>NW_008239309.1:1599173-1614408 GCF_000691975.1 Corvus brachyrhynchos | reverse complement strand
CATGAGTCCCCTATCTGTGCCACTGCTTTCCAGCATCTCATTCCACAGTCTTGTCTGCACATCCAGGGTTGCCCCATCCCCAGTGCAGAATCTAGCACTTATGCTTGTTGAACTTTATGTGGTTGGTGATTAATTTGTGTACTCTGAACCTGAAAAGGTTTGCTAGGTGAATTGATGGGTGTAGCTGGAAAGAGAGATAAGGAAATTAAGATTAATATCTCTATATAAGCTTTGATCCTGTGGCATTGTTTTGAAAATCTGCTTTATTCCTATGAGACGATTGAAGGTTGACTAATTACTTTCTGTTGCAGATGAGCCAACACGTTCCTTGAGTGGTCTTATCTTGAAGAATAATGTAAAAGCACATTTTCACAACTTTCCAAATGGGGTAACTGACTTCATTAAAAGTGAATGTCTGAACAACATCGGTGATTCCTCCCCCTTAATTAGAGCTACTGTAGGTAAGTTTGTTCTTAATGCTGTCCTCTGCATACTGAAAATGTTACTGATTTGGGTGAGAGCTGTACTAAGGCTATAAAGAGTTACTAAACTCCTAAAATTTTTTGTTTCTCATAATTGCCACAACTTCACTGTGTTTCAATGATATTTGTCATTATTGTGAATATAAAGATACCGCACTTTAAGTTCCTATTATTTTAAAGTGATATAGCAATTCAGTTCATATTTCTTGACATGTAACTGAATATAAGTTTATTTTAATCTACTTAAATTCAGCTTGCTGCCAGCTTATATACCTAAAAACAGGAACACAGTAAAGGTCTGACTTAAGAACTATTCCAGTACTCTGATTGCATCAATGAAGACATTTCTGTTAGCTGATTTTCTACAACCCACCCCCTGTATGCACACATACGCACATCCCTTCAGGGAATCATCATACCATGCCTAAGCCATTCACATAAAAAGCTTCTCTTAGAAAACAGTAGATAAAGTGTGGTGTACAGAGCTTCACAGTGTCATAGAATCATGAAATGGTTTGGGTTGGAAGAGACCTTAAAAATCATCTAGTTCCAGTGAGAAGTTTTATTTGTTACATGAATTTTTGATTTTGTAAATACCTTGTTTTGATACACATGTTTCATAAAATAGGTATATTTGTATTATTTTGACTTAGTTCAAGGTAAAGTTGCTTTTCTGTCTGTTCTTTGAGAATACAGTTTCCTCCAACATTGTAGTAATTTTCCTGCTCTGCTCAAAAACTAGAAAAACGTAAAATACATATTTGAATATTGAAAGTACATATGGGTGTCATTTCAGAAAGAAATTCAGCTTCTCTCAGTTGACTCCTCTTATAAAACAATCTACCAGTTACTGTTCTTTTGGAATCATTTGCTTTTTCTGTAGGACTCCCTCTCCAGGCATTCAGGTTACAGACTAACCTAAGACTAGAGAAAATTACTCATTTCTTAGCTTTTTCCTGCTGTCTTGTCAGTTGTCAGGCTGCTTTACTATGAATTTTATTAATGTCCAATATTCTAATGAGAGTAGAAACAAGTCTTTGAGTGGCAGGTACTCTTTGAATTCCAGGTTGTAGAAGAGTCATGCTTACTTCTTTGTTCATAGGAGTTTTCAGTGGAGTACTATGGAACTAACTAGGGAACATATTCCAGCTCCATTTGGTTTGGTGACTTAGGGTTGTTTGGTGATGGTCTGTGGGATGTTCTTTTGAGGAATGTGGGGCTTGTTTTCAAGCAGTTACTCTTAAACTTTTCCTGATAGGAAATGCTTGTGGATTAGTAGCTCAATTGTTGTTCAGCTTTAAGTGATCCTTGCAGGGATTATTCAGCATGTATGAACTCTCAAGATGAATAGCAGCTGATAAGATGCATGCTTGCATAATTGTTGCTGTTTTGCCTGTGTTTGGCACCCTGCTGTTTGAATTACTGGATCCTTGTAGCTGTCTGACATTGGTCCAGTACCCACTGGTTTCTTGGTACTAGCAAGGTGTAAAGATATTACTGCCTACCTAGACTGCCTTTAGCATGAGTTGGCACGTGCAGATTAGAGTTGCTCTTTCTGATGAGTATATGTTTTTGCAATTCAAGCACTATCAATTTAATGAGCCAAATGCAAATAACATCTCGGGAATTCTGAGAGCAAAATGAGCAAGTATGTCAAAATGGCATCAGGGAGGATTTAATGCAGTGTTCACTCTCCTCTGTGGTCTCTAGCATCTAGTGCTAATCAGACAAAAGCAGATACCTTTTGGCCAAGATGGAAACAAAGTGATTATTCCCATCTTCAGAAGTCACCTTGCTGAGGAGAATAAGCGCATGCCTTGAGACCAAATGATAGCTACACATTGTTTTATCCTTACTTATCCTTATTCTAATCCCCAAATGAGTTACAGAGTGTATCTTCTCTGTGCTGTTAACCTGTGGTACAGGTTTTAAAACCCCATGTGCTAATCTTGAAATACAGATTCAAGTTTAAGCTGCATTTGTTCAGGACGCACAAATCTACCAGGATATAAATACATCTCATTAGAAAGTGTCTGCAACTGTTCTTAAAGCTTTCTAGGAACTCTAGTCTGGGCAGGACCTTAGTGTAGCTCCTGCTTGGAAGCAAGCAGGGAAAATAGTTAGTGTTTGAAAGTAGTGGTGGAACTGGAGAGCTTCACTGCAGGAGGAAATTGAAAGCTAACGATTGCCCTATGAGGGGGAATTTTGTTACGAAGTTCATCTTTTAAAAGTTAAGGAGTTGAGAAATCGACTTCAGGCATTACAGGGGCAAACCACCATCTGTACAGAAAGTTCATAATGACATGTATGGTCTGAATTGCATGCTATATCATTTCATCCTCTGAAACCACTTTGAGGACCTTGAAAAGATCCAGCATATTGCATCAAAGGAACAATGCAAAAGTATCTCTTAGTTACTGTGTGTCCTGTCCAGAATGTCTTTTGCTCTGTAATGTTGTCCTCTATTCTTGTGTATTTAACAAGAATTTTAGCATTTTATTCCAAAGAAAAATTACATATTGCGAGTAGACTCTTTTTCCATCACTTTTTGCTTGGGAGATTGCCCCTTATAGTAGTATTGAGTTCTTCTGTGTTCGTACTCATTAGAAGTAACTGCCAGTAGCATTGAGGATTGTGCTAGCTGTTGTATTTTGCATTGGAGCAAAATGGACTCATACAAATTAAGTCCTAGTTTATAAGTAGCTTTCTCTGTCCCTGTCACCTAACTAGTTTTCCCCCAGATTTCTATATATGCTGGAAACAAACAGAATTAGTGACACTTTGGGCTAACCTGTCTGTTTACTGGCTCTCACAGCTCCTCACTGGATGACCTACCATAGTGTTTAAGCTCTTAGTAGGTATCTTAGTCTTAGAATGTGTCCTTAAGGCTTAGTGTAAACACAGTAAAGTTGTGAACACATAATTTCTCACTGGGTTGTAAGTTCATTGAATGACAGATTCCCACATTCATGCTTTTGTATCATAGTAAAAAAGAGGTGACTTGGGGAGGATACTCTGTACTTATTAAAGGTCCAGATTTGTACAGTGTTTAGTAAACTTAGAGCCAAAGCTGCCCTGCTGTGTTATTAATTATAAATTATACAGATATATAAATGTTGTAATTTCCTTAAGTGAAGTTACTTGGTGCTTGATTTCTAATGTGTGATCCCTTTGTAGCAGCAGGAAGGAGCAACCTGCCTTTGCTGTTCAAAGCCCTTCAAATAACATTTAGAATTAAATGTACTTCCTCTTCTAATGCGTGCCAGTCTTAACAAAACCATAACTTTCTTAGTTCTTTAGATATTTAAGAGGAGGAAAATAAGAAAAATTGATAGGAAACAAGTGAAAGCATGTGAGATCTCATTTTCTCCATTCTTCTGTTTCTTTTAGGGATTCTGATAACAACCATTGCCTCAAAAGGGGAGTTACAGAATTGGCCTGAGCTCTTGCCAAAGCTTTGCAGCCTGTTGGATTCTGAAGATTACAATACCTGTGAGGTAATGAGATTTATAGAAAACAGAAGATGATCATCTGAATTTTATTATTTTTATCTCTCTTCACACACACTATGTATATGTGTATATACATATATATCATGTATGCATGTCTGTATGTATTTATACGTGCCTATGTGTTCTCCTTGGAGAACAGTGGCTCAGATTTGATACTTTTTCTTCTACCTGTGGTCCACGTTCTTACTGTTCATTCAAACAAATTCATTTTCTTTGCATAAAAGCAGAATAAGATTGCAGATGGATAGTCATAGTATCTCAGCTGAGAAGTCTCCTGAAGTTACCACTTCGTGATGCCTAGTCTTTTAGGCACCATTAGCATCATTAAGATGATGCTGAATTTTCTCTTACATAAAAGCAGTGTTCATTCTTCTTGTAACTTAACCTGGAAAAGTGATTGATTGCTATATCATGGTGAAATGAACTGTTTTGTCCAGTCTGTATGAAGGGAAATAAGTAAATAACAGTTCTAAACTATGAGAAAAAATATAAAGCTATGTTTGATGTGAAAAAATATTGTGATCACACCATTTGAATTACTTGATAATGTCTCCATGAAAGTGTGAAGCATTTTGTATAAAGTGAACCTCAGAGATGACTAATGATCCAAGATGCTGCACTGTTATGTAGTGTTTTGGTGCTGCTTTCTCTTGGAAAAAAACCCTTACATTTGAAAGTGAAACTCAAATTGATGATCATCTCTGTTTTGCCCCATATTGAATTATGAAAGGAAATACAATTATATATGCAATTAATTTGAATACTTCTGCCTCATTCTACTCACTTCTCAAATAAGAATTAGCTTTAGCTTTTAAGTATTTTTTTAAAATATATTTGGATAGAGGAGCATCAAATCAAACTAAAATTACCACTTACTCATTGCTGACTCTCCCAGTGTGAGAGCTGACAGATACTCAGATGCTGGTTTAAATAAAATGCCTTTAAGAATATTTCAATTTAATCTTAATTAGTTGGCTGCATTTATAGTATTAAGTAGCTACATTTACTGTGTTGTGCTGAAGTTACCCATTCAATATGAAGTCTTCAGTTCTGTTTTTCTCAAAATGCGAAAGAAGATACTTATTTATTTGTTTATTCATTTTTAAACAGGGCGCTTTTGGCGCTCTTCAGAAGATATGTGAAGATTCTGCTGAAATTTTAGATAGTGATGTATTGGACCGGCCACTCAATATCATGATACCCAAGTTCTTGCAGTTCTTCAAGCACAGCAGTCCAAAAATACGGTAGGTTTATGAGTTGTACTTACAGTTACCTGTTAAAATTTTACTTAAATTATTTTGTAGATCTGTTTAAAACCTACTTAGCTTTTTAAAATGATCCTGCAGAGACCCACAGAGATTCCATGCATCAGTAATTTCATGTTTATCTTCATAGTTAATACAAGAATGTCACCTCCTCATACAATCAGTCAATGATTCTGAAAATCAGATAGTTTCAGTTTTTGCATGTTATTACAAAAAATTCAGTGTTGTGCTTAGAACTTAATATTCTGATTAGAAATAACAATTTTACTTTCCTTTTGTAATGGCTTCAGCAATGGAAGAGTGAAAATTCTTCTGCTGACAAAAGTTTCTGAGTTCTGACAGAAACAAATTCTGCATTTAACTGAACTTTCAGCTGAATCAAATTAAATGGGTTCATCATCCCTTCACTGTAAAACTGTATTAATCTCTCCAAAGCAACAATATAAAAGAAAAATTCCAGAATTAAATTGGTATTTGCTAGTATTCACTACAAAGAGCAGTAGCTCTTTACCCTGAATTGAGCCAACAGAGTGTCCCTGCCGTAAAGAAGGCTAATGGTATCCTGGGCTTGAGTACTGCCAGCTGGTTTAAGGGAGGTGATCCTTCCCTTCACCTTCCAGGTGGGGCCACACCTGAAATACTGTGTCCAGTTCTGGAATGTTCAGTGCCAGAGAGGCATGGATACACTGGAAAGACTCCAGCAAAGGGCCATAGCAGGAAATGACTAGGGACTTGGGACTCATCAACATATGTAAATACTTGAAGAGAGGGAGGAAAAAAAGTGTCCAGGCTCTTTCCAGTAGTGCCCAGTGACAGAAGCAGAGGCAGTGGCCACAAACAGAAACTCATAATGTTCACTCTGAATATCAGAAAATAGCTTTTTTTACTGTGAGAATGACCAAGCACTCACACAGGTTGCTCAGAGAGGTGATGGAGTATCCGTCCTTGGAGACACTCAGTAGCCCGCTGGATGTGGTCCTGGGCAGCTGGCTGTAGGTGGCCCCGCTTGAGCACAGGCATTGACCAGATGACTTCCAGAGCTGCTTTCCAACCTCATCTGTTCTATGATTCTTCATGATTCTGTGAAATGTGTTTTATCTTCTGTTTGAAAATTATATCTGACGGCTTTAAGGTGGTAGTTCTTTATTGCCAAGAGTAGTAGATAGTGAAGACTAAGATGAAGATTATAACTCAAGATAGGATTCTACAGTTCAGAAAATCATCTATAAAAGAAGTTTGCTAAGAAAATCATGTAACAAAGTGTGAACTTGGTCTTGTGGAAAGATAAACGTAGTAATTCTCTGGAGCTGGAAAAGAGGAAGAAAAACACTCTTTTTTCCTTACCACACTGTATGGTCTTTCACTTCTTTCCTGTGCTGCGATGTTCATGGCTTTGAAACTTAAACCAGTTTAAAGTTTAAAGCAGGCTACCTGCTAACCCGCAGCGTAGTTTCAGTACATAATGCTGAGGTATGAAAAGGACTAGTAGTGTCAGTGCAATACTTCTATTCAGTCAAAAGACAACTTTTGAACAATGTTTTATGTCACAGTCTTCCAAGAAATGTCTAAACAGAATAGAAATTTGGAGTTACAGTAGTAAAAATACTGTAATGAATATTCAAAGCGTTTTACAGGTAGTTTTACCTTGTGCCTCTACCTTGAGAATTTGACTTCCGTGTTGGAGAATGAAAAAGACCTCTTAAGTAATGGCTTTGCATAAAACGGGTTAGAAGAATAGGGCTTCATTTCTTAGAATGTTTCTTCCACAGGTGTTTCAGTAGGTATCCAACTACCAGTGTGTTTTTGTTCTAAGCTACATCTACATTGTGGACGTATTCTGGTCTCACTAAATTCTAAACATATTGCAAAGGTGGTCTCAACAACAAAGAAGGTCAGGCTAAAATATTGCCATGTTGACTTGCATGGAATTATTACTATCTGAGAAGATCACAGTCATAATATGCTCAAAAAGAACATACATACTGTTCAGAGCAAATACACCAGCTGTAGTCATCCTACCCTATTCACTGAATACTTTTAAATATTTATTAGGTATGTAAGAGTATAAGGCAGTACTTAAAATGTAGTTTAGTAATTTTGCTTGGTAATGCTACAGGTGCATAGATTTGTTCTCTCTTGCCTTTGAAGATACTTGGTTTATGCTTTTGATGCCTGAGTACAGTTTAAAAAAATGTTTTTAACTCATGAAACATATATATTTTAACTGTTTCTGTTGTAGGTCTCATGCAGTGGCATGCGTCAATCAGTTTATCATCAGCAGAACTCAAGCTCTTATGTTGCACATAGATTCTTTTATTGAGGTGGGTGTGTATTCTTGGTTGGAGGTTTAAGTCAAATTACCTATCTGATTTATCAAGAGGTTTGAACTTACTGGCTGACCTCTACCCCTCTACCCCTAAACTCTGCATTTCTGGCTGCCCATTCTTAGCTTCAGTCCCCATGGATTGAAGTTCATTCTGTATGCTTGTGCTCAGAGCTAACCACTCTGTAAGCAAAAGAAGTAGGTGTATTTCAAAAGATTTTTCCTGATTAGGGGAAGCTCTTGTGTAAAGGTGCAAAAGTAATGGCAGCAGTCTGTCTCTCTTACCTGTCCTGAGAAGTGCATGTCACTGGGGCCTGTCTGCCTGTCTGAATGCTGTTACTGAACTTGGATGAGAAGGGCTCTGGGTTGTCTGGACTATTTGATTTGCTCCTCTTGTGTACTGACACAATTTATGTTTAGGAGGTAAAAATAATCCAGGAAGTACTGTTCCTGTGCCAGTGTTAATACACAGTGTCATGTTCATGTATAAAATACACACTGAGAGACTGAAGCGTTAATTTGCTAACCCATACGTCTTTAAAAAATAAAATAGTATTCTGAGGTGTGGGTTGGGCAAGTACAAAAGTACATCTCCTTTAGTCAGCCAGTAATGTCAATTTTCATACAAGCTGAACGTGATGAACTGAGGTTTTTCAACTGTTACTACTTTCCAACAGAATCTTTTTGCATTGGCTGGTGATGAGGAGCCTGAAGTACGCAAAAATGTTTGCCGTGCTCTGGTAATGTTGCTGGAAGTTCGGATGGATCGCCTGCTTCCTCATATGATTAGTATAGTTGAGGTGAGTCTCCTTTCCTGGATGTTCTGCAGATTCCCCTGTTTGACGTTGCAAAAATAATAAATAAAAAGCATTCTTTAGAACACGTATGTTGCTGTTGCACTTGCCGATTCTTTGTTTCCCTTTAAGACTGAGATTGCAAAACTTTATTCTTATCTAATTGCCAACTTGACATTGTGTTTGACAGGCAGTGCATATGGCAGTTGTTTATTCTTCATTAAATTAATTATCCTGAAATGGCTGGGATCACAGCTAGGCATTGCTTGACCCTAAGTGAGAAGATTATGTTAAAAATCTAGCACTAGTGCTGAAACTGCTTCAGTTTACACATTGAAGCTGTCTGTCACTTTTTGGGGTGTGTTGACCATAACAAGGTTAAGGCATGTTATTTTACATTGCTGAGATGCTCTTTGGGCTACTAATGAAAAGTTCTTACGTAAATGTTCTATTTTATACAAGTAATTAATTTTTATATTGTGTAGTACATGCTTCAAAGGACCCAGGATCAAGATGAAAATGTGGCTTTGGAGGCTTGTGAGTTTTGGCTGACTTTGGCTGAACAGCCGATTTGTAAAGAGGTATTATGTCGGCATCTTACTAAGTAAGTATCAAGAATTACAACTCATTTATTTTGAGACAGTTCTCTTAAAATTTCAGTGGACTTGTTCATGGATACTCTTAGAGACAGTGTATATGTCATTGCAGCTTAGAAGAATTCTTCCATAGCTGGTTCTTGTGCATAGTAAAACTGAAAAGACTTCTGAGGGTTTCAGACCCAGTGAACTCCAGAAACAACTTAACTGTGTTGCTGTAGTGCTTGCTAGGAAGTTAACAAGCTGCTACGCTTCACATGAATGCAAAGATACAGTAAAATGCACTTAAGCTCAAGTGAACGACTCCACGTGACATCACCCATAATATCTGGTGTGTACCATAAACGTGTTTTCTTGACTACTGCTGATGTAGGCATCTCTGTGCAATGCTTCAATGTGCATAGTCATGCAAAGGGTTCTTCATTTTAAAAAGAGCATAAACCAAAATGACATGACTTTGATTTAGAAATCAATTTTGTATCAATTACTGTTACAATTTAAACTTGAAGAAAGCCTGTACAATTTGTTCCTTCATAGTTATGCAGCCTGATAGTAGTTTCAAAACCTACTTTTTTGAAGTTTCAAAACCTACTTTTTTGAAGTTTCAAAAAGTTTTCCTATGCCTCAAGAGATAGATCTTTGATTGAATGGGAGTAAATATCCATGTTTGGAGTGTAAACATCTTTATGTCTGCAACAGTGCTTGCAACTTCCTCCAGACTGATTTGAAGTCTTTTACAACAGGAAATTAATTCTTCAGTGTTGACAGAAAATGAATACTCTTTCTTTTCATATATGCACTGAAGATTTTTAAATTAGGAGAGGGTTCTCTCAAGATTTTGAGTGGAAGAATAGAATGACAGAAGAAACACACCCTTCTCAGCAGAAATAAGCATTGTAGATGTGAAGTAATTAAAAAAAGGAAGCAAAATTTCAGTTTTCTTAACCAATTAAAAAATAGAAAATTGAGATTAAAACATGTACTGTAGCAGAGAAAGAATAGGAGTTAAAACCAGGAGAATAAGTTGTGAGAAATTATTTTTAAATTTTAAAGTGGTCTGATTTAATTCCTACTTTTGTAGTTCAAAAGCAAAAGAATGATAGTACACAGTACGAATTCCCAACACAAATCACATAGTTAATAACTACTAGTATTAAATCTCTTTTGGCCTACGTGAACGTTGACACTGCAACAGCATCATACTCATTTTTTAAAAAAGCTTTTACATTTCTAGAAAAACAAATTATTATTGAGTCACAGCATTATTTTCCCCAAGATCTTTCAATGTCATATGTGTTTAAGACAACTTATTTGTTGGTGAGTCCTGTTTCACTAGGGAGCTATATAAGCTTGTCAGTACTTGGTAATCTTAAAATTTTGTAAGTTAAATTAAAAGTGGGACAAGATCTTCTTAAAACTTGTTCATGTGGTTTCTAGTATCTGTTCCATTTTATGCCTGTAGCTTTCTTATACAATGTATACTTCACAAAGTATGCTGCAGAAATGCCACTGAATTGGTGATAATGTTTATACTTATTATTCCTTCATTCAGAGTTTAAAATGTAATGTGGCATTGCAGTGCGTGAATATTAGAGCAAGCCTGATACCTTCAAAAACAGTACTCACCTGCAGAATATAGCAAGATTGAGTCTGTCACTGTTGCTGCGTCCATCCATGGTTTCCTTTGGCTTATATATTCTTACGGATTTTTTCTTTTGTTGTGGCAAACATGTTTTTATGGGAAGTATTTGACTTTTTCCCTTACTACTTTTTTAGCTATATATCTGTGCAGTTGGAGCCCCATAACCATAACCTGTTTAATAATGAAGTAAATCCTAATATGAATTAGTCAAGATTTCTGCAATGTTGAAGGCTTGTCCTCCTGAAGTAATCACGAGGTGATAGGAGAGCTTTATGTAGTTAGGCCTCCATCTTTGACAATGATGAGGTAGAGTCTTCATTGACAAGTAAATAAAGTGACAAGTACTATTGGCAAGAATCAACTTACGCATATTATGGGAGTTTGAATTCTTACTGGAAAACCTACAGATGTAATTTCTGAAAGTTGCTTCAGGATAAGTCCATCAGTTGTGCCATCTGGCTACTTCTATTTAAAAGTTTGTAATTTGAAATAACTCTTTTTCTCATTGCAAAGTATTGATGAATCTTATGACATGGAACTTGATTTCGTTACTGCTCTTTTTATCAGGCTAAGGTATTTCTCTTTTGAGTTGGAGGTGAGGGTCACAACCAAAATTATGGCCCATATAACTGAAAGCTGGCTTGCTTTTTTATGTGTTGTTTTGATATGTATAAATATTTCTTTGTAGGCTGATACCTGTGCTGGTAAATGGTATGAAATATTCAGAGATTGATATTATTCTGTTGAAGGTGAGCATCAGTTTCTTCTACTCTGTTGGAATAGTTGGTTAGGTTCTGTCCTATAAATCAGAATGATTCCAATCAGAATGGGCAGGCCTAGCCTACCATCTCTTCAGTGGAGAATTAGCTTTCTGGGGCAAGGTATGCTGTTGCAATTACTAAATGCAACTGATGCCATGTTTATTGGAAAAAAATGTGTGGCTCTCCTGCTTTGCCCCAGTCCCCTCTCACACAATTTAGGCAGAGCTGGGATACTATTACCATAAACTACTGCAGGAACTCATTCTAATGCCTTCTAGGTTGAATACATGGCTTTTTCCATCACTACATATGTCTGTGTATCAGAATTTCTCAATCACTTCTTTCTATTTCATTCTCATTGAGTAATTGCTTAACAAGAAGTATACTTTGTGGGTGAGGGTACCTCTCTTGCTTGTATCTTCTTTTGTTTTTCTGGTAAATGCAGCAGTAGAACACAGGAACAGTGGTATTTTTGTATGGGATGTGAATCTTTTACACATGTACAAAATCTTGAACTAAAACTCCATTGTTAACTTCCTTGAGCAATACAGTTGGACTAGTTTATCTGATAAAACAATTTGATCACAGGGGGATGTTGAAGAAGACGAAGCTATTCCAGATAGTGAGCAGGACATAAGGCCTCGTTTTCATCGTTCAAAGACGGTGGCTCAGCAACATGAAGAAGATGGTATTGAAGATGATGACGATGATGATGATGAACTTGATGATGATGATACTATTTCTGACTGGAATTTAAGTATGTCAAAGTAATGTGTGAAATGCTTTAAACTAGAGCTACTTTTATAGTACAAGAACCACAGTAAAAAGACAAGTTTGTGTATAGGAGTACTGAGGCTTTGTTTTTGACTACAGAAATAACTATCTGCTGACATAATTGGTGGGTATGTTGGAGGGGGAGCCTTTCAGATGACACTTTGACTTTATAACTGTATTGACAAAAGCTATCCATCTGTAAGCTTATTTTTAATATGGCAGATCGAGTTAAAAATATTTACTTGATACAATTCAATGGAGCTTTTGGACTTAGAATTTTAATTTATGAAATAATAAAAATCCTGTATCACTTATTTAATTTCAGTATAAAAAGAGAAAAAAAAAAAAGCTTAGTAATGCTTTCTTTAATTTCAGTCCTCTCTCTGAAATTAAGTTTCATTCAGTTTGGTTTGTTTTTTATTCCCATGTGAACATTCTACTACCTGTGGCCATTACAAATATTTTTTTTCTCTGTAGGGAATTTGCTTCTGACCAGAATACAGTACTTTAGTTTTTTTGAAGGTAGGAGATGGCTCTGAGGAAACCAGAGTTCCGATGGCCTGTTGTGGGGGTCATAAGACCTTTAGGCTAATAGGCCATGTTACAAGGAAAGAAAACACCACAAACTGTTTTTTAAGTTCAGTGACAGGAAATAGCTAGTGAAATTCTGACGGATCTGATTTGAATATGCATTGCAAACAGCCTCATTGTGGAATAATGCTTTGTGATGTGGACATAGCCATATAGGGTTTTCTTTCCTAAGGCCACAAGTTTTTAAAACAGGTGAATGTAACTTCAGGGTTATGGTTAAACAATTTTGAGACATATCTGGAGAATTATTGTTGTTGAAAATATGAGTGCAAATACGCTTGTTTCTGTAAAGCTGCATCTTGAGAAAAAAGTATAGTTTTGTATTCTTAATGCTCTTCTTGCCACTGCTGTGTGTAGATATTGCAGAATTAAATACGCCTTTTCTGAAAAAAAGCTCAAATGACATAAGGTGCCCTGTGATGCATGGTTTTGATTAAAATGGTGAGAAAGCTGAAGTTGTTCGGGAATGGTGGCCTAAAAGAGAAAGAGTAGAGCAGTTTAGAAATCTGTAATGTTATATGTTACCTAGATTTGTGAAAATTTTTATTATCTGAAAATCAGAATTGTGTGCCCTATTTCGTGTCCAGTGTGCCGTATTTGACTTCCAGTATGAGCAGAGAGGAAGCACCAGCATAGCTTGACAATTAGCAGCATTGCTTACTAATGAGACCAGTGCAATTCTTTATGACAGATCAGGAAGGAACTGATATTATAATAAAAATTACTTTCTAAGAGCTGTGGCTTTGCACAGGAGCACAGTGTATCTCTCTGTAGTGTAATGGAGTGGAAGTGTGTTTCCTGCTCATGCACTGAGAATCCACTGGCAGCTCAGAGTTAAAAAGGGGATTATATTGCCTAACTACAACTATTTGTATAATAAGCAGAGATTAACACTGTAATTCCCTTCAGGGAAATGTTCTGCTGCTGCTCTAGATGTCCTAGCTAATGTGTTTCGTGATGAACTTCTGCCTCACATCTTGCCACTGTTGAAGGAATTGCTCTTCCACCCCGAGTGGGTAGTTAAAGAATCTGGTATCCTTGTTCTTGGTGCAATTGCTGAAGGTAAGGCAACAGTTCATATCAGGTTGCTGATTTTTTAATTGGTTCTAAAGCAGCTTGGGTGAACTTACTAATGCAAACAAGTATATGTCCTTGGCTGATTTGGTTTTGGTGATTAATCTTGTCATATTCTGATAGGTGACTGCAGTTATTTTATTTTTCATTTTCACACTTACGCACATTTGGGAGGCTAAACAGATTACATAATTTCTTTTATTTCTTCCTTTTTAAACTTTGCAGTATACAATTGTTCATCTCTCCCAAAATACTACCTTGATTTCATAGAAGATAACTATTTAATAAATTTTAGACTTAGATTTTAAGTGTTTTCAGAAATGGAGAAGACCACTCCTGTGATTTCAGTACACTAAGATGCCTTTTGTAGATGGTTCTCCAATTAAAATAGGCTAACTTCCATTCTTTTTTACTTACTCACAGTCTTGCTTGGCTTTTTGCCTGGAGTTCCAGCATCTCTGTTCCTTTTGAATGCTAAAGAAGTAGATTTGGGCCCATGCCTGGATTATATTTCTTTTCCCACAGTGTCTAATGAACATACTTTTTTTACTGCTACTGGAAAATTTTTAGTCGGTTTTGATTTGAAGTCCAGCAAGGTAGAAGTTAGTACTTCTGACAAATCTTGGTGTCTTACTGCCCTTGCAGACTTGAAGGGTGCAGCTTTTATTGGTGGTCAATATTTGTTCAATTTTAGGAAAAATAAACAGATTTTAATTTCTTAAGGAATCCTTTTTCATGTGATGATTTGTTGTCAAGACAGTCTTTCTTTGCTTGGTATTTTCTTGCTTACTCTGAGTAGACTGAAATAGGAACTTCAAGCTTTAGAAACTTTATTTGGATGTACTTGCTATACTGCATTGAACAAATCAAAATTTCTGGAGATTGGGGAAGCACTGAAGTAGAAATGTAATTGAAAAGAATATAAGTTTAATTGAAGATTTTAACTATTATTTAAGAATTTTAGTATTTTACTTATATAATATTATAATTATAATACTTAAAATTACTATAACTGTTATTTATTTAAGGGGTTTTTTTAGAACTTTATATAAATTAGGTAGACTTGCTTTGTTAAAATATTTGTATTTTTAATTTCACATGCTGTGTTCCTCTGTGATAGAGAATGAAAATATGTCTCTCCATCAGAAACAGAAAATAATGGAACTTTTCATTAATTCTGGTACTGCAATAGCTATATTTTTCTTTCCAGGCTGCATGCAGGGTATGATTCCATATCTTCCAGAGCTAATCCCTCACCTTATTCAGTGCCTCTCCGACAAAAAGGCTCTTGTGCGCTCCATTACATGCTGGACTCTTAGTCGCTATGCACACTGGGTAGTTAGTCAACCCCCAGACACATACTTGAAGCCATTAATGACTGAGTTGCTAAAGCGTATCTTGGATAGCAAAAAAGGAGGAAC
>NW_008239309.1:1586718-1598379 GCF_000691975.1 Corvus brachyrhynchos | reverse complement strand
GGTAGCTTTAATGTCTTCTCTGTTTTTTCTATTAAAAAAAAAAAACCAAATGCAAAACCCAAAAACCAGATAAAATAACCAACCAAGCAAAAAAAAAATCCCCAAAGGAAAATATTCCACTTCTCTTCAAACTTCCCTTGTACAAAACATGGCTGAAAATCTGCATTTAGTTAAACACAGCTGTGTTGTAGTGTAGTTAAATAACCTCACATGGTGCTTATGAAGGATGTGCAATGGGCCGTGGAAACTTTTATAGTAACAGGGAATCTAGAATGGAAGTATTAAAAATTACAGTATGCCTAATTTTTTTTTCTTTTTTTAATAAAAGTTCACTGTCAGAGCATATTTTGAGATACTTTCTTTAGAACAGAGATTCAGTAAAATCACTGTTGCAGCTAAAAATAAACTGTCTGGGAAACTTAACTGTAAGGAAAATGTAGAGTTGTTACAAGTCAAAATGTATTTACTAGCTTTTTAAATTGTAAGGAAATACAATGAACCTTCTTGAACAACAACAAAAAGCTTCATCCCAACAGTGAATAGTTGCATAGATGTTAATGTCTACCAAACTGAAGATTGGTCACAGGATACTGTATGTTTTTGTCCCTAACTTCTATATGGTATCAGATGTCTGAAGTTTACATCTGTGCTTTTAAGAAGTTGCTCCTTAAGTTGGCGACACACAAAATGAAATATAACTGAAATACCATTTCCTGCACAAGTTGTATGCCTTCAATTGTATTCTGAAAGAACACTTCATAACTACAGAATAAAATGATAAATAAGTAAATAAAGTAAGAATGCTAGCCATTTAGTGTTCACAGTTCCCTTCTGTTAAGAAAACGGCATTTCTGCATTTGGTAGCACACACCTCGCGCAGTGATGCATGCATTTTTAGCGCAGAGACAAGCTAATAATAATCTTGTTGACAAGGCTAGGCCAGTAAATCTTCAATAGCTCCATATTATTTTCCTTTCATTAATGTTTCTCTGAAGCAGCATGTCTGGTGTGGGGGGATTGTTTTGTTTTGTTTTGTTTCGTTTTGGATGGGTTTTCTTAATGCTGCCGTTCAAACACTGCATAGACAAGCTGAAATGTTTCCACGACGTCATGATGTGTGCTTTGACCAAGAGCAGCTAGAACTGTTCATCCTCTGTATTTGCTTTTAGTTTTCCATGTCTTTCTATATCTTTTTCTATGTGGTGAACTGCTGAGAGTACAGGCTGATGTTTGCATTGTATTGGCACAACAGCACCAAAATATCTAGGTGCAGCTACTGTATACATTAAAGACAGTAGTCCATTTTTAACTTGATAGTGGTCCAATTTAACTTAAATAATCAGCTTTTATTATGGTTCCTTCTATTTTAATTAGTATATTGTAACTTTTCTGCTAATAGTTTTCTTTATAGTGAGAGGCTTCCATATCCCTAATGAGTTTTATGGCAATATTTTAAAATTTTGTTCTTTGCAATGTAAGAGCTGGATCCTTATGGGTGATCCTGTGTTCAGTCAAAAAATATCGAAGTTATCTAAGTATTACCTTTTTGGAAGCATATCCTACATGAATTCGAGGACTAAATACAGCTTTATGTTTAAACAGAAATAGGTTAAGTAGGGCATTTTGGGGTCGTCTTGTTTCATTTTGTCCAAGGTACTAACTTGTTTTATTGTCCTTCAGTGCCTTTGCTACTCTAGAAGAGGAGGCTTGTACAGAGCTTGTTCCTTATCTTGCATATATACTTGACACTTTGGTCTTCGCATTTAGTAAATACCAGCATAAAAACCTGCTCATTCTTTATGATGCTATAGGAACCCTAGCAGATTCTGTAGGACATCATCTAAATAAACCGGTGAGTATACTTTATGTTCTGTAGAAGGACTTAGCATATTTGAAAAACTTGTTCAGTGTTTTTTGTAGTATGCTTTACATGTTATAAACCAGAAGTGCTGATATTTCCATGTACCTTTTATTGTGCTCCATGTTTACAGATTAAGTACATAGACTGCACATAATTTTCCTACTACACAAATATTTGCCATTTTGAGTAAACATGCAATAGTGTGTGGTGTGTTGTGATCTCATCATGATTTCTCCTTCATCCTCAAAAGTTTTTTAGCTCAGAGGAGATATCAGTATATATACCCCTTTGGACAGGCAAATGTAGTGGGGTTTTTTTTAGTGTACCTGTATTAATTAGTAGAAGATGTACATGTCATATGTTGGCATCTTATGATGGTTATTGAGACTTGTTTCATTTCTCTATAGTGTTTCTAATGACATAAATGCCCTAGAAAAAACATTTTTAGTTGTTTCCATGGTATTTTACTTGCCGTCTGGACCCCACACCATCAAAGGACCTGTTTTTCAGTCTCTCTCTGAGCCTGGCCATCTTGGCATTTGACAGCAGGAGGAAGCTAAATGGCAGCTCCTCATGAGGGTGGGACTTTCTTTAGTCATTTAGAATTTTGTACCATTGGACATAGCAAAATCTGTTGACTCTTTAGATGCCTTCTGGGAGCAACAGTACTCTAGACGTGCCTTGCTTAATGTCCTTGTGACTGTGTCTGTGCAGTGGCAAGTAAACCAGCTTTATATAGGCCTAAGTGCCTCCTTCTTGAGAGATAGGAGATTACTTTTTTCATGGGTGGTTGGTTTCAGGAAGAAGTTTCAGAACTTGTGGTCATGGAGATAGGATTGTAGTATCAGGACAGTGGAAGGTGGTTGAGAGAAGCAGGTGGCAGATGTAGAGCCACAGTGTAAATGTAAAAATGTTTTCTGTATGCCTTGAGGCAGTCAGATAGAATCATAATAACCCAGGCAGCTATGCTGAAACCAAACCTGGAGGAAGAGACTCCCTTTGTAATGGTACTTATGTGCTTTAGGAAAAAACACCAAAACAAATTGTAAATTTTAGTATTAAAATATCTGTGAATTGCAACAGTGATTGAATTACAGTACACCTGATATTTCGTTTTTTTGAAAAAGTAAAATATATTTCAGTTCTTCTTTAGCTTTGAAATAAAATAGTATGCAGTAGAGTGTTTTAGCAGCTGATACATTTTCATCCTCAACAGGAATATATTCAGATGCTAATGCCTCCATTAATCCAGAAGTGGAACATGCTGAAGGATGAAGATAAAGATCTCTTCCCTTTATTAGAGGTAAATGTTAAAATATGCATATTTTGTATCAACTTATTTTAGAAACTATGTTTTCTACTAAAGGTGTTCTTACTAGGAAATATGACTATAAAAGCTGACAATGTTAGCTATTTTCCATTAGGGAAAATATATCCTGACTGTGGTAAGAAAGTTTTATGACTGAATAAATGTCCTTAGGTTTAGCAGAAATATTTAAGACTTTTTCTTGCCATTTTGGAGTGTTTTCTGTCATAGGATTGTTTTGGGGGAAAAAAGGGTTCTATCCTCCTTTTATTCTTCTCTCTCCTTGCCCTCCCTTCATCCTTCCATTAAAACTATTGTCAGACAAGCTGAAGAAGGTATGAACCAGGCTATGTAGTCTAATGCTCTGTATTTTCTGAGTATGAAGCAGGAAAACACCTCTAGAAAAATTAGTTTTGTAACTCTTAGGTTATATTAGGGCTTGTTCATGGTCAAGATACTGCAGTTTGGTGTAAGTGCTGTCTGAATTATCGTAACTGGTTTTGTATGCATTTCCTTGGCTACCTCTAAGAAGATGCTGTTGCTGAGAAATTTTTTCAACTGGCATACACAGGAGTGAGTAACAACTTGCTGATAGTTGCCTTGGCTCAGCTAATCAGTACTGCCTTTCTAGGTTGTGTTTAATTAATCAGTTACATGTTGGTGTACTTAAAATCCTAATGTCCTCCAAGCTGCCTCTCCCAAGTAAAAGACTCTTCAGGAATGTGAGGAAAAGTAGTGACTGCTTTCTCTCTCCTCTTTTTTTTTTTATTCCAGTGCCTGTCGTCAGTTGCTACTGCCTTGCAATCTGGCTTTCTTCCATACTGTGAACCTGTGTACCAGCGTTGTGTAAATCTGGTGCAGAAGACACTTGCACAAGCCATGGTATTTTGCTATAACTGTTCCCATGATACTTCGCTAAACCAATGTGTTAATTGTGTGAAATCAGAGGTTTGCAGGGAAATTGAATATCTAAATGAAGATGCAGTTCTGGAACTTTTTTATGCATACTCCTGAGAAAGTCTAGTATAATTTTTGAAATGTGTACTTATTTGTTGCAGTTGCATAATGCACAGCCAGACCAATATGAGGCTCCAGATAAAGATTTCATGATTGTGGCTCTTGATTTACTCAGTGGTTTAAGGACTTGGAGGCAACATGGAACAGCTAGTGGCTTGCAGCAATATCCTGACACTAATGTACCAATGTATGCAGGTGAGATGAGTAAGCTATTTGAACCAAACATTTTCTTTATACGGAGAATCAGAAACTCTTCTAGAATTGTAATTTTTTCCTTCCTCTCTTTAGGACAAAATGCCTGAGGTACGGCAGAGTTCTTTTGCATTGTTAGGTGACCTGACGAAGGCATGTTTTCAGCATGTTAAACCTTGCATCGGTATGTTTCTTTTACGTGTTTAACAACTTGTTTTGTAAGTGTCTAAGGGGTTGTATTAGCCATTGTTAAACTCCCTGTTCTGTGGGTTGCCTTTTTAGGGTGTTGTACACAGTCATTTTCCTTTATCAACAAGAGTCTGTAGTCTTTTGTCCTTTGAATTGTATATTAAGAAAAGTTGTTCCTATTTTTGTAGACAGTGCAAAAGTTCATTTTTCTTCTTTATTTTTATAGCTCTTTTTGTTCTACTAGAATTTGTTGTTAAGTAAAAATACATATAATATATAAATCAGAAAATGGGCTAGAGGATAGGTTTTACTTTGTTTTTCTGCTTTGTTTTTTATTTCTGTGGGAAGTAGCATTGGTGATACACTTCCACAATATTTGCTCTTTCTTCCCACAGATACTGTTGAGGTGCACTTGCTGAATAAATGCTTGGTTAGGCTTGGAATTTAAAATTTTATTTGGCAGATGTTATAATGACTTTTTTGACTAATTTTTCTTAAAATTTAATCAAAGATGTGGTTGCCTTCTGGTCTTTTTTGTTTTCTTAAGGGTAGCTGAATACATGGTTATCCAGGTGATTTGGGGGATGTTCAACCATATGATAAAACCACTAGTACTTGTAGCTGGGTTTTGTTTCTTATCTTCCTCTCTCTGCTCCCACCTGAGCAAGGGAAGGAGAGAAAAAGGTTTCTACATAAAAGTTACATAAAGATAAAGCCTGTTAGGAAGATTTTAAAAGCATAATTTGAAAATATTTGCATTTATCTGCTTAGGCTGTAAATTCCACGTTAATCTGATATATAGCTGGACTATAGCTCCTGTTAATTTGCATTTAATACTTTCCAAGTATTTAAATAGGCTTACATTATCTTTTTCTTAAACATTCCCTTTTTTTCCCCCTCACAGTCCTAAACTAATGGGACAAGATGGTTGTATTGTGTGATGAGATTTTAAAATGTTGTTCTTTCTAGCTGATTTCATGCCAATTTTGGGAACCAACCTAAACCCTGAATTCATTTCTGTGTGTAACAATGCCACCTGGGCAATTGGAGAAATCTCTATCCAGATGGGTAAGATTTAATTTTTTCTTTAAGTCTCTGCACATTTAGAATTATTTGTCTGGGTGTTTTGGGTGAAATTTTTTCAAGTGATACCTTTATGTTAAGATTTAAATTACATTTGTGATTCTTGTCCTTGTTAGTAAGTTAAGTGTACATGTTCTGTTTACATTATGTATATTAATGGTCATTTTCTTCTGAATTTCTTTTAAAATTGTTGTTTCAGGTATAGAAATGCAGCCTTATATTCCAATGGTCTTGCACCAGCTTGTAGAAATAATTAACAGACCCAACACACCAAAGACGTTGTTAGAGAACACAGGTACCCAAAAAATGAACTGTACATGGTGAAGGAAATTAGAAGACTTTTTTTTAAATTATTTTTTAAATTGCATAGGGGAACCACACCAGAACTGATTTTGTTATGTATTTGGCTTTTATAAGTAAAAACAACTCTGTTTTGCACAAGCTCTTACAAGTCTCAGTCTTGCAGCAAATCATATATCTAGATTTGAAAAGTTATTCCTTTTTCTTTTATAGCATTTATTATATCTATTTATCATCTGCTTTCCAGTTTTTATGTATTAAATATGACAAATTTTTCCAGTTTTATTTAAGTATTAAATATGACAAATGTATGCAGTAACACTTAAGAGACTTAATTTCTCACTGATTTTGATGTATGCATGTCTTTACACATGTACTGTATATGTATGTCTAGTGAAAAAAATGTAATTGGCATATATAAATCAATGAACTCTTTGAATTTACAAAAAAATGCACTTTTTTTTTTAAAGATAAATTTACAATATCATGCATAAAAATCTAGATCTGTGATGGCAGTTTTACCACGACATAACAAAAATTATGTTTAATTTCTATTACCTGGTCACTTAATAACAAATTCCTGGAAGGAATTCTAATAATGGCATGCATATTTTATGTTCTGGCTTTGCATTCCAAACTCGGAGTAATTCCCAAATGCCTTACTGAATTGGAATTTCTGAGGCTTGTTTCTTTTGCATTTATAGAGGGCATGTTCTGGTATGAAAAGCACCTTCCATACTTGAGCAAAAATTTATGGATAATGCAATGGATTTATTGTTCACTATTTTACTAACAGAGGAATTTTTTTCCTTTTGTTTGAAAACTGTCTTGTAAGAAAATGACAGTTTAGTTACTATGTCTGACATGATTGAATATGATGCAAATACAATGGTACAGTTACACTTTTTAAGCAAAGCAAGAGATGATTTGGAGAGAGATTTTTCAAAGCATATTTTTCCTTCAATATTCTCTAAACTTAAAAGCTGCACTTTCTCTCCCCCTCTATCCCATTTAGTATGGAAGGTGAACTTGAAGGATAATTTACCTAGTTTTATAGCATATTATATGAACTACTTTCTGAAAAGAAAATTTTGAATCAAATACCTAGTTGTGGAATATACTATGGAATAGTGTAACAGTATAATACTATGAGAGTATAACAATATAAATTTTCCTTACCCCTGCCCTGACTCCCTTCTTCTGCACTGATGGATGTGTAATACATGTAACTGAAAGGCATCCAATACTTAGATGTTTGCTTCCATCATTGTTAAGAGAATTTTTGGAAGCATCCAAACACTGGTTTTTATTTATTTATTTTTAAATTCTCTTAATAGTTACTTTAAATGTGGATGGATAACTGCAAATAAATGTTGAGTGTGTTGTACTTATTATAAGTTTGTTGTGGGATATTTTGCTGTGTGCCACTAATATATGCAAGAATATTACTGGTTTTGCTGTAGCTTGCTATGTAATTAATTATGAAAACTGTCCTGAAAACACATTTTGACAGAGATTTCTATACCTTGTTTATGCTGTAGCTCTAAGAATTTACAGATTAAGCTTAAAATTGTGTTTTCACTTGAGCTTCTGTGAAGTTTTATAAGATACTAAAAAATTTTAGACACTATGTATGGAAATTAAGTAACACCAGAGCAAAATAGTACATTAACAGTGAGCTGCGTCACATGGAATTAATATGTTTCAGACTGCTAGTATATCCTACACCAAACTTTTATTGGAGAAAGCATCATCTGCTTTATTGCATGTTTCATGAAACTGTTCACAAATGCCTGTTAATTAGAGTGTTGCATAGTATGTCCCTTGAACATAGGTTTCCTTTTTCTGCTTCATACAAATCTGCTGGATTTTAGTATTATTCATGTATTTTGCTTCAAGTAATCCTGATACATTATCCCCCACCCTCTCCTTTTTCTGAAGATTAATCTTTCGTGAGTTGAGCGAACACCATTAAAACACATTTGCTTAATGTTACTTTCTTTGGTCTGTCCCTCGGAGCAAAGAACCAAACTACGTAATCATGTGATGAAGCAATTTTGCTTTTCATGTGTCCTCATGCTTTGGTATCAGAAATCAGATTCGTGTATATCTTATGAGGAAAGCTTTTGTGAGCAGGAGAAATACTAGGATTAAAGAATTAATGTTCTGCAGTCAGTTGCTTTGAGTTAGCAACCATTTTTAATTAAATTTGCTATGAGATTATGAAGAAGACAAACATTTGTTGCTCTTCAAGAAATGTTCCATCTGTTTAGGATTTTTAGACAGACCACAATATATTCCATATAAAAGTATTTGGAAATGTATTTTACTGATAGATAAGGTCTCTAAAAACCTTGAATTCTAAATATTGGATAAAATAGAATGTTTAGAATACTTGATACTAAAACTGAAAATTGTTAGTTTCTCTTTTTAAAAAGTATCCATTATAGTACATTTCAATAAAAACTTTGAATGTGTAGAGGTCAATTTACTTAAATCTAGCAAATGATTACGCTGAGGAGGGGACAGAATGACTGCTTACATCAGAAATCCTTTGGATTTAAAATTGTGTTTTTGGTGTTCTCTCATACTTCTTTAATTTTTCTTTTACCTTGGAGAGTATACCATATATGTTGCTGCCTCTTATTTAGGGGGTGGTAATAAACAGCACTGGTGAAATCTTATGTTTATTATCATACACAGATTCTGTTGGTTTCTGTTTCTGAGTTATTTGTTGTTTTTTCTTTATTTTTTCTCCTCCCCCTTCATTTGCTCATGTCTTGGTTGGCGTTTGGTGGTGTATAACCGTGATTGCGTTACCTTAGCAATAACAATTGGTCGTCTTGGTTACGTTTGTCCTCAAGAGGTGGCCCCCATGCTACAGCAGTTTATAAGACCCTGGTGTGTATTATTCAATCTTTTTTTTTTTAATTCATTTTTCTTCACTCTCTTTCTTTCTTTCTTTCTTCTCTCTATCTCACTTTTAGATATATTTTCAGTTGGTTACAAAATCTCAATCCTTAATCATTGCCAACCATGTGACTAATCTTGTCCTATCAGGTTTGTGAGTTTTTAGTAGCACCGTCATGTATTCTTTATGTTGTGGCTAACGACTAATTTATGCATGGGATAAGATTGTCACATGCTTGCTGTGTTAAAGCTTGACTATGAAAGAGCATTTAAAATCCACCAGAATGATAATACAATGCATGCAAATACTGTAAAATTTAAACTGTGCATTACTTAAAATTCAGTCTGAGGCTTGAAATGCTGTAAGGAATATATGTTTATAGATTTGTTACGTATAAAATAGCTTGCTTGCTGCTGTTAAAGTTCAACAACTGTTCTGTAAGTGGTATCTGACATAATTCATACTGTGACAGTATTTCATGTTCTGCTTCTAATAATGATAGTTTCTGTAAGTATTCCAGATCCATGTTTCTTTTGTATTTAATGGAATACAGGTCACACTTCCTAACTACAGTTAGCAAAAAAGTCAGATTCTGGAGGTGATGCCTAATGGGATTGTGCTAGTAAAAACTGTGTGCAACAAGTGTTTTTTTAAGTGTTCAAAATTATGTTGCAGATCATCTTATCAGTGTGACTTATTCCATCAGATACTGTCATCTAGTTTTGACTTGATTGAAGAAAAGTAATAGAGTTATCTAAGTTTTGCTTTCCAACTTGGTAGGTGCACCTCTCTTCGAAACATAAGAGACAATGAGGAAAAGGATTCAGCATTCCGTGGGATATGTACCATGATTACGGTCAACCCCAGTGGAGTAGTTCAAGTAAGATACATTAATAGATGCTAATTTTTCTTTGCTCATGTGAAATTTAGTGAAAAATGTATGTGGAGTATGAAAAAGTTTGCCTTGAAGTGATTCCCTGCAGTACGTGATGTAGCTTTATTTTGAAGTCAAGGAGCCCAAAATGTTTATATTGTGAATATGTATCATGATGCTTCAGTAATTGTCATCTAAAAAGGATAGGAGAGAAGTATTGTTAAAATCAGTTTTTGTCTTTTACTGGCAATGAATATGTAAATAATGAACTTTGATTAAAATAACTGTATTTTGATACTTCTGTCAGGTTGTGGTCAGGATCTGTATGCAAATATAAGGTAAAAGCTGACATTCTGAAACCTATTTTCCAGATGTAACCTAGGCTTTTAAAAAAAGTAACAGAATAAAACCAGTAACCACCCCTTCATTCTTAGCGCTAGGGTAGGGAAGATCCTGTTTCAACTTTAGATAAGTTGTTCAAATAGTCAATGTGACAAGGAACATGCCTCTCTTTAAAATAAATGGTACGACTGAAGAATAGAATATGACCTGATCTTTAATCTCCACACCTCTAAAGTAAAACTGTATCAATGTAGTATTGTCTAAGAGGAAAACAAAACTGGTTTTTCCCTCTTCTCTGCCTGGAAGTGTTCTTCCTGAAACACAAGAATCAAGCGTTTGCCTTGGTTTGAAATTTTCAGTTCATTTCATTTATGCCTCATTCTGTACTTCACATTTCAGTCTTTTACTGTCTGTTCATTCATGTAGCTTACAAAGAGGGGTTAAATAAAAACCCATTTCATTAACTCGCATCTCCTCTCTAGTCATCATCCTCAATTCCTACTGAAATTATATGCATTAGCAACATATATTAAAGACTGGTGTTCTACTGGTGTAGGAGGACATAATGCATGACAGCAGATGAACAAAGTGTAGGGATTTTGAGGTGGCTTAGTTTTGAACCTATATGATAAATGTTCCCTGTGTCCCAGAAAAAAAACTACTTAAATAAAACAGCTTTTTTCCCCTAACTAGAAGTGTGTGGGAGATGCATTTGTTGCTTAGACTAAAGTGAGTAGATCTTGCATTTGTATGTGTACTGAAAGAATTGAAGTTATACTAGTGTGGTGTAGAGGGGAGAGTTGGGGTTGGCTTCACTGTGGTTTAAGACACTCAGCAATTTCTGTTCCTGAACATTTAGGCAATGCAATAATTTACCATTGTCTGAATTAAGCAGAAAATAAATACATAAAAACAAAAGGAGTTGTGAATTGGGATCAAAGACTATCCATGGTTCACGGAATGAACAGCAAGCATTATTTTCAGATGTATAAATTGAGGTTTCTAACCTATATGATTGTTTAATATTATAGGACTTTATTTTTTTTTGTGATGCTGTTGCATCATGGATTAGCCCAAAAGATGATCTTCGAGACATGTTCTGTAAGGTAAGGTTTCTAAGATAACAGTATATTCTACATCCTCTGGTTTCTTTTTTCTTTTTGTTTCACTGCTAGCACTTACTGTGTTTGTGGTCATGGAGGTTTCTCTGCGCCCTGTGGTCATGCAAGGTCGTAAATAGTCAGACAAAGCAACATGAAAATCCTGACTTTTTTTTTAAGCTGTATCTTCTTAGATGCATTTGGATTATTCCAAACTTTTTTAAATGGCTGAAAAGTTTACCTGAGATGGTTTTTAAAGGGCTAATCATCCTCAAACAACTTTTCATAATGTCCAGCCTACTATGTTTTGCCTGCATTTGGAAGAACAGTGGAGTTTATACTACATGTAAGACCATTTTTTTCAGAAAATGAGATTTGTAGGGTTCAAGACTACTTTTTACCACAGAGATGGCTACTTTATTTTGGAGAAATACATAAGTTTCAAATTAAAGATATTGAAGTGGTATCTTATTTGTTTCTCTAACT
>NW_008239309.1:1566830-1586691 GCF_000691975.1 Corvus brachyrhynchos | reverse complement strand
AATCCTCCTCAGAATCCTTCTCGGTTGAGCTAGATTCAAGAAACTAACATACAGTGATACCCAAGAATACATCCCTAGAAAAAGTGTCAATAGAATTTAAACAAAAGGACTGTTTCCCTTGTAAGTAAAACACAAAAAAACCCCACCCAGAATATGATGTATTGTGTTTTGGCACTAGTATCTTAAATTTGAAAAAATTGAGAGAGAGAGAGGGAGAGAAAAAAAGTGGTTCACCTCACAAGTTCTATGGTGAAATCCCAATTTTTAGAAAGTTGTATGTCAAAAGTAAAGTTCATGATATTCTTAAAGCAAAAATGGAGCATATTCTTAAGGACCTATTAGAATCATAGGTTGGTATTGTGACTTTTTCTTCAATTAGTGACATGTGTGAGCATCAAATCAGAAGCTGGAACTTTTCTATCCCATCTTTAAGAGCAAAGACAGAAATCTCACTGTCCTAGTTAGTCTCTCAGATAACCAGTCTCCTTCCAAGGAACATTAGATCTAGAAAATGTACAGCTATGAGTATTCTGACATCAGCAGAACAAAACAGTAATTACAACTTAAAAGGAGGTCCTGGGTAGAGTCTGTCATGATTGCCCAAAGCAGTCTCAGTGCATGTTTTTGCACCAGTCCTTCAGCAAGTTAAACTCCTCTTTTTCAGATTCTTTGCAAGTTACCCATTTAGGAGACAATGCATTCAAACTAGACAGAGTGGTTCTTGGTCACTTGGCATAAGGACATCCTTGCTTTTTTAAGCAAGCAATTTTAAAGTATTTTTGTGGGTTTTGCCTTGCAGGAAAGGAGACAAAGCTTTCTTCAGTGATAGCATGCAGGGTTTTTAGACTACTTCTTCATGAATACATGATTATTGTAGTCCAGTTAGATGTTTTTCCAACAGTAATTTTGACTTTAAGGAACAAGGGAGAGAAACTGGATTTGTCCAGTTTTTGTTTTGTTTTGTTTTATTCTTTAGTACTAGAACTGGGAGTGAAAATACTTTCAAGAGCATGAATAGATGAGCTGCCAGTGTTAAAATCTGACTCATAACCTTTTGTCATATCTGAGCATTCTTAGATTTTCAGTAGTTTCTTAGCACCTGGTTAATGTGACTCTTTGGGTTTAGGAAAGAGCCTGCTTGTGGGAAGGGAGAAAAGCAGTAAGTTAACTGGTTGCATGTAATATCATTTCTACTACATCTGTTTAAAAACAGCTCTGCTTGACAGTCCTGTGTGGAGCGTGAACTTGTTACCATGAGCTTTAATTTTGACATTGCCTTTTATCTGAGGATGTGTTCCGGACAGACTTCCACAATTCAGTTATACTGAATGTAAAAAAGGAAAACAAAACTTCAGACTTTCTTGGTATAGTTTTCCATGAGGAACAGTAATTTTGTCTGGTTTTGTCCTTTCTAATATTTTGCGTTTACTTACTGTTTTAAGGGACATACTAAGGTTTTTTCTGATAGTATAATTTCATTTTCAGTTAGTTTATTGCATCAGAAGGTCCAGACTGAAACCTGTAGATTCTTGATTTTCCTCTTTTACTGGCTTTTGATTGCCATTGACTGTGGATCCCTGTTCTTTCAAAACAAAAAATATTTTAAGAGCTTCATTTTTATTGAAGTTGTCTTACAGATTCCATGCAAAAAACAGAACTCTAAAAGATTTGACATATGTGCTAGAAATTGACAAAAGCTGGCTGCAGTTTCACCTCAACTTCCCACAACATACTTCCCATTTATTAAAAAATAAATGTGAACACAGTAATCTTAACATATATGAGCTGTGTTGGATGGATGGATGGATGGATGGATGGATGGATGGATGGATGGATGGATGGATGGAAAATGAATTGAAAAACTTATAAATAGAGATTCTGAAATGGCTTAACCCTAGGTTTTAAGTTACCTATTAAAATACATACAAATAGGAATACACACACTAGTTTCCATGGGTAGCTGTATTCTTTATGTCACCTTTACAGAAACGCATTAAGAAAGACCTTGCTGTATCTACTTCCTTTGCTTCTTTGTAGCATTTCACTATGAAGTTGGAGAATTCAGTGGCCAGATGTACAACTCAGCAGTTTGTGGCTTACTGCATATGAGGCTAGTAAATAATGTACCCTCTGTTTTTTGCTTATTTTGACTTCCCCCTTCTCATTTGTAGATTCTTCATGGATTTAAAAATCAAGTTGGGGATGAGAATTGGAGGCGTTTCTCTGACCAGTTTCCTCTTCCCTTAAAAGAGCGCCTTGCAGCTTACTATGGAGTTTAACCTCATGCACTGTAGCTGCAGTCCCATCATTAGAGGTAAGCACATGAGTCTTGCTTGCTAAACAGAGCTTGGATGTCCTTCCTGTTTGCATCATATAAAACATAATTAATTAATCGGTCTAGAATTGCTGATCTACACTGGAGGAGGTATCTTTCCTTCCCGTATGAAGGGAGGAAAGAGGGGATGATAGTATACTTAAATGATGGTGGCTATAGCAAAAGCATTTGTCTGATTTTTTTTGTTGTTACAAAGAGAGAAAGAAAGAAAGAAAAACTGAGTCTGTGATACACACGTTAGTTTATCAAGAAAGTTGGAAGTGTAGGTATAACAAAGTGCTGGTTCAAGTTTAATAAGCAAAGTGATGAATATGATCCTCAAGTCATCATACTAAAGACACAGGCTACCTTATATGTTATGAATTAATAGATGGCAGATGTGGTCTAAGCAGGAATACTCTTTTAGGATAAGAAAGCAGGTTTGTTAACACACTAGCTATGAGAAGTCTAATATACTCCTAACTACATACTGAATGATCTTTCCACTGAATAAAGAATGCTATGCTAATATGTAACTACAGTAACTGTAAGGCTTTATATTTGGGGGTGGCTGATGTGTTTATTATTGCCGTGTTCCATTTTGTGCGTCAATTCAGAAGTGTTTGACAGTTCTGTGTGGAGAATGATTCAGCTTCAAAAAGGAACAGTGGAAGTCCATTCCAGAGTAGCTCTATTATTATTATACCACCTTGCTTTATATGCTACCTGTGTACACTGCATAAAGCAAATTTCCCATGTGTGATACTGGGAAGAGATTATTATATTAGCCAAAAAAGAGAATGAATTAAGTTTGTTCATTTAGTCTTTATACAAATTTCATACTTTGAGTAGAATTTTTGTACTGAAATTACGAGAGTGAATCATGCAGTTCTGTTTAGTGTTGGAATGGACAACTATTTAAAAGTCAGTCCAAGATTTTTTCGAAGTAAGTGGCATAAAAAATCCTATTTGCATTACATGTTACATCAGAACAATGGATTAAAAATAAACTTTTCAAACAGCTACATACTTATCAATGAGGGCATTTTAGTTCTGACGTAAGGGTATTTTCTCCTCCTGATGAAAAGGAAACCAAAGTGATAAAATCTGCCATTATTGTCAGTTTCAACTTCGGAGAAACTCTGGCTATCTTGTTTATTCCACCTGAAAGGGAAGCTGCTGGGTCAGTTGCAGATATGTTTAATATTCTTTCTCAATGTCATAACTACCTCATAATTTTGAGCTAAAAATGGAAAAACTGGTTAGAATATATAGGGCTGCTTTTATCTTAAATCTAAGTTCAGCACAGTAGTGGAATTGTCAATGTAGTTTCAAAGCATATATTGTTGTTTCATGAATAATAATTTATCTGATACAAACAGGCTGCTTTCTTAACAGACTTAAAAGGGAACATTAGGCATAAATCCATTTTTAAGTTAAAGGTTGGCACTTAACTGCTTGAAAAAGGCTCTTTGTTTATGCACCTGTCAAATGTTCAAGGTAAGATTTAATTATACCTTTGTCTTTTCCTTTTACAGGTCCTTCAGTCTGGGAGACTATGAGGGAGCCTCTGCACCCAGGGAAAATGTTACCCTTTACTGGGGGGAAGGGTAAACCAGTAGGGAATACAGTACAATCCCAACCCTACTGGGAGGGGCGGGAGGGAGGTGTTGCCGTCACTGTATTAAGTCGATGTTGGGAAATGTTTTAACATCTGGAGCCTTTGTGGGTGGAAATCTGTCTCCTATTACACCTCTGCACTGGATGTGAAGAAGAAAAAAAAAGAATCTAGTCACAAAACAGCACATTCTGGAATATTGTGGGGATTTGTACCAAAATAAGAAACCATATAATTGAACCATAGGGATACGTAAAGAGGAATAATATTTTGCGCACAATAAAGGAAACCTAAGAATGGGGGTCACAAACAGTAAAAGGCTTTCTTTTTGTTTTCTGTTTTTTTAAGTAAGGGTTTTCTACATTATTTTCATCCTGCTTGATGGGATTCCTAGGTATTTGCATGTTAATGAGAACCACACAAACGAAGTTAGTACAGTTAAAATGCAGCTTGTGTCTGTATTAGGAGCAGGCACTTGCAGTGTACAGTATAGAAACCCCATCATAAAGTAATAAAGTTAACTTGGGCAAAATGAAGCAACCTGCAAGCTGCCAAATAAGTCACTCCTTTCATTTTGGGGGTAAGAAGAGGGACACTGCAAAGAAAAGATTGACATCTTAATTTTTATGTTAAGAAAAACAACCAAGGTAGTGGATATGATTTTATTATTGTACTTTGTTAGTTTTAATTTCTAGAGTAAGGCATTATTCTTAACTTGCAGTTTAAGGTTCAGGCATGCGTTCTGGCTCATAGTGATCAGAAGTAATTTTAATTAGTGGGAAAGTAGCATGCTTGCATCACATAGAGTGAAATTGGTATACATTTACCTATGTTGCGCCAGTTTTGTGTTGCAGTTTACCAATTCAATATAGCCCTGCATTTAAAATTCCTTTTTAAGATTCAGTGGAATTTATTTTTATTAAGAATATAGATATAAAGTACTGTAGTTAACAATTAGGCCTTGAAATACCTTTTTAGGATCTGTTAAGAGTAAGATTGATATTGTATTGTGTGTAACCTGCACAATGTGGAAAGCTGATATAGCTGTGCAAAATATTTGCCTCTGTGCTGTCAGTGTGATGTGCTTTCTGCATGGTTATATACTAGTGATTTTATCAGAATCTCTAAAATTAATTACATGGTAAGACCCATTAAAGGCTGCATAAATGTTAGTTGGCACGTAAAGACAATTGTAGAAGTTGATGACAAGATTGCTATATTTGTGTTTATTCCCACTCAGCGTATTACCTTCTACGCTTTCTTTTTGTTCAAAGCATGATCTTAAAGAGATGTTTAAGTTAATGGATGTAATGCAGGGTATCTACACTGTATTGGCGCATGTTGGTGGCCCTTTGTGATGTAGTTAAATGCACAAGGGTGCAAGTTTAAAGCTACAGAGTGACAGTTGGTTTGGATCCTCTTCATTTCATTTGTTTAGCTTTTCTGTTGTGTTTTTTTTCTCTACTTACATGTATTCCTGTGAATAAATCCTTGTTAAGTTAACCCTTTACTTTTCCTTCCATGTGTATTTTCTTATGTACTGTGAATGTGAAATCCTAACTGGTACACTTGATCTTGTGTCCATCTGAAAGTGGCAAGTCTTTAATAGTTTAGACTGCCTAAAGAGTATCCCATGATGATAAAGGAAAATGGAGAGATTTGTAACTCTGCTGGTCAGAGGTGAAGCCACACCTTTCCATTTTTCAAGTGCTGCATTATTAATCTGCAAAACAAAATTAAGCCATAACAGCCTTTTTGTAGATTTAGTTTCTCACCTTTGCATTGCAGAATGGATACTGGATAACAGTTTCTGGTTTAGTTGGTGTTTTCTGGTTTGGTTTTTTTGTTTGTTTTCTTTTTTGTTGTTGTTTTTTGTTTGTTTTTTCATTTTTTGTTTTGGGTTTTTTTTGGGATTTTGGGGGTTTTTTTGGATTGGGTTTTTTTGTTTTTTTTTTTTAGTTGGGGCGTTTTTAAGAACTTGCTCTTCTTTGCATGGTTCTATTCTTTGACTGTTGAATGATTTAGCCATTGCACTGAAGTTTGAGCTGTGTGAGTGTGAGCTTACAAATGCTGTTTAAAAAGTTTAGACCTTTTTTTTTCAATGCATGGTCACATGCATGTTTTATGTTCCTCCCCCTTTTTTTTGGCTTTGCAAATTTTAATGGATTATGCCTGAAGCATAGTTTGGTCATAAACTGTATGAAATACATTTGATAGTGCCAGTAGATAGTATTTATTCAATTTGATCAAAATTGCATATGATAACTTGCTTTCAAGTTACATTACTTTGATAGCAAACAAAAAATTCCTTCTCAACTAATAACTGATATAAATTACTAAAAGTCAATAAATAACCTTTAATTTTGAAAGGGAACACCCCTGCCCAACATTTAGCAAGGTGGAATATTATTTTGGACCCAAACTTGCTTTAATATTGAGTGCATTTGAACATTAAGGAAGAGTTTCAGAGAAATGACATTAAAAAGTTTGTAGAATAGAAAACCTACCCAAATAATATAGTAGCATAACAACTAAAATGTGGGTTTAACTAAACTTCTTAAATTTCAGAAAGCCCCTTTAACCAAATAAAACCACTCCGCCTCACCTTGGATTAGCTTAGGATGCCACTTTTGTACATATTTGTTTTAATATATATTTGTACAGGTGTGAACTGATCTGGTATGACAGCAAGGAAAATAATTTAAAAGGTCAGGAATAAACAAAATAGTCTTCTGTATCAGTAAATTCTCTCATGGTGTATTTTAAAGCAAATAAACCACATTCCTAATGCATAATATAGTGCAGAGATTTGCAGAAGCCTTTTAGGGTGTAATTTGAGGTAAGAGAAGTTCTGAAACAGCATTAGTATTTAAATCTGAATTATTGCATCATGGGATATATAAAAAGCATCTTAATTCTTGTGGTGTAGTCTTGACAGTTCTTGAATGTTGACTGAATGTTTATACTGCTAGAATTGTGAGTTTGTCTTTGTTACATTCCAGTGTTTCTGCCTCTTGGCATGCTAAAAGCACGGCTTACTTCATTTGCTCCTTACACACTGAAAAAGTGCTGTTAGTGTGCTAAACTACAGAAATAGCCGCTGCTACGTAATGGTGTAGATTTTCTACTTGAATAATTTTGTTGTAGGAACCTCAGGAGGTCAGTGTTTACTGTTTTTATATATGCCTTTTTCCTGTTTTGAGTTTCCCTTTTTGAAGGATTCTGAGAGTGAACAAAAGCTGCTGATCAACCTAAGTTGGTAACAGAAAGTGTATTTAAAATCCTTATAAATGCATCTTTTTGGCAGTTCAAAATTGCTGTTAAATTAGTCTTAAGTGAAGTTCAATATGAAATTTTTTTCATAACGCAGGCAGGAAACAGCTCATTTCATTTTGGGAACAGATTAGACTAGTTCATTAATTTAACCAGTGCAAGCAAAAATAATAAATTTTGTATTTTTTTTCCAAAGCTTGATTATTTTCTAAATCAGTGAATATGTATATATTTAAATTGTAAGAAGCTAATTCTTGTGCTTTAGTTCACTGCTTCTCGAAGCTTGTACTCAGAAGATCACTTTTTGAAGAATAGGTTAAAATTTGTAATCGTTATAATTTTTAAAAGTTATGAAGTAGCATAAATTTTGTAACTAATAATACTGACACACACTGTGATTTTTTTTTTAGGACTTTTATGTTAGCATCAGTCTTAATTACTTAAACTGCATATATTGTATAATAGTGAAATGTATATTTTAAAACTTCAAGTGGCTTTCCTCAAGCAAAACTCATTGCTACGTAGAAATATTCAAATACTAGCTTTATCTCAGGTGAATACTCTTGTACCCTTTTTGTTCAGAACACATGCTAATAAAAATGTGTTGTAATTTTATTGGTTATGTATTTCATTTAGGCAGCTCCTCTTGTCTTAAACTCACTCTAAATTAATCTTCTACTGTGGGACAATAATGAATTTTGTTTCACCTATATTATTCATATTGAATGTATTAACAGATAAGGTGCAAAAACATTCTTCCCTTAAGGAGAATGCATCCATATTCAAACAACTGAAATATTTCTTTAAAAATGCTTTAAATGCAAAATTAAATTGGAAATCTTTTGTTTCAGATTTTTCAAGGAAAGAAGTTGTAACTTAACACTAACTGCTTCCATACTGTCTCTTTCATGAGGATGATAGATACATAAAGCTTTTATATAGGGTCTGAAGAGTGACTTTTTGTCTTAGATAAAGGATAAGCTCTGCAGTGAAATGGCAAAACATCCTGCAATTAATCTCAGATAGATGCTGATGTAGTTTGCACACGTATTTGTTACAATCTTACGTAACCTCACCTTAAATAAATCTTGTTCAGTAGCTATGTATTTCACTCACCTATGCATTCTCCAGGGTGACTTGCATCCATCAGTCTTCTATGTATTCTCCAGTAGAAACTCCATTTTGTCTGCCACTGATGTTTGCTCTTTGCACTTAACGGTTGGAGCAAGCCAGTTTTAGTTTATCATTTTAAATGGGGAACTGAGGCAAGTACTCTTGTTGCTTGCCTTGTACATTCTGCTAAAATACTGATACTCACTTGAATGTACTTACATGAGGGAAGTTTGAAATGGCTCTACAGGATGAATATCTGTGTGGTGTTACAGTATGCTTTAAGTAAGCCAAATCCACATCTCAAAGAATTCAGCACTTACAGTATAGTATCGTTTTTCTATAAACTTGTTCTGTTGTGCTACTTTGCTTTAGCTCTCTATTTCCTTATTTCAGGTGAGCAACAAAATTAAGAAGGCTTGGGTGTTTTTTGTGAGGACAGCAATGAGAATAAAAAGATTGGTATGAGGGGGTTTATTTGGCTGTTGAAATCTGCAGTGTAGTATCTTTTTTCATGGAAAGAGATAGTTATGTTGTACATTGTCTGACTTAGTGATACTAGACACTTCTAAAATTTTAAATTGGATGAAATACACAAAATAGTTTTAAATGAAAGGTGACTGAATCTTTCTGCTGACAACTTAGGTTGTATAAGTTTTGCTTGAAAGCTTTAAATCTTATGTTTCTGTATCTGCCGCAATGTCGGAATGTTTCCTTCAAACATATCCTCCTGCAACCTCTCAAACTGTACTAAATTGAGTGATACTTCTTGAAGTCTGCCTATGTGCTAACAGAACTTCATTTTAAATAGAATATGGTTTTAATTTTTGATAAGCTGCTGAATTTTAAGGAGTTTTTGGGGCCACCAAATATTTTGGATCATGCAGAGAATATATATTGTACTGTAGTAATTTTGTATTTACATTTGTATGATGTGACATAATAGATGTGAATGTTAATCACTGCTTGACTATGTTAATAAAGTTGTTTAAATATAGATGTTGCATTCCAATTTTTGACGGGCGATTAAAATTTTTTGTTCAATTTATTTTTTGCCTGACCCAATAGTGCGCTCTTCTGATTCACGCATGTAAGTACTAGAGCCTCTGAAATAAGGATTTTAATTTTATCAGAAAGAGAATGGTCTTTGGATAAGTTAATGTTAGTTTAGTTTAGATACTTCATGCTGCTTGAGGGCAGATCAATGTAGAAAAAAGGTTTAGGTGGATTGAAATGAAAACTTGCTGGGTGATAACTGGTAGCTACTTTACTGCTGAGAAATGTTACAGTAACTTTGTTTCTTGAAACAAATTATACTTGCTAAGTCTGTCCAAATGGGAAAGGAGAGAAAAATTTTGGTCTTATTCCCTGGGCTATCAATAATGTGCAAAATTAAACAAGGGGTAAACTAGAAATAAATTAAAATTATTCAAGACCTCGGACCAAAATTTGCAGTGGTCTTAGTCTAATTTTATCTAGCTTTCATGGGATCATGGTAATACAAACTATTTAAAGAAGTGTCCTTACAGAACTTTAGGAACAGGAGTCTCTAAAACGAAAAAATGAAACAACAGTTTCTTTCAATCCACTCATATTGGTTTGAACATTTTATGTTCACTCCCAATCTTTAGCAGTTGGTCAATAGGATGTAGACAACTTAGACCATATGTCTAGCACAGATTGCTTATCTACTGAACATTTTATTGAACTTAGTCATTACACTGTGTAAGCAATCTGTGCTAGACGTATGTCATGGTGTAGGTTGTCTATATGCTATTGACCAACTGTTAAATATAGCAATAAAATGCATAGATATAAATACTTACTATAATGAAATTTGTAGTAGAAACTAATTGCTCCATACTTGGCTGAAACTCTGCGTAATGAAGGACTTTGATTTCCAGAAACAAGAGAAGGCCATGGAACAGCAGTGTAGAGACAAGCTGATTAGCAGAGATACCAGTTCCTGGTGGCTGAACACATCGTTGGCTGTGTGGGAGGGGATTGGGGAAGTTTTGTTTTCTTTCAAATAGCCATTCCCACTCACCTTATGTTCTCACAGCATACTGCTGTCAGTAGTTTTGTTAGTCTCCTGCTATCAGCTCAAAGCCTGATTTTAAGCTGTAGCCTCTAATTTTGAGTCAGAGGTTAATTACTACCTGTACTTAAAAACATTGAAAGGGTGAAGTACATTTTGAGTAAGTGAAATGAATGTTACTTCAAAGCTTGTGGAACAGTGCAAAGGATTGAACTTTCATTGTACATCATGATATTTATTAAAAATAAAGACACTTAAAGTTGTACTTCAATGAAGAAGGATTTCAGTAGGCATAAAGGGTGTATAGAATAATTTATATATGTTAAGTGGTCACAGAATAGTTGTTGGTAGCTTTTGTTACTCCAGAATGACTCACAGTGAAACATACTGCATATAGAAAGGACTCATCTTTCACAAGCATTTACCCTTGTTCTGCATAAAATGAGCAGTATAGCCAAAAGCCATCCAAATGTTAATCTGAATAATGACGGACTTAAAATTGAGTCGTTTCCAATAATCCATCCAATTTAGGGAAAACAGATGTAATTATGCTGTACATGTACTAAAACATAGGTGTGTAAGTGAAGGCATATAAGGAATTATTCTTGAGTCACAGTTTTCCAGCTTTTTTGTGACGTCAGCTCTTTGTCTACCAGACTTCAATTTGAATTGTAAAAATTAAAATGGAGTTATTTATGTATATACATATATCTTTATCTGTAGATATAGGTGTCTTCAGGTATAAATACTACTTTTCAAATCTTAATTTATAATTTTGAAATATATGGAAATACATATTTCCATACTTGAAAATATATTTTAAAAAATGAAATAAAATGTTGAACTTTTATACCCACAGTTTTACCCATTTTTTACTTTTCTTAGTGCCCCTTGGCAAAGTGAGTGGTCATAAATTTCCTGTATTAAATACACAGGGGAACTTGAAGTCCTCCTGTGTTTAAAGCATACAGGTTAATTTGGATGCATAACTACTGCAGTGTTACTGTACCTTATACCAATATTTTAAAATTTTCCATTATTTCTCTCTGCACCCCCTATGCTTAATAGTACAATTTTGTTTCTGTGATAAAGTACACAAATAGAAATGAGGTTTATTTACCTGTCCTTTTACCCTGGAATTATTGTTAAGGAATGTCTTTGCAGGGTAGTGTATATTTAATTTACAGTTTTCTCAATCTATCTTTTAGCTTTACCTTTATGTTGGCTTACTGAGAGGATTCTGTTACTTACAGGTATAGAAACTAAAGGGTTCTGTAGTTTGAAATCTCAAAACGTAGTGAAAGATACCATTAAAAAAGGGATTTTGCTTTTAAACTAAACCACTAAAAAGTGCAAAATTGTTTTGCATCTTAATGTGGTATTTTTCTTCCTAGGAACACATCTTCCAGTGTCTTAATAAAATCATCTCAAAAGGAAGTTTTCAGTCATCTTACATGGTGGGGTTTTTTTTCTCCTTAGCATATTGATGGTCATTGTCTTGCATGTTTTTCATTCTGAAATGTACATGCTCAAATAAACATTTTGGAGTCATGTGTGCAAATATATACACCTTTTACTTCTACCTTTGGAAGATCAGAGGGACCACGTGACAAACTAAAAATTCAAATATTCAATTTTTTTAATTCACATACCTTAGCATAAGGCAGTAAGATAGTTGTATCACTTTCTCTAATACTCTGCCATAGAAATATGTAGCCAATTTTAGTTTTGGTTATCTTCATCCTCCTTATCAAGGCCTTGCACACCAAAACTGTTGTCATCTTTGGGTGAAAACCGGATGGAAGCTAGCTGGAACCTTAGACCATAGCTCTCATTATGTCCCAAGCATTCACTTGGGTAACTGTTTCTCATTCCATGAAAAGGCAGAGTTGAACACAGAGAATTGCCTGAGGTAACAATTCAGAGCTTAGTTATTCTAATTAAGACCCATAGGTATCTTGACTACTTTTGTACCATTAAAACAAACAAACAAACAAACAGTAAACACAGGGGAAAAAAAAAAAAACCACCAAACAAACCTCAAATGTCTTCTGTGTGAGCAGACAGGAGGCCTTCCAGATCGGTACTGCAGGTCTTCAGAAGGAATTAGGCTTTAAGAGTTTTATTGAAGTGACAAGGACACTGAAGTTCACGTTTCTTCTATTTGCTGAAGCTGGTGGCTGCCATTAGTAGGCACTAGTATGTAAACCTATCGGTGTTAAGAATCAAAGGTAAGAATCGTTTTCACATAGCACTACTTTTGCCCAAATGCAAGCCGTTCACTGACCATCCTGTTCATACTGACATTCTGATTTTTAATGTTCAATCCTAATTAAGGATTTGTATAGCCAAATCATTTTACTTCTTTCACAATAATTCAATAGCTACTTCTTACCTAGACAACTAAAATACCTGTCCAGACCAATATCTTTCATTATTTCATTAACTGTCTTGCATGAACTCAATCCCAAGCAATTGCTCTTCCGTTAGTGTAGTAATACTTAACAGTTATCTTTGGTTTATTAAGAACACAGGCACCATCTATTCTTATACTATGGTGTCCTAAGAATACTTTCTTGAGATACCACGTAATCTTAGTAAGCTTGGCTTCACACCCTTGTACCACCAATTACCTTTTCTGTTGTGTATTATAACAAGAGTGAAGATCTTTGTGATCAGAACACCACCACAGTACGTGGTGTACTATGGAGCACTTTGGTACTAAGTATACAGTCAGAGCTTGCTCTTCTAAACGCTTCATGTTTCTTCATTTTTCATTGAATTTCAGTGTATTAAATACTTCAGTCTTTTTATTTATTTATTTATTTATTTAGGTTGTTTTTACTAGTTGACTGCAAATAAGCTGCTGCTGCAAGTTAATTGATTAAAATATTTGCAGGTAAGTACCTAAAGCATGTATGTAATATTAAATATATTAATGTGTCAAGAGTATGAATTCAACTAAACATTGAATGTACTCCTTAGGGTACAGCACATAATAATTTATCCTGTTATTTCCCCATCTTCTGTAGAATATAGATTAAAAACTTCAGTATGCTGTTACTGTAGTAATGCACCTCCTGAATATGTTAGAAATCTCCCAGAATTTTTCATACAGTATTGAAATGTGACAAAAAGTCAAAACAGAATCTACAACCATTCAACTATTCTGGTTTGTTTTTACTAATATTTACTAACACTTTCTGAGCCTTCCATTTGATTGATGGTTGATTTGGTGAGACGTGCTTTTGGCAGAAGAGTTATAAAGGCGGACCATTAACACCAAATGACTCACTGTGAAACAATGCTGTTGGCTTCTTAATTTAAGTAATTGAATTAATGAATGGGATACAATCAAGCTTGGTGTCCATATCAATAGAAACATGTATTTAACTAAACAGTGAGTCAGATAATGCAGCCTAATGGAATATGTAATTCCAGGGAAGTAGTAAACAGTGCCATGAACAGTTGCTGCAAATCTTCAACAGAACACATTTATTATTCCTAAGTTTGAAATAACGTTGATGAAATATTGCACCAAGTTTAAAGAAATTCTATTGATCTCTTACTGTAATAACATGGCTATGAATCTGTGGACAAATATTTTTGTTCATCTTATACTTAGAAGTAACATTAGAAACACCCATCCTACCCAGAGTGTAATGTATACCATAATCTCAGCAGTGTTCTCTCATCAGACTGTATTTTCAGTTTATGCATGTATTTCAGAAAAGGGCTTACCCTGTATTAAGACTGTCTGGGAGAATTCCCGTTGAATAAATTATTTCAAGTTAGCTGTATTTGCTGCTAGCTTTATAATGTCTTTTTCCTAGGCAGATTTTTTTTTTCCTGAACTTTACCAGCTCTAACCTTCTGCCTGTGGGATTTTATTGCACTTTCTGTACAAAAAATCTGCAATAAATGTCTAGTAATGAAGGTAATGTGTAGGTCATAAGCAAGTGAATTATTAAACTTCTCAGTAGTATCTGCAGGTATGCAGGTACCATTGCTTGGTTAGAACATAATCCTGGTGGCTTTTCAATCCTACAAGGTAACCTGACCAAACTGAAACGACTCTTGAACAGGACTTAGCTAACAATCACTCTGTCTTCACTTCATCTTTTGTTCTCCACCACAGTGGACTCTGGCTTTTTACATCCCCTTCTGCTGCTTGTAGTCTTTCTAATATACCTGTAGATTTTTGAGTAGTTGTTTTAGCAAAGACAATGAAGAAAGAAGATGCATTTTTCAAGGCATATTCTCAGTGTAGTATATGAAATATGTATGTGGTATATAAAATATCTCCATCTGCTTCTTCAGATCCTCTTTAAAGATAAAGTGTAGTGTTAGAGTATTTTAGCTGCATCTGTTTCTTAACTCTTTATAAGAAACTTTAAATGTCAACTAGCTCTTTGGCAATTCATGATGACATTAAGTTATATAATAATCAGAATTATTTTTTGCAATTGTTTGGACTATTCTTCTTTTTATCTTAAAATTAGTACATTTAATTTTACTAATTACAATACATGTGTTAACAATTTTACTGATAGTTGAGTACGGTTGTTTTACCTAGAGTTTATAATTCATTTTCAGATGGCTTTGACATGAAACAAATTAACTTAGTTGCTGTAAGTAAAAACAAAATATACAATCTTTATTTAATATTAACACTTAAAAACCAGAAACTGGAAATATGGGAGAATGGGTGCATGGAGATGCATATAGCAAACTGCACAATCAGGGATGCTTTTCTGATAGACGAACTGAGCTAAATGCCTCCTTTAACATGTTCAACCCATATTAATGGCAAATAGCATACTTTTTCAAAAACTAGCATTATATTCTGGCATGGGTAACCCAAAAAGGTTATTGTATTCTGTATCTATATGTGCCCCAAAATTGTTACTGTCTCTTTAAGACCCTGCAGCTGGAAGATGGAACTGGGGAGGGTGGTATTGTGGGCATTTTTAAAGTCGGGTCTAGCAAGCAACTCGCCCTCTTTTGCTGCCTAAGTTTTGCCTTGCTGGGCTTTTCATTTTTGCTGAGGCAGAGCTCTCACTCTGGCCTCTTGGTTTGGCTCTTGGCTTCTCGCTATGGAGCTGAGGCAGTGTGGACAGAGGCTGTTCGGTTTTGGGTTCTCTTTTGGGTTTTTTTTCTCATCTCAGAGAGGCTGCAGTTAGTGGTCTTGGGCTGCCTCAGGGCAAATTCCACTAGCATTGCCTGGCCAAGGAGGGAAAACCACGAGTCAACCCAGTCCAGCTGCCCTGCCTTGCCTGCCCCGCCTTGCCTGCCCTGCCATCTCCTGCCAAGAGAAAAGTGAACTTCCTCCACGAGTTCTAGACCTGTGATCCAGAGAATACCAGCTGGAGCTCCAGCCATCAGGGAGATAAGCAGAGCATTGAGCAGGGGAAGAACTGGCACCATTTTCCCCTTTGTCCATGGAACCACATGCTCGGCCGCAGAGAGCCATCTTGGAGGGGTGGTACCCTGTGAGATTTAGCAATATGGTATCTAGCAGTTATTTACTGTTATTCTTTGCCTGTTGCTGTTCTGATTGTTAGTAAAGTGTTATTTTTTTCTCTTACATCTACTTGTATTCATTCCTTATTGGTGGAAAAGAGTTGTTTAAGCCTGTAACAAGAAGCAACTCATTCCAGAGCATTTCTTCTTGAATTCTCTAAAACAAAGACACATTCATAAAATATAACTAGTAAATTACTATAGCTAAGACATCTCTTCAGTTCTTCATACCCTTCCAGTGAGGTTTGTTGTGGTGGTTCTTTACCTTACACTCATGTAGATGATGTGAGGAACTGCTTTTTTAACTATTAAAAAATCAACAATCCAGAATACAATTTCAATCTTCCGTGAACACTGCTGAAAATATGCAAGGAATTCTTGTTTTATTATGCAGGACTGTGTATTTATGGCTTTCAAAACAATGTCCCTTTCTCTATGCCTCCATTGCACTAGGAAAACAAAAGAATGACTGTACTGGGACAAACAAGGGTCTACCTAACCTAGTATCCTGTCTTTAGCAGCCAATACCTAGGGAAGAAGATAAGATTAAAGAATTATAAGTTATACTATTGCAAAGTATCCTCAAAGACTTCACTAACATGCAGAGCAGGAACTTCCAGAATAAGGGACATTGTCTCTGCATTTAGTAATCCACTCCGGATTTCTCTATGTAGAAAAATCTAAAAATGTAACTATTGATCCTGATCGTCATCTGTATTAAAGTGGTTTAACTGTATAGGTATAACTGTACCTATGTTGGAGCATGCCTTAAAATTAAGATTGCACGTTTCACTCAAATTTATGTGGAAAGCTGTTGAAAACCTGAGGATGGGTTTGATATTTCTGTCATGGTAGTTTGCTGAAGAACTGCAGCAGTTGCTTCACATCTAGATATAGCAACACATAAGGTAGAACTACATAGCTTTGAAAATATGGAAAATGGGAACTTTTCTGTGAAACGTAGGAGTGAACCTGAGACTCCTTCCATCACAGCATAGTATCTGTCCCTGTGAAAGATGTTTTTCTATCTGCTATGGAATAGAAAGCTTCAGCTTTGTTCGTGCAGTGTTTATCTACTGTTTGTCCTGGTGTACATCCTTACAGATTGCAATGCACACTGCAAAATGTTCTATAATCATGTCGTTTTTTTCAGATCAGATCATAATTCAGACTGCTTACTTATATTAAGTAAAAAGAGGAATAAAGAAGTTTTTTTCAAATGTAGTCCTATAGCATGTTATTAATGATTAAAATGACAGTACACGTGCTCCTCTTATCAAAAGAGACATCCAGATCTAACAGTCTTGGGAATTTTAAAGAAATTTGTACTATGAAAGGAATACAGAAGTTTTCTCTGCATTGGCAAGTTATCCAGCTTGGCATACACTTCCATTGCCAGAAAGAAAGGAGCTTCTAAACTCACCATGGAGCTATGGAAGTGATGGACTAAAGCTACAACCATTTACCAATAACTGTAATACCATTTCAGAATGATACTGTTAATCTTCCATGAAAGTATCTCAAGTATCCATGAAAGTAAAGGTAGATGAAATTCTATAGCTGTGTAGACTTCGGAACTACATTTTTCCTAACCATTTTCTTTCGTGTAAGTATTTACTCAGCATAAATTTGATACAAGCTGGTGAATTCATCATTTTCTTAGGGATGACTTGAATGTTCTGCTCTATGCCTTACCTAATAACATACAGAACAAAGTACGAAAACCATTAGTGTGAAGTTGAAGGCAGGTGACGTTTTTCACACTAGAACTAATAGGGTTTCCATAAGGAGGAAGGGAGCCCCCTGAACACCCAGCTGAGAATATCAGCTTCTTACTTCTTCTGGTTTGGATAAAACTTTGTGCTGACAAAACAATGGGTCAAGTTGGGATAAAGCACTTACTGCATGATTGCATTGGACGATGAGCTGCAGCCCCTCACATTGCCACTTAGACCTGGCCCTCTGTTTTTAGTCAAAGATGAAAACCTAACTGCTGTCTTGGGCAAGGAATCACCCTATTAAGGTAGAACAGGAACTCTTTGGAGTCCCAGAAAGAGTCCGGTGGTGCTGACTCTGCCACAAAGACTATATACATATATACATGGCAAAGGAGCACTCCAGGTACAGACTGGCCACAGGTGGCACTTGAGTGGCCCTGTATTCTGGACCAAAAAATGGTACCAACCCCACTGGCTAATACACTATATTGAATCAATGAAGGGTTGTCATAGGTTAGCAAGCATAGTCCCGGAAGGGATGTCCTTGCTAAGGGGTGCTTACAGCTTCCTCTGGGAACTGATAGAACCTATCAGCTGGCCGGTTTGAATATGGACAATTCTCTAAGCCACTTAAAGTTGTGACCACCTCTGTGATCCACACTTAAGAATAGACAAACCCCCCCCAGGCTCTCTCTCGTTTCCGGCGCTGGGACAGGTGGCTGCGCGCCCCGTGTGGGGGCCAGTGGGCCCAGCCAGGCCCTGCTTGGGCCAGGCCGATAGGCAGATGCTGACGCAGCTGTAATTTCATGAGAAGTTTGGACAGGGAGAGATGAACCAGATGAGGACTTTTGCTCCAAATGGGAAAGGAGAAAACCTCAGTCCGTAGAGATGAACCAGATGAGGACTTTTGCTCCAAATGGGAAAGGAGAAAACCTCAGTCCGTAGAGATGAACCAGATGAGGACTTTTGCTCCAAACGGGAAAGGAGAAAACCTCAGTCCCTAGAGATGAACCAGATGAGGACTTTTGCTCCAAATGGGAAAGGAGAAAACCTCAGTTCCTAGAGATGCTCCCAGAGATAGTCCTAACGATGAAGATGATGAAGACCCTTTGCTCCCAGGGAAGGAGAAGGGCCTCTGTTTTTGTTTCTGAACGGCTCAACCTTAAAATTGTACCCCAAAAAACTTCAAGAGTGGACCCTCGAAAGCAGTTGCGGGAAAAGCTGCAAGTCGGGGGAAAGGACTCACACGCAGGCAGAGAGACTCCTCTTCCTAAATGGACTGAACAATATTTGGAAGTGGGCGGCTGTCTCGTTGTGATAATGTTTTCATAGCATGAGCAAGAAGAGACTTCTCTTTCTAAATGGACTGAACAAGGTTATTATGGAAGTGGTAAACAGACTGAACATCTTAAGGGTTGTCTTTTCACATTGTCAGTGGGAGAAGGGAGGAAGGTGGGGGGAGGAGGAGAGTTCTGAAGGTGGTATAATTTTTTTTTCTTCTTTTAGGTCTGTTAATAAACTGCTTTGTATTCTTTCAAGTTTGGTGCCTGCTTTGCATTTCTCCTAATTCTTATCTCACAGCAGATAAACAGTAATGAGTATTTTGGACCAAACCACTACACTAAATTGGTGTTTCCACCCGGTTACAAACCCAACCCGCGACAAGGGTCTACAGACTGAACCGTCATTGAAGAAGGTGAAGATCTGAATTAATCAGTTTCTCCAGACACTTTGGCTTTAGATGCGGTGCATCTTTATTAGGAGCATGCCACTGGAACTGTAAAATTCTGTGGGACAATGTGTTAGAAGTGCAAACTATGCCTTATCTGCAACATTCCCTACGGGACTAATCATCACCTGCTTTCAAAGACCTTACTCTACTGGGCTGGAATGAGACTTAGTTGTGAAGCCACTTCACAGAATCAGAATATTCTGAGTTGGAAGGCACCCACAAGGACCATCGAGTCCAACCCTTAGCATCTTGGGGATGTAAAGGATATCCCGAAGACTCGAATCGTGTCCCCAAGAGCGTTGTCCAAGCGCTTTTTGGACTCCATCAGGTTTGGTGGTGTGACAACTACCCTGGGAAGCCTGTTCCAGTGCCCAGCCACCTTTCTGGGTGAAGAACCTTCAAAGAGCACGAAAGTCCTCTCCCCCGCGCACGGTGACACTGAGCATGCCCGTTTCCCGGCGGTCACTGGTGCGTCACAGCGGTTTCACCCGAGGTTTCCGAGCCCGCCCTCTGCAGCCGCGCCCGTGGCGCTGCC
>NW_008239309.1:1535779-1566344 GCF_000691975.1 Corvus brachyrhynchos | reverse complement strand
CGGCCGCCGGGTTCCGGCGCTCGCAGTCAGCGCCGTGTCTCGGGGTGACTTGGGCTGCAGGGGGTCTTGGTGCTGTACGGGAGAACAGCACGGGCTGCAGCAGCTTCACATTTGTTTCACGCAAAGGCAGAGCGGCGCCTCGGCGCTCCGCGCTTTTGTACCGCTGCCTTGTCTCCTTGTGCCCGTCAGGAGGTACAGCCCGAGCAGCAGCCAGCTAAGGGAAACAACAGGCTTTCCAGCTTGCTTTGGACATGCGATCTTATAAGTCACATCTGCGCAGATATCTGTATTTTTAAGTGGGTAGATATATATGGATAAAAAGTTAAATTATGGCTTTGGATTGAGCTTCTTGAAATGCAACTAGTTTTCATTGTAGCCTCTGCTAGTTTGAAACATTAAAGTAAGTGGTCTCGTAGTCACCGGACTGTTTACAAAGTTGCTACTGCTTTACATATTTAACGTTTTCTGTGCTTCTCTACCGGGAAGTAGGGGAGACATAGAAATTGTTACTTGATGAGACTGAAGTGAAAGAGAGACAAAATATCTTTTAGACTCCTGCTTTTCAGTTGTAAGCAGCAGTTATTCTTAAACTTCAGGAAAAACCAATTTCACAATTACACTGTTCTTGAATATAAGGCATAGCTCAAGTTTATGTTTTGTTTACAATCTTGTGTTTAGTTTTGAATCCTTTGCTTTCAACATACTATTAAAATTTAATGACCCAAGATACTAGATTTGCTCTCTTCGCATACAAATCTGCTTAATTTGAAGCCTCAGTGTGGGATATCAATATTAAACTAACACGTGGAAGAATTTTATCTTTCATAAAAATAAGATTTAAATTAATATAAAATGTTGCATTTTCATTGGAAAAGCTTCTGTCTTCTCCTAAGATTAAAGCAAAATAGAAGTTGTTTATTCAGCTATCACAACTGAAATTGAACACTTTTCTATTAAGCTTTTTTTATGTACTGTGGTATGTTCATTTAACTGTCTGATTGGTTGTGTTGTGTTTTGTTAGTAAGTCAGTTAAATTGGTGAAGGCAATGGGCTGTTCCCATACATTCTGTTTCCATGTCTGTGTCTTCACAAATGCTTCCAGCAAATATGAAGTAGTAGGCTTCTACCCCAAATTCCTATTCTCTCTTTCTGCTTTGTAGATTCTCTGCATTATAGCTTTGTTAGCAAAACCCCTAGTGCGGGTTATCAATGAGTGTAGTTTTTCTCATACCTCCAAAAATGATACAAGACAGGACAGTAAGTTTGTTCTTGTTTGTCTTGCAGTGATGACAAAGACATTAGACAGGATCTTAACTTGCAAAATTTGACAAAGAAACTTTTGTAATACCATAGATAGGGTTCTATTTTGTATAGAGGTAAAAGGAATAGAGAATGCTCCTTCTTTATTGCTGTGGGTGAATATTTTTCAAGATTAACTGTAATGATGGATTTGTAAAATCTGAATGTATTGAGTTTCTATATATCCTCAGAACTAGGCATAAATTATAGGTTTGTGCATTTTTGAATCATTAGTTGTCTCCATTTGCACTAACATTTCAGAATAGGTTGTTGTTCAGAATTGTTACTGCTTTGGAAGACTTGGGAAACAATCTATATGGGCTCTGAATTATGGTGAGAAAGGTAAGATAGGAATTAGAAGTTATATGTGAAAATGTACTAAATGCATAATGACTAAAAATAAAGAAGATAATTTTGTAAGGAGAAAGGAAGGTTGTAATATGTAGAACTTTGGAAGGATTGTCTTCTATTTCTTCCTTGCCCCACTAGCCAACCCCAGGCAAAATATTTTTGGGAATATGGAATAGGATAGTTAGGCTTTTTGAAGCACTGATTTGAAAATTAATCGAAAACATAATTAATATTTAATTATTTGACATAGATTTTGTCATAAACTTGCAGCTGAAATTATGCATTGGAAATGGAAGTCTGGGTCTTAAGCTGTATGATGCTCTCCCTTGATTTAGTAGTTTGCTCTAAGTAAGAGGAAAAGAGATCGGAAACTTCAGGGACTTTAATGATTTCCCCAGAAAAGTAGAGTGGCATATATGTGAGTGTATCAATTTCTTACACACAATTTAAGCTGCTGTCTTCCTAAATGTGCTCATGTAAACAAATCTTACCTTCTTTGTTGTAAGTCTTGAAAATTGTCCTGAGGCTTTCCTCTTGCACTGCTTTTGAAAGTGTTTAAATAGTTACACATTTTGGTTTTATTGTTGTTAGAGGGTGTAAGAAAGTTGGATGAGCCTGCCATCTCTTGACTGCTTTGTAAGAGGTCAATGAGTGATAAATAAGACTGTTTTCAGGATGTGTAAAGCTAAAGTACAGAGACCTCTACTGTCACTTTAAAAATTTACTATCCCTTGAAAAATTTAAGGGTCTGCTAATGCAGCACGGCACTCTAGAGCAGCAGTTATCCAAACCAGGAGGATATTTTTGGGTGTCAAAAGTTATGAACTAGTAGTACAGGCTGTAAGTGGCTTTGATTCTTATGACTAAGTTTTAGGCATTCAAGTCACATGGCCAAACATTCCCAGCTCCTAATTAGGATTTGTCATAAAACATCTTACTCTTGCTGCTATGTATATGCTACATCAAAACAACATCCTAATTTAAAGGTAAAACTATCATAAACATAGCTGCATTTTATCACTTTAAATACACTGTTACTGGTATAGGAGTATAGAAAGTGTTCTTTATCACTGACTTTCTGTTTTCTTAACAGAAAACATTGCTCAAACTTTGACATTGTATTTAAACTGACCAGTGCAGGTGATTCTTTTGACATAGTTTAAAAGAATTACTATTAACAAATCAACAAGAATAAGCCCCTTCCAAACCAGTCAGTGGTTGTTTATGAATTGTTTAAAATTAATTTGATTAAACTATTGAAAAGTTCTATGAATAGCTGAAGGTGGTTTCTGTGTAACTCTGTGCTTGGTAGCTCTGGAAGTTCTTGCGTATTAAAATATATGTATAAATTGGCTTTGACCGTTTTATTTAATTTTTTAATTGGTTGCTTTACTTGCAGCTTTTGAGAATGGCTGTGTTGAGGATTCCTTTTTTTTTTTCCAAAGACTTTTGTGGGGCCAAGGCTTGGCAGTATCCTGGTTTAATAACCGTAGCTTTGTGAAGAAGCTTGCTCTGTTGAGCGTGAGATGTATTGTCTTATGAACTTGTGAGTATATGAGTAGCACTGAGACTTGCCACACTGACATCTGGAGTTACATTCATATGTTTACACAGCACTACTCTTCTGCTGGGCATACAGCTGGATGCTCTGTTTCAGGGGAACTTGTGCAATGTTTGCTTAGTCTCCTCCCTCTGTATGTGTGTATCTAGCGTGACTTGGCAGCTTTCCATCTGTTTGTAAAAAAATATTTTTAGTTACCTATATATGGTGGAAAATATCTGTCCTGCCTCATATGCATAGAGCTTCTCTGGAGCTGATCTTTATTTGATATGTTGAAACGGGAAGGTGGAAATTGAAGCTGATGGGTTGTTTTTGTGTCCAATCTTCTCAAAACTTTCAGAACTGAAGAAGATACACTACCTGTGCGAGCATCAGGTGACTGCTTTTCTGTCATGTTTCAATGCTCTCAATTTTCTACAGCTCTTTCCAACACTCAGAAATTGAAATTTACTGAGAGCTTTCAAAAATGTAACACTGTACTATTAATCGTACAAGTATTTTTATGTATTCAGGGCCTGTTAAATTAAATTATTTTCTATGTAGACAGCATGAAAGACATGCTATTTATTTAAAACTGCAACAAGGATTAACAGTTTAAAGAACATGACAACAGTGTTTGTCAGAGCATCTAAAATGAGTTTACCTATCCCTGAATTTAGTATCTGACCAGTCACAGTCACCATAGTAGAACCATTTATTTGTACTGGGTAAATAGAAAGTGGTGTAACAGAGTATAAACTTTTTACGCTAATAGATGTTAACGTTGAACAGTTTTAAACCAAAGGAGGCAGAGCTTGCACTCGAACAATTTGATTTGAAAATAAATGCTGCTGCAGATTGCCTAGAAATTTCTGGCTATTTTACTAAATGCAGAGTTTAAACTCAGAATTATTTTTGTTGCAACAAACAAACTTATTCTTAAAAACTTGAAGTATTTTAAGTAGTTCAGTAGAACAGAGTTCCTGTAATCTGTTTCCTGTTATGCACAAGTCATGGAAATGCTGATTTCTGACTACATGTTTGCTGACAGGGCTACTTTCATTTCCATGAGGAAATCTTTGCGACTAGTTCTTGATGAAGGGAAATGGAAGGACTGTTTGCTCTTGCTTTCCATGACTTAATTTGTCTGTGTACATAGTTGGTCAGTAATACTTCATTGTAGGCTTATTTAAGTGTTTACTTGTATTTGAAGTCTTGTTTTCTCTAATGGCTTACTGTCAGGGGACGTCTATGCTCTCAATACAAAAGAGCTTTCTTACAGTAGTATAGAGCAGGAAATCTCAGAACAAACACCATCTTCTGAAGAGAGTTTTGCTAGCTCTGAGTAAGAAGGAGAAAACTGCTAATGAACGTCAGAGTAATTAAATGGTGCCTATATGGAGAGGGGACTACTTACATTTTGCGTTCTCATACACAGTTTTACATTTGTTTTTTATTGAGTAATTGAGACCCTCAACAGATGGTGGTTTACCTACAAAATGACATTCAGAATGTTCTTTCAAACTGATCTGGAAGTCTGTTACCTAGAGCCTGATGTTATACATGACAACAGAGGATCATCTTTCTCCACTGTGCAACAACTTGTAGAAGAAGAATCTGCATCCTACTTCACTGTCTGTTGTACCAGTGGATGGTAATTGCTTATGAATGGGACTGGAACGTTTCATCATTCCTTCTATTATATGCTGCATTAATTTATTTTTAAGTTGGCCAGTACTGGACTGTTGCCACTAGGAAGGAGCAAGTAAAAACACCCAATTGAAGAAAAAGTGTCTAGACACACAATTTCCATGTACAGAATTCTATACAGTAAGTGGGAAGGAGAAGTGTTGAGAAAAAACAACCAAAACACAAACAGTGTTGATGGCGTATGTGCATGTAAGAGGATAAATACTTACTTGGCTTTTGTAAATTGAACAACTTTTCCTCCTAGCCACCACGTACATCTGTCTCTTTATCCTGAATACAGAACCTTAAGTCTGATTGCTGCTCTTCATGAATGTAACTACTGAATGGAGAAGTTGTGGAAGGGCTGTATAGCTTTTTCTAAAGCAGAAAAACATCTGCTCTCTTCATTGAGACACCATACTTAATTTGGTTTATGTACACATATGTCTCCACACATGAGCAGAATTGTCATCAGGTTAGTCATCAGAACTGTTGGTCATGTGAAGAGTTTTGAAGTCTAGATGTTTGTGCTTTTAGATAGAGCCTGGAATAGGTAATATGGGTTATATCTCACATTATGTTTACTAGTGAAGACATGTCTTTTAGTTGTGCCAGACTTAAACCATGTAGGCCCTCAAATCTGTGAGCCTCCTTTCGACTTGCTACTTTGTTTAAACTGTAATATATTTTGCACATAGGTTCTTGATCTCTGATAACTATTGATAGTGTATAAGAGATGAGGCTTTCAGGAGACTTAACTGAGGAAAGTATCTGTTCCGTTTCTCTGTCATGCTTTCTACTATTCATTGCGAAGTCAGGAAGAAGAGTAGGACTGATTAGAAAATCTAATTTAAGTGGAAAAATTATTTCCTTAGCAGTAACCTTCAGTTACAGTTAAGGAACAAGATAATGATGGCAGTTGGTTGTTCAGGATCGTTCCATTCTCTGAAGATTTGCATGGTTACATTTCTGACGGTTTATCAGGAAGGCTGCAGCAAGAGGCTGTGTCATGGCTGTGCTAGCTTTCCTGCATTTCTAAATTGGCAGGAAATTTATGGAACTCCTTTGTAGAAAAGGCCCCATTAAAAGTTTCCATTATGAAAAGATTAGAAGCAGCCTATGTTCAGCACATTTTGATCAACATGCTGTTTTAGCTGGAAGAAACACCTAAGAGCAAAGAATGTTTCATATAGGAGAATTTGATTGGTTTTTCAGGAAGAAATGCCTAACACTTATTTGTAATGTTTATCTATAAATTTGGGTACAGTAACAACTTTGGAGTAGTTAAATAAGAATTATATTCTCTATTCTAATTGAAAATACCAATGAAGTCTTATTATAATGCAATGGCATTCAGCATTTATATTGAGTAACTACATAAAGTTAATAAGTTAGGGCACCAGTATTCAAAGTTACTGTGGGCCTCAAACTACAAAGAAAAATGTTTAGATAGGGGTAAAAGGGGAGAGAAACTATTTAGACTGGTACTTGAGTAGGATAACATTTAAATAAAGTTGCATATTCTACTAATTGGTGCTCCTATCCTTCTTTTACTTTTCAAGCTTGTAAAAGCCTTGCTCTGTGGAGAGTCCTTTTAGAGTTTGCTGGTTTTTCACCGGTTCCATTTAGTTCTGCTTGTACTTTTTACAGACTGTAATTGCACTTATACCACTCTAATCTGAATTTTGGTGCACTTTTTCGGGTTACAGCTTACAACTTACTGCAACCATGGAAACTATGATTTTAAAGGGTTTTTTTTCTATTTGGTTTTGGTTTTCCCAATGCTTGGAAGAAGTAAAGCAAATAATCCTGGCTAGTAATCTGTATCAAATTGCCTTCAGTTATCTGTTATTTGTAAATTTATGTGTCTGTGTGTGGTGTCCTTTAAGGCAACTTGAAGCTTAGTGGAAGTGGACTTAATACCATGACTGCTGTGACGTGTTTCCATCCACCCATGACTGCTTCTCCTTATTTAAGACGGCAGGTCCCTGCATGCCTTCTCCTCCTAGCTCCCCCCTCTTCTTCTGAGCAATGCAGCTTGTTTGTGTCCTTGCAGTGATCTGGATCAGTGATTCTTGTTTTTATTTGCCAGCTTTATTTTTCAGCTGTACAATTTCCCTGATAAAGTTTGCCTTATGGCTGGACAAAAAAATTTTTGCAGAACTGAACAGACAGAAATGTTTGGAAGGGTATATGACCAAATTCTCAGGCTCCTCTCACTGGCAATGTAGAGCTGCCTTTGTTAAAAGTCCAGGATTTTAAGGATGTGAAAGTACTTGAGTGCATCCAGAGGAGGACAACAAAGCTGGTGAGAGTGCTGGGAGATGTGTACTGTGAGAAGCCACTAAGGACTTTGGGCTTGTCTGGTTTGGAGAAAAGGAGGCTGAGGGGTGACCTCATTGCTCTCTACAGCTTCCTGAGCAGGGGAAATTGGGAGGGTGATGCCCATCTCTTCTCCCTGGGAGCTAAGGATAGGACATGTAGGAATGGTTGAAAACTGTGCCAGGGAAGGTTCAGATTGGACACTAGGAAGCATTTCTTTACCCTAGGAGGGTGGTCAGACGCTGGAATGGGCTTCCTGGAGATGATGGTCAATGCCCCGAGCCTTTCAGTGTTTAAGGGGCGTTTGGACATGCCCTTAACACCATGATTTAACTTTTGGTCATCCCCAAAGTGCTCAATCAGTTGGGCTAAATGATCACTGTAGATCCCTTCCAGCTGAAATAGTCTATTCCATTCTATGCTATCCCGTCCTGTTTTTCTTTCCCTTCCACTCTGAACATGTATGCAGTTTTCCTGAGGGCACACTTTGCACCTTATATAGGAGCAGCATTATGGATCTGAAGCTTTTATAAGGCAGAAGGGGAATGGATAGTCTGACAAGAAGACTTTATTAGTAGCAGTGCTCTTATGCTGTGCCTTGCCTTCCTTTCATTTCTGTCATTCCTTTTTGCTGTCAGGAGGAAATTCATCATGGTGCCAGAGGTCATAACCTGGCCGAATTTATTAATCAGTACTTAGAGCAGTGTCTCAGTTTTAATAGTGAGGTATGCCTTACTCGCTGGAGAATGTTTTGAAATGAAACTTAAGAATAGACAAAGAGAAGGTGCTAGTGAGAAGATCAGTGATTCTTTTTTTAACCAGTTTTACAAAAAGCAGGGGAAGAAGGATACCCAATAATCCCAATTAAATTTTAGTTCATGGAAAATAATGTAAGATATGAGAGGATAAAGAGAGAGTACAGTATTTAGCATGTGTTTAATAGGATGGGAAGTGAAAGAATACAAGACCCCTAGAAATCTACCACAGAAATGTCTTTGACTATAGCCTAGAAATATGTAATAGAAATGTAGTGGTGGCAGCTGAGGTGATTTTAGTTTGATTTACGTATATGGGATTTATGGGAACTAACAGCAACTGGTAAAAAGAAGAAGCATTAGAAATAATTAACTTCCTGATGAAGTGATTAAAATGAAAAGCAGTTATTAAAATGCACGGGTTCAGCATGTTGTGCTTCATAGTTCTACTTTCTGTTTATGTTTAGGGAGAAAGGAACAATGGCTTTGATGTCCTCTATCACAATATGAAACATGGACATTTGTCAACAAAGGACTTAGCAGATTTTATTAGAGAAAGGTAGGTATTCATCCTATGCATTTAATATAATATTTGTGGGTTTTATTGTTTGTCATTGCATTTAACAGTAATGTGTAAAAGAGGTAAACAAAACTTTAAAAATTCTAGTATCATTTTAATATATCTCTCATATTCTACAGGACTGTCTATACATATTCCATTCAATTAGAACTGAATAGGAACTTCTAAGCATCAGTTAATAACAAGCTTCTCATTTTTCAGGTTTCATTTAAAAGATGAGAGTAAAATTAATCCTGATTTTTCATTTTGTTTGAAAGAAAAATTATAATTTAAAGTTGCAAAAATTATCAGTCTTGCAAAGTTTTTACTATGGATTTGGAATTAGGCTATCAGCAACTGCTAGTATAAACATTAAAAATATATACTTTCAGAAGCTGAGATGCTCGGTTTGTTAAAGAGAGTGATACATAGGGACAAGAAAATAATATGCAGAAAATAACACAGGTTCTTCTATATTGGATGGGAGGAACAGGACTGAAATCTGCCAATATGGCAACTTCCAAAACAGTTCACCTAATATGCATTTAGTTCTTTGTGAAAGAAAACTGCTGCTGCTACACTGAACATATAGATTTCCTCCCTGAACAAAATTAACTGTATGTCTACTTTGGAATTTTGTCTTTCCTCAGTTACTGACAGTAGATAACACATGGAAGATAGTTGCAAGGTACAGACTGAGGACCTGTTTCAATACTCACTTCTTGCAGAGGAAGCCATCGAAAAAACTGGAATTCTTCTTCAAAATTTAAGTTTTGGCCTCAAATAGACCGCAATTTAAAAAGTACTTTTAAATTTCCACAAAATGTAACCACAAATCTGACAGATACTCCATTGCATTGACATACACACAGATTCAAAGTGAATTGGAGAAGATTACAAAAAAACTTCTCACTAAGTAGAAAAGGGTGAGTTCCAGAGTCTGCATGTGAAGGGCAGTCTCCTTTTGGAAAGACTGCACAACCCAAGGAATCTTCTGTTTTATGAATACTCAATTTCAGAGAATGCATTATGAAATCACAAAGGGTTCTAGTGAAATCCTGAGTTGGATTGAGCAGAGGGATATCACACTGTTCACATTTAGTATGAAATGCTTAATGCTTCACAAACTTGCACTTCTAATACTCGCCTTGTGTCATCTGTGTGAGTTCCTGAATCTTTCCTTTGAAAGCTGCTGTAATTTTTGGAATCATTCAGTTTTTATAGCAGCACATCATGGACCTAAGATGTACCTTACCTGGACACATTTAAGTTTATTTCTTTTACATCCTTTGTGTTTAGATTTACTTCCATATTTAGATGAGAAACCATCTTACTCTCTTTGCTTCTTGTCTCCTTTATGTTGTATTCTTTGGGCATGCTCCATGTATTTCATATTGGTCCTAAGGTGTAAGATCTTAAGTAAATGGGTAAAAAATAACTTGATGCTGTATCTGACTTCATTTCTTTGTTTACTATACTGACAGAAATAGAACTTGACAGTTCTTTCTATACAAAATCCCTAGTAAAAAGGAGTATGGCATTCTGGTTTTTTTTTCTATCTATAAGCTGCTGCAAATTAAATTCTAAATTATTTTAAAATAACTTTTAAATTATGTGCCTTTGCAGTCAATAAATAAAATCTTTGAACCTTTTTCCACATGTTAAAATGTTTCAGCTCAAGTTTCTGCCAATTACTTCTAGTGATTTACATAACATTTAAAGATTAATGACCATGTAGGAATATGTGAGGATCCACATGGGTACTTTATCCTCAATGAGAGGTCAAGAAATGTTTTTTCCTGTTCATGGATCATGATGTGCCAAAGAGACATGCAGCATTTTTTGTAAGATCTATGAAAAAAATTCAGTTCTCATTAACTCACTAAGATAGAATCTGAGTGCTGTATTGCAATTTACTTCACAAAGCTGCAGTATTGTTCCTTAGGAGTCAGTTGCCTGTGTCAATGATGCAGATCAGCTGCACTAAATTCAGTCCTTTCCAGTGACTTTCTCCTATCAGGATATTAAACCTCCATTGTGTATTCTTCAGCCCTGTTTTTCTGCTGCACCTCCGTAAGTCAGGCTGCAATACACAAAAAGAAGTTGAGTAACAGCTAGATACTTCTTTTCAAGTAAGGGATGAATGATCAATCACAGCCAAAGCTAGTAGTAGTTTGTGACATATAGTTTAGATTCAAAGAAATAGAGAGGAAAATGGAGAGACTTCAAGTATTTGGTGTCCTTACTTTAATAAAAATATGTGAGAATCCATATCTGTACAGTGAAGCCCTTTGCTGCTGTTGTGAAGTTACTGTAGGATGTCATTCAGCTTCTTGGGAATTAAAAATGGTTCAGTGGAATACATTTTTTCACATGGGTCAAATTCTTGGACTCAGAGAGAAATTGGATTGGGCAGTACTTGAGCAGTATTTTACAATGGTTCAGTTGTCTTGTCCATAATCTATTTTGCACATTTATTTATTGCAAAGAAGTTAAGAGATGTTGCACACAGTTATCTGTTCTCCTCCTTCTTCTGCAGATTATTGTCTGAATATTGTTTTACAGTACTGTTTTCTGCTGGAAATATGTTAAGTGGATGAGCAACACTTCTTAGGAGCCATCTAGATATAGTGGTTTTATGCCTTGACTTTAGTGTACCTGATTTTCTGAACTCTTCCCTATGAAAATGAAGTGTACATATGTTTGAACTCTGCATCTGTCCTTCCATTCCTTTTTACACATAGGCCTTTTTCTGTCTTTTTTTTTTTTTCAGAAGTGGATACATAAGAGAGTGAAAACTGAAAACTATTGAATAGGTAGAGACAGATCCAAGCTGGTGGTAATACTTTTAAGAAGTTGGAGTACATACCCTTTCTAGGTAGAGCAGCCATCTGGTCAGTTGGGCTTGCTGGAGTCTCCAGACTAGCCAGAAAATATACTTTTTTATGAAGTGATTTTGCATGGAAAGGAGAGACGGCTCAGTGCATTTGGATGTACAGACTGTTCAGTGCACAAAGGATGCATGTCTGTGTGAAGCCCATCTCTGTTACTTTTGCTGTTCAGAATAGTGTCTTAGTTGTGTGTAGCCTATTTGGGGGAGAGTATTGTTTCCTTTTCTCCAGCCTTAGAAATGGTAATGAAAAAATGTGTAAGATATGGAACTTTTAAAATTATAGTTAAGTATTTTAAAAAAACATTCTTTCAGAATTCCTGTAAGAGCATTCTGAGATTGTAAAGTTTTTTCTCTTTGAGAAAAACAAGTGTTTGAAATGTATTAATTTGTAACAATATTCCTATGCTGTATCTGATATTCCTACTTGATAGCTTAGAAGGAGAAGTTTTCCTCCTTGTCTGTGTTCAGTGAGTCAATATCAATACAATTTTCACTTTTTGAGTTTTGTTCTTGAGTATTTGTTATTGGTCATATTCTAAAAGAACTGAGAGCCAGTTGGATCTGTGGTTCAGAAGTTTGTCGTCTGAAGGAGTGAGTTTTCTGCCAGGCAGTCTGCTTACTGTTGGTAAATCTTGAATGGGACAGGTTAGCTGTCTGCTGAAAGATTAGATACCAGCTCTTAGAATCATCAAATCATAGAATGGTTTGGTTTGGAAGAGATCTTAAAGGTCATCTAGTTCCAACCCCCCCGCTGTGGTCAGGGACACCTTTCACTAGAGCAGATTGCTCAATGCGACATCCAACCTGGCCTTGAATAAAGGCCATGCTTTGTTGATAAAGCATGTAACAAATTTTGTTTTTTAAAGAAGTCAAAATAAGAAGGTTGAACTGCCTGCATAGCTGTTTTTTTCTTTAAATATGGGGAAGATTTTGTAGGTGAACTGTCATGTGTTTGTGTTCATTTAAAATCTAATCTTTGTATATCTAAGAAATCACTCTGCTTATCTAGGAAAGAAAGAGGTACAGGAATGTGTTGGCTTTTCTCCAGGAGTCTTTCTAATGGTTTTCTGCACCAATTGCCTGTAAGCATCATAGAAAGAATCTTCTAGATCAGATAAAACTAGCAATGCGTATGTTTCCATTTAACTTTAAAATGTTTAGCAGATCCCAAGCAAAGACACATCTTCAAATGGGTGAAAATTAATTTACTAAGAAAATCAGTCTGTTACCTGTACTACAGAGTGTTCTGCAAAGTCAGTTGATAGAATGAATGTAGTAACTGGTCATCTTTCGGTTCTTAGTGTTTTTAACTGGTATAAGTTAATACTCTGTGGTGAACTGCAGAACTCCAGTTTTGTGGAGATAATTTGGGGAAATATGCTGTAAATTGGTTCAAAGAAAAGGGATGTGGATTTTGGTCAGAATTTTTGTGCTTAAAGAGAAAAAATAAGGCACTGAGTTATAAAATCTGAAAAACTTTGATAGAAGATATGGACGATTAGTCAAAATATATTGTTCATCGTGATAATTAAAAAAAACCTCATTGTTTATGTTTGGTGCATATGTGCTTGCTGCTGTGCAGCGTGCAAGATTTCCAAGCCTTGCAAATTTGAACTTTTTCGTATCATCAGAGAGACCATCATATGTGGAAGGAGGATAAAGTTAATTGGCTCTTTTTAATGATGAATAACTTTGCAGTAGGTAATACTTAAAATGAAATTTATTTGTTGCATGTTGTAGTTTAATCTCCTTCTCCAAAGAGATTTCCAGCTAACTAAGTGGATAGTTATTTTGGAAGTTCAGTAGGTTTTAATACATTCCCCTCTGTTTCAGGTGAATGCCCCTATTTTGTTTTCATATTTTCACAAGACAATTCTTTTTGGCTGTAAACTGTTGCTATACAGGAGAATTAGAAACCTCTGTCTCAAGTTTTATAGTCGTGGTATAACTCGAGAGAGGGATGAATTCTTCATCTGCCTTTTTTTCTTCTCTCTTGTCCTGTGTAAAGGTATTACACACCAGGAAAGAAATTGCTCCAAGCTTTTCAAGAAAAGAAAATTACAGTATTTACTCTAAATCTAAGTTGACATTACATAATGAATATTGGTTTAGGGTGAAAACTTAAAATACTGTGTATCTTTAATAGTAGGAGGGTGAGGAAGATTGATTGGGAAGGACTTGCAGGGAGTCACTGCTGTAATAGATGATTCCATGGCAATTGCCTCTGCAGAGGCTCTAAGGGGGAAATCTGTGCCAACCCTTGGATTTTGCATCTCTGAAAGACAAGTGAAGTTGTGTGTTTGAGTGAAGGAAAATATAAGAACACATTGTGTAGGAAGAAGTTTTCACAAATTGAGACAACCTTCCATTAAAATGAATTTAAACAGTAGAATACAATACTTATCATTGCATGTTATTTGAATTTCCAAACTCAAGTATCACTATGTGAAGGATTTAAAGGAAAAGGCAACCTACCCCCAACATGAAGACTAAACAAGACCTCATTTTGTTTAATGTGATTGCTCAGTAAACACTGTTTGTTTATTGTAAAGTTTTCATTACATTATTTTGTTGCTGTGTAACACTCTCCTGCTTAGACAGTCCTGGATAGATGATTGTCATGGCGCTTTGTTCTGTCTGTTCTGTCTGTTAAGGAATGTTAATGGCAGTTGAGAACAGCAAATAGAGAGAAGGAATTGTCTTTTTCAAGCCTTGAGTTCCTAGGTTTTGTTTGTTCTGTTCTCTGCAATGTTCTATCACAGGGTTCTTAGATTATTTTTTAAAAATATACTAATGTGATTTTTCATACAGCTTTTGAGAGATCATTTAAATGGAGTAATTTTTAGCTCACGTAAAATGTCCTCTGTTTTGCACCTTTAGAATGCATATTCAGTCTTCATATCTTCAAAATTTTGATTATGCTTTTGATGGCTTTCTTTGGCAGGGCTACAATAGAGGAGACATATTCAAGGTCAATGACAAAACTAGCCAAATCAGCAAGCAATTACACACAACTTGGGTAAGTAAGTGTACATAAGAGAGAAATAAGTGAGTGTGTACATGGTAAGAATCAAGTTTGATTCTGAAGATTTTATTGATGATGTTGGATGTTATCATAACTTTGCCACCTTTAAAAGTGATTGTTAAGTCTTTAGTAACCATGCAAAAATTCATGCAGCTATGACAAAGAGAAAGACAGAGGAGTTCTTTAAAACTGAATAAGCCCAAACATGGAAAAACTGTCTGTTCCTGTGTGTTTAAAGCTGAGTTCTTTTCAGACTTAGTGACTTCTATTATGTGCTCATAAGTCTATGGAAATTATTTTGAAGAGAGAACATGTGGCCTGCAAATGTGGCAGTGAATTTATTTATTTCTATTATTTCTGATTTTTGGAGTGTTATCTGTTCTCAGAGATGTTCAGAATGAGACTTCTCTGTGGAATAAATCTATGGAAAAACGGAAGTTTTATACATACGGTATGTTTTTAACAACTGGAATGATTAATGGATGCTTTTTCATTGGAAAGATTAGGCCATTGAAAACTTGGACTTCTGAGATAAAGCTAGATTTATTTTTTTATTCGTAGTAATGTAATCTAGAAGTGTGGGGAGCTTTCATCAGTGGATAATTTGATAATAGTTGTTGCTGCTCTTTAAACTAACAAGCAGGTACAGAACCTCTGAACACAAGAGCTTTAAAGCCTATGGTTAGTATTGACTTTTTAGCAGCATTAACCACAATAGCAAGGCAGAAGTGTATCTTTAGAATAGCTGGAGAAAGCCCATTCAACACAGAAATCTGAATCTGGGAAATGATCCCACCTCTTTGTTCATCTTTATTAATCACTAAATCCCTTTTAGTGGCAGACCATCTTTGCCAATATATTTTCCTCCATCTTGTGGCTGTGATGATGTAAGACAACTAGAAACGTAACTAACCAAGAAATTTCTGATTTGTTCACACTGTTCAAGTACATACATAGTAATACTTACTACGTGTTAAATTATTTTTAAGCTGTTCTTGCGCCATCTTGACACTTGGCATTATTGTGTGCTCATCATAGCATGAAATGAACTTTGCTGTATTTTACGTATTAGAGTTAATACAAGTAAAACATAAAACATGGAAAAATTAGTGGATAGGATGCCAAGTACATTGGGAACATATTTAATAAGAATTTACAGCAGTTGTTGGGTGTTTTGTTTGTTTCAATTTTAAGAAGACAAGTGAACTGTAAACTTTCTGATTATCCCTTAGCACTACTAAAAAAATTGCCAACTGAAAGAAAAAATCCAGATTAACATTACATATTATTTTCCTCAATGCAGGACATTTGCACCAGTTTGGGATGTTTTCAAAACCTCAACAGAAAAACTAGCAAGTTGTCACTTGGATCTTGTGCGGAGGTTACAAGAACTAATAAAAGAAGTTCACAAGTATGGAGATGAACAGATCAAAGCTTATAAAAAGGTTATTAATTTTTTTTTCCTACATATGTCCAATCACTTGTTAACAGTAAAATTAAAAAGGTTTGGTTTTGACAACCATGTGGTATTTGGCAGACTAAAGAAGATGTTTCAGGAACTTTGGAAGCAGTGCAAAATATTCAAAGTATCACTCAGGCCTTGCAGAAATCAAAAGAAAACTACAATGCAAAGTGTGTGGAACAAGAACGCTTAAAAAAGGAAGGAGCAACACAGAGAGAAATTGAAAAGGTAGCTCTTACTTTAGTTGTTACTAATTGTCTTACATGTTCACCTTGTTTTAATAAGTGAAATGCTCAGAAAGGGTTAAATGTAGTTAAAAATAGTAGTTGTGACTATTTTGTAATATGCATAATATTGTGAATACCTAATTATGTTTTGTTTACAGTTACTTCCTTATCTGTTCTAGCTGTACCGTAGTTCTAATTCTTCACTTTGTAAATACCTGCATCAAATGATAGTTTTGTGCAGTGGCTTCAACAGAAATTGTGCTCAACTGTTTTAGCATCTCTTATGTTTTTGAATATATTTCCTTATGTAAATACTCAAATACTCAATGCCCTTGTTACTGAACTCAGGAGTAATTGTGTTATCCCTGCAATGAGATAAAGTAGCTAAGTACATGAGTATTTCAAGTCTGTTCAATAAAGAAAAATGTGTTACCAACAGTTTCACTGCTGTTTTAAAAGGTTCCAATTTCATGGACCAGAGACTCAAGGGATGAGTATCTTGAGATGTATTTAGTACTGTCCTTGGGTTATGGTGGGGGTGTTGATCCATTCACAGTATCACTCAATGACTGAGGTTGACAGGGACCTCTGGAAGTTATCCTGTCTATTCCCCATGCTCAGCCAGGACCACTTCCAGCCAGTTACTCAAGACCTTGTCTAGACAGCTTTTTAGTATCTTCAAGGACGGAGATTCCACAGTCTCTCTGGGCAACCTGTGCCAGGGCTCAATCACCTTCACAGGAAAAAGGTGTTTCCTGACATTCAGAGGGAGGGAACCTTTTGTGTTTTCTGTTGGTACCCATTGTCTCTGGTTCTGTCACTGGTCACCACTGGAAAGAGCCTGTACTTTACCTTCTGTGTGCCCTCCCTTCAGGTATTTATATCTCTTGCTAAGATAATCCCTAAGGCTTCCTGTCCCCAGGCTGAACAGTTCCAGCAGTCTCAGTCTTTTCTCAAGGGAGAGATGCTTCAGTCCCTGAATTATCTTCATACCCCTTTTCTGGACCCTCTCCAGTATGTCCATGTCTCACTTGCAATGAACAACACAGAGCTAGACACTACTCCAGGTGGGGCCTCACCAGTGCTGAGTAGAGGGGAAGGATCCCCTTCCATGACCTGCTGGGAAAAAAGTAACTTTTTCCTGTTTTCAGGAATCTAACTAGTAGAGGAAGGAGGTCACATTTCCTTGTCTCTAATTATAACTTCTCTTATTAAATCTTGATTCCTCTGGCTATTTCCATTTCAATTAACTGATCTGTGTAGGACTTTGTTTTTTGTTAGAATGATCTTTTTGCTTTTAGTCCTGCTATCTTAATGGAGAAGATAGCATTGGTTATTGTCTTTTCACTGATGACAAAAGTGATTCTGTTGACTATGTTTCAAATGTTTTATCTTGGTATAAATCTAGTTTTTTTCACCCCAGCTTTTGCCTCAAATGACAGTTGATGCTGGATTCTAGACATGAATCAGACGTGTGTGGGCAGATGTTTCCCTGTGAGTGTATTCAAAGTATAGTTTTCTTGAATTCTTCTAAATAGAATTTCAGTAGGAAAACTTGACTTGAGGGAAGGCTTTTTAACATGTAGCATTATCCTTGTTCATTTGGAAACAAAAAAATCTTCAGCATGACAGATGTCTACATGAGAAGGGAGAAAGAGGAAGCACTGTAGGAGGAGGGTCAGTTTTTTACTCTTGTATGCGTCTTCCTTAGCTACAATCAGGTCGTAGCTGGATGCTCTGCAAGTACTTAAAAAATGTTTCCAGTGGGAGCAGGTAACTGACACTGTCACATCTCTTCAGTCATGCCTCTATTCAAATTTACACTTGCAATTTCATAAACAGAGTGACCAAAGATTGTAATAATTTATTTTTCCTTTGGTAGAAAATAGCTTTATTACTTTCAGTGCAACATGAAAACTATTTACTGGCAAAATCACAGAATAAGTGCTTTGTCAGAAAACAAGGGATCTGCACCAGTATACTAAGAGTTTATCACAAAGCCAAATGTTTGGAGAGATACTTTATTGAAAAATCTGAGGAGGTATCTGAGACCTTGCAAGTCTCACTGCAGCTGAAAGTTAATACTAAGTTGTGTAATAATTTCCTGTTGTTCTCTGACACGTAAACTTCTCCATTTATAGTGACTTAAAAAATACTTGACTGACCCTTATTCTTTCACATACTGTAAATCTTGTCACATACTGTAAGTCTGGTAAATAGAGTTCTAGCAATTGCTGCACCTGAGAATAGTCACATCCTGTTTTCAGAAGAGATTGCTAGTTAATCATACAATGTCCATGTGTTTTATCATCTTGTCTGTCCTGCTGAGTAGTTAGTTTTTAATTGTTCTTCAACATGTAATACTGGCATTCTGCTCCTCATTAAACATGATAGGAGGTGAAGAATGTTTTTGTTTTGTCAATCTCCCTTGCACATGGGGTTCAATTAAAAATGCTTTACCGAAAAATAACCCCTTTTTTACGTCTTTTAACTTGACATTTCCTTCCTTTTTAGTGATGAAATTTGGAATCAACTGCAGAGGAGCCTTAATTTTAAAAGCAAGATTTCATGGAGCATGTTGTATTTTCAGCATAGTAAATGGCAATTGGGAAACAAGATAGGGCCCTGTGCTTCTCGGTGGTTCCCCTGTGTAAATGTGTAAGAGTGAGAATCATGAAGTAAAATTCAGGATAATAAACTGATGGGTTTGATAAAACTTTTCTGAATGATTCTTGTTACATGAAGTATTTTCAGGTTCTGATATGCTGAGTTTAGAAGAGTATGTGGCTAAGATCTGCGTAAGTTTTCATTGTAACTGGAAAAACAGTGGTAGCTTCAGTTCCTATTCCTTTGGAGTGCTAATGATACACTGTTACTCATGATTATCTGTTATTTTTCTCTTGGAAATTGCAGAATCTCTCTGTCTGTCTTGCCAGAGGGCGTCTTTCTGTTAATTCATTTGAAATTATGGATAGCACTCAGCTTCACAAATCATTGTTAGTAAAAAACAGTTTCTAAAAAATAGTTAGACAGATGAAATTGATTTGAAAGGAGGAGGAGGGCTAATCAGAGCTAGAACAAATAGTGAATATACAACTCTCTTAACTGATGTCATTAACAATTCAGGAATACTTTTGAGTTACAACTGATGGGGAATTACAGTGAGACAGTAAACATGTTGAATAAAGAAGCTAGGAAAGAAAATGGTGTTCAAGATGATTTTCATTGGCATTTAACTTGGAAATAGAATATCAAAGGTTTGAAAGACTTCATCTTGTGCATCACACTGTAAACTTTGAAAATAACTTTTTCTCTTCTACAAGTCACCTCATTCAGTTTTATTCTGCATGTAATACTGAGATTTTTCCTGTATTTTGTTTTGTGTTTTACTTAACTCCCAGAAAGAAGATTTTTGTTTATTAGCAACAAATAATTAAAAGAAAAGGATAAATCCCCAAAAGATTATTAATTATAAAACTGACCTGCCTATATCTGACCAAACACTATATTTTGCACTAGCTTCATTTTCAAATATCTGTTAAACCATTGATGTAACTTCCATAATTTTGAGTTTCTTCCTTCATTTCTAAGAGAACTTCACCATCTTGGTATTTTTACCATTGATTCTTTCAGAATTGCACTTATAACTGTTTGCTCTGTATTCCAACCCTGCTTTTTTCCTATTTTGCTGTTGCAAATATAAATTTATTGTTCATATTTTACAAGAGCTAATGAGTTATCTTGAGCAATAAAAATTTTATTTCAAAAGAAGTTTTATTATAACTATTATTATAAAATTTTCATTGCTTATAAGGGGAAGGGATTTAATTGAGTTAAATGCTTTGTTACACTTGTATGTGATTTATGTACAGTAAAATCTCTAATAGCTTTAATCTGAGATATTTGGTGTTGAAATTTTGTTGTTACACTTCTCTGTTTTGGTATGCCTCTGGATAATTTTTAGAGATCTTTTAGAGATTTTTAGAGAGGCTTTCTTTTAATAGTAACTTTAAAATCCTTTATGTATGACATTTGACACATTTTTGTATTGATCTATAGGCAGCAGTTAAATCTAAGAAAGCAACAGATACCTATAAACTGTATGTGGAGAAGTATGCTACATTTAAATCTGATTTTGAACTGAAAATGACTGAAACAGCACAGGTAAGTTTTGCATTAAATGAGTTACCTTTGAAGTAGGTTAATGTATTCTATTTCATTTCTGGAGCTTTCTGAAATGGAAGATTTCAGAAAACTGGTCCCTGTGGAAATTGATTTGTTTGAAAGGCAAACACTGACTGTGTATGTTGTGATAGCACTGTCCTTGAATGACACAGTGGAGTGCTGGCACTCTAAATGTTTTGAAGAGATTTTTGGAAAAAAGCAAAATTAGCTTCTAGAAGTATTGTATATGCATTGTGTTTATGTGGAAAATCCTCTGAATTGCTGGGCACCCAGAAATCATTCATAGGAGTTTCAATACTGAGATCCATCATGGCTTTTCATTATTATTCCATCAAAATGCTTAAGTTGCAGCTTGTTAAAATGTGTACCCAGGATTTACCTGATGTTATGAAAAGCCATTATATCTGTTCAAGATTCTGGGGATTTTTAAAAGACTGTATTCCGGAAGATTTCAGGTTCTCTGTGTCATTGCGTATGTCATTTCTTGCTACATTTTAGACCACAGTTGACTAGATGCCCTTAGTTCCTTTTACTTAAAGTTTAAACTTTCTCTTAATGTTTTAATGGACACTTGTAAACTTTCCACATCTGTCCGTACTGGAAATGAAAATTGCCAATTAAAGATATATGTGTGGAATTCATTTAAAGTATAATGGTGTAGCTGCACCCACAGTTTGGTTGCACAACAGCTGCTTTAAAGATGATGTGATAGGAAAAATAACATCCATGGATATATGGAATCCTGCTTTGATGTGAAGCACACACTGTAGTATCCTAATTCAGCATACATTTCACTTGAAAATATGCTGATTAATTCTGAAAATAAAACCAGTGAGGGGTGTGAGTATTTTAATTTCTTTCAGTGCACAATCATTTGGTTTAGCTTAAATCTGTCTTACAATGTCCAGTAAAAGAAGTAACATTATAGGGTAGGCTCCACAGGATGACCATATCCTCTGTAATTAAGAGGAAGGCTGCTGGAGAAAAGGAAAATAGTTTTAATCTCCCTGAGTGATGACTACAGAAGTACGTAAGTATGGAAGAAGACTGAGGGTCCAAGAAGCTAGAGATATTTGTCTTGTATGTGTGGAGTCATAATTGTGAATCAGAGTAGCAGGAGATGTGAGATGGGGATCTTCACAGAACCCTGTGCAAACTGGAGAGAGGGTTAAGTGGTGCACCAAAGTTTGGACACACTTAAAAGGGCAGTTACAGAAATAGGCTAGGAAACTAGGAGAACTAGGAAAGAGCAGAAGTAAACAAGGATTTCAAGACTATTATGGTTCACTGTTGGGGAGGATGAGAACATTTTTAGTTCTGATTTTTGGCCAGAAAGGGACCATTGAAAACTTTGGAAGTAATTTTAAAATGGCTGTCAGATGACAGCCTGGGTAAAAAGGAACAAACTGTAAAAATTATGTATGATAGGTTTAAAGATTATGTATAAGTTTAAAGATCAAATGAATCGTATTTAAAGAAGCAAAGAATATAGATTTAACTAGAGAAAGAGTATGTATATTTACAAGGAGGAGAGTGTTCTAGAAAGGAAGTGCAAAACAGATCCAGAAATAAGATTTCTTGGTTTAGATGAAAAAACAAGACTCTTCAGTAATGGCGAAAAGAGAAAATTTGAATACCCTCTAAAGCTATTTTCTTTTGGTACAAATAGATCAGATTTTTTTGGAAGGGTTAGATGAAAGTTCAAAAAGTAAGTAAAAAAAGTTCAATAATGGTTCTGAAAGGATATATTGCTTACTAAAGTGCATTATTTCATAACTCTCTGCATTCTGCATCTTGCTTTCTTATATGTAATTATCATGTTAAAGATGTAGAGAGAAAAAAAAGAGGCTTATTTGATTTTTTTCATTTTAATGTATTTAATTATTGAAATGTAAGATTTAGTGTTTCAGGAAATGTTTTCATTATGATTAATTGCTCATATTTGTTTGCAGAAATTTCAAGACATAGAAGAAATGCACCTTCTTCGTATGAAAGAGATTATACAATCATTGTCAAATACCATAAAAGAAATTCATTTTCAAATAGGAGAGGTATTTTTTATACCATAATTTTTTCTTGTTCGGATCATGCTTTATGTTTTCTTAACTATAAAATGGCATATTTCTTACTGTGTTTATGGTAATTACGTTTTTGAAATTATGGAAAGTCAACATAACCTGAAATTGCCATGGCTTTCTGTTGCATTTAAAAGTTCAGTGTCACAAAATTTACAGAGTAAGTCTGAATAAATTTTGTCTTAACAGAAAACAAAATATTAGGAGAATTTGAAAGTGGAAGAATTTTTAGTGTATTTTTTAGTGTATTTCTAAGTTCTGCTCCCTGGATATTAACTTAGTACTCATTTCACACAGAATTAGGATACTACTTTTTTAATTGGAACGAGAAATTATATCACTCTGAAAAGTTTCCATATATTTTATACTCTTGGATTTTATGAGCAAAAGATATTTAGTAACAAAAGCTTTTATAATATCTTTTGTTTAGATATAAGTTGGTTTAATTAATAATCTTTCTAAGCAGTCCTTAATTTTTTAATTTTTGAAGTGTCACTTTATTTGCTTACACTTCAGTATTGACATTTTCTGCTAATAAGTGATCATCACAAGGGTCATGGTATTTATTTCTAAAGCACATACATATCCTGCCTTGTTGGAAAAATCTATTAACAACATGTTGTTGTTCGTTTGTTAGACCAAAACTATTACAACAGTAATGCTTTTACTGAAGCAGGTGGGAGCTGTGATAATACAGTAGTAACAGTTCACACCCTAAACTGGTGCTGGCTTAAAAAACTGCTTGTCTTCCTGGCATTATAGTGGGATATACTGACAAATTCAGAAAAATACATATACACAAGTTGTTTAGATGGAAGAAATAGAAGTAAAACCTAGACCTGTCATTTCATTTTTTGTCTGTATTGTACCCACACTCACTAATACTGCAGGAAAGAGAAGGGGGTTCCTAGATAAAATAACATGTTGATTTCTCTAAGTCTTGTAATGTATTTTAGAGGGAAGTATTTTTAACCCTAACTATAGCAAAAACTACTTTTTAAAGTTTGTCACATTTTTTTTTTTTTTTTTTTGAAGGTGCACGAAGAGTTTATTAATAACATGACAAATACTACAGTTGAGAGTTTAATACAGAAATTTGCTGAGTCAAAAGGAACTGGCAAGGAAAGGCCTGGTAAGAGATTAAAACTAACAGAATAGGAAATGTTAGCTTTAAAACTGGTAATTTCCATTTCCAATAAAAAGTCAAACCTATATTTGTTAATGTGCTATATTTTTAACATAAGTTCACGTTCTTAGTACTCATTAACTTTGATATTGAATGGTTCATAGGAATTGGTAACACAGAATTCTTCATGTGCATGTTGTATTTGTGTTCATAAAGCTTGGTAATTTCTAGGTCTGTACTACCAAGCTATACTGTTTCCTGGAACATCAGGGAAATCGGTCAAGGAACTGTAGTTCCTTGTACAAACTATGTGTTGTCTGCTATGTGTTTCTTGTACACATTCTGCATGAATTATATTTCAGAACTGTATTTAATATAAACATATTCAGAGCAGATGTCTATAAAGCTGCTTATTGAAGTGCTGGAACAGCTGCATCAGTTTATTCAGCTTACCAATTAAAATTATATTTTTATTAAAATTATTATTTTAATAGACAATATTTATTTTTTATAAAATCTATTTTAATATACAGTCATGTGTATTGCTTCTTAGGTAAGTAGTAATAGTACTTTCTATTCTAGTAATACCATTTTCTATAAGTAGTAATAGTAAGTAGTGAATAGTACTTTCTGAAGGTTCTACTGGTTGGTTGTGGTGTATGAGACTTTCCTGGACTGGCATAAAAAAGCATTCTCACAGTATGGCCAGTATAGTGTCACTTTAATATTGGCATGAATATACAGTCACCAGGCATGTGAATACAGGAATTAGTAGTACTGTTTCCTTCAACACTGGGAGTCCTCACTAACATCTCTGTCTTCTAGTAAAGGTACACAAATATGTTTTTTTCCAGAGCAAGAATGTACATACCAGAGTAGATAGTGAAAATTTATAGTAAGTTGTTAAATATGATTATTAGGTATCTTGCAGTGTGTCTGTGAGGTGTTTTTAACATAACATTGTTTCATATTCTTTCTGTGATCCTCTAATGCTGATATCCAAGTGGGCTGAGGTAAGATTACATATGGAAAGATTTTTGAGAGTTTCCTGTGTATTTATCAATTTTTCAGTAAAGATCAAAAAAGAAAATGTGTGAACTTCAGGGTTTCAAGTTCAATTGGTCTGAAACAGGACAAAGACATGTGACAGTTCAGTATTCAGACCTCTTTGATTAGCTGTTGCCAAGATATCATGGCTAGGGATCTCCATCTTGCATTTAAGATTCTGGCTGCCTGGCTTACAAAGGTCCTTGCTAATTTGTCCTAGAACAGTGTGCACTTCAAGTCCTCCATCCTATTACTGTGGATTTTGCTAGACAACATTGTAGTTTTAAGCGAAGTAGTACTTAACTTTTTAATTTCATGGAGAAATTACACACTTTTTGCTTACTTCCTGCTTTACAGTTCTTCAAATCCTGTCTGTACTCTCTGGGGCCAAATAAAAACTTCTTCAAATGTATTCTAAGAAAATTAGGCAAAGTGTTTTAGGGAATGATAGCAAATTTAGTGTGTAAATGTATGCATCTTGAATTTTCTTTAATTACTGTGTTAAATTATTGTATTGGTATCAACTTTGCAAAAGCAGTCATGGTACAGGAAGAAAGCACAGTCAAATTCAGCAGAAAAAGAATACAAATTCACAGGAAGTTTTGAAGTGTCAAAGACTAGCAACACAGACTACTAATGATGTTAATTATGCTTACTGCTTCTAATATATTTGTTTAATTAAATTAGAATCATAAAACTTTGACAATTTGAAAGATTTGGAAGGCAAAGTGAGGTATCAGCCTTCTAAGAATGAAATGGAGACATCCACTGTTAAGGACTGCTTTTTTTTTTATTAAACCCCCACTTTTTTATGTCTGAGAACTTTTCATGATGAAAAGATATTTTAATTCATGGAGCAAATGTTAAAAGTCTGTGGGATGTATTTATTAATTAGGCTGAAGAAGGAGGCAGCTCCTCAGAAAAATCTCAATATTCAGTGTAAAAAAATGATACTGACTTGGCTTACAAAACAAATGCAGAAAAAATGTCTTCTGAATGTCACGGACCTAAATCTGTTTGAAGGCAATACTTTAAATTTCCCTAGAACTATGTAGGCCTTCTTTCATCCATATTATTTGTGGGCTACTATGACCAGTGAGATGGTAGGTACTTTCAGATAAAATAAACTAAAAAGTAATGCATAACAAAATATTTTAGTTTATTTCAGTATATTCTAGCTATTTATAGTTCTTCACAGTAGAGTTCACTTGCTTTTATTTATATCTGTAAAAATAAGAATCAATCTGAAATGAAGTACTGATAAGGGCTGTTTTATTATGGAGAACTAAGAACCATTTACAGTAAAGTTTATTGCGTATCTGAAATGTGTCTGTACAGGGACGCCCTTTTGACAGATTATATGGGCTCCCCCTGGTGGCTAATTTCTGTCACCTGGAGTCATAATATACAGGGGCATCTAGAATTTAAGTTTTTCTAGCGCAAATAACAGATTTTCTTTCAAACAGTAATGCTTTGTGAGAGTTTTTTAATTCACTCAGGAACTTCTTTACAATGGCTCTTTTTGCACTGCTACCTAAATAACTTATCTAGTCAGCTTTATAACCTGCTTCTTACCGAATTTGTTTTAATTTTTTTTCTTTATTAAATCAGTTTAGAATTTAGAGGTTTTAGTAATACAATATTTGAAGAAGTTATATTTTTTGCTTTCTGACTTCCATTCAGTGTTAAAAAACCAAAACAAAAGACGAAATTATTACATCCTGTTGCAAATCTTTAATTTTAACTGAAAAAAAGGTCACTTAGTGTAAAACACTGAAAAACGAAGCTGGCAGAGTCAGTAAGGCTTCAGATCAGAATTTAATGTGTTCCTTGAACTGCCTCTAACATCCAGAGGAACCAGGATGAGGTCAAGGAATGGGCCCATGTGATCCCTGATGAGGTTCAACAAGGCCAAGTGCAAGGTGCTGCACCTGGGTCGAAGCAGTCTCTGGTATCACTACAGGCTGGGGATGAACAGATCAGAGCAGCCCTGCCCAGAAGGACTTGGGGGTGCTGGTGGGTGAGAGGCTGGACATGACCCAGCCATGGGCACTCACAGCCCAGAAAGCCAAATGTGTCCTGGGCTGCATCCAAAGCAGCGTGGGCAGCAGGGCCAGGGAGGGGATTCTGCCCCTCTGCTCTGCTCTGCTGAGACCCCACCTGAAGGGCTACATCCAGCTCTGGGGTTTCAAGCATGGAAAGGTCATGGAATTGTTGGGGTGGTCCAGAGGAGGGACACCGAGTTTATCAGAACACCTCTCCTATGATGACAGGCTGAGAGAGTTGAGGTTGTACAGCCTGGAGAAGAGAAGAAGGCTCCAGAAAGAGCTGATTGTGGTTTTGCAGAGCTCAAAGCAGCCTTATAGGAAAGATGGGTACAAGAAAATAGGGCCTGTAGTGATATGGCAAGGAGTAATATTTTTAAACAAAAAGAGAGTAAATTCAGATTAGATAGAAGTAAAGCCTTTTTTATGATGAGGGTGGTGAAACACTGGAACAGGTTGCCCAGAGAAGTGGTAATTTTCCCATCCACAAAACATTCATGGTCGGGTTTGACAGGACTGTAAGCAACCTGATATTGTCAAAGATGTCTCTGCCCATTGCAGGGGGGTTGGACTAGATGACCTTTAAAGGTTCCTTCCAACCCAAACCATTCTAGGAATCTGTGGTATCTTCCTGGTGTTAGGTTTAATAGCAGATTTGATACCATCAACTGGAAGATGCTTTAATCATTCATGAAGTCCTACAATGTTCATCAAAACTTGCCCACTTCTGATTTGTTTCCTGTTTGTTATAGTCTGATGCTTCATATTCCTTGGAAAATTTATTTATTGTATGGCAGAAAATGTCTGCTTTTCTTCCGAAGTATATTTAAATCAATAATGCAGGTGATACCAGAGTAATCTTATTCCAGATTAGAGAGGTATCAATGAGCTCTAGCTCTAGATACTTAATCTTCTATTAATCTATTAAAAATTGGTTTGTTCTAGTGTGCAACATTGGTGCACAAGACATAGAAACTGCTAAGAAGTTTAAGCTCATGTTCTTTTTATATTTGATGTCTGAAATTGTCAGGTTAATATCAAATGTCTTTTAAGAGGTTAGTGAATGCCTATATATCTGTAGCTGATCATGGGTAATTTTTAATTTTAGTTACTTAATTGCTGTGTCCTCTTCTCATACATGGGGACCTAAATATGTGTGTTTGTTCCTTTATTAGTTTTTGCCCACTACATGGTTCACCCAGAAGGCCCCATCCAGCCTGGCCTTGAAGACTTTCAGAGATGGGGCATCCACAACCTCTCTGGGCAACCCATTCCAATGCCTCAGCACACTCACAGTAAAGAATTTCATTCTAGTATTTAATCTAAACCTGTCCTCCTGCATCTTAAGGTCATTCCCTCCTTCCTGTCACTACATGCCCTTGTGAAAAGGCCCTCTCCAATCTTTCTTGTAGGCCCACTGTAAGTACTGGAAGGTGCTCTAAGTTCTCCCTGGAACCTTCTCTTCTCCAGTCTGAACAACCCCAATTCTATCAGCTTTTCCTTACAGGACAGGTGCTCCAGACCTCTGATCAATATAGTGGCCCTCTTCTGGAGTCAGTTCAACAGGGTAGCTTCTTGTGCTGGGGACCCCAGAGTTGGATGCAGTACTCCAGGTGGAATCTCACCTGAGTGGAGCAGAGGGACAGAATCCCCTCTTGTCCTGCTGCCCACACTGCTTTGGATGCAGCTCAGGATACAACTGGTTTTCTGGGCTCTGTGCACACATTGCCGGGTCGTGTTAAACCGCTTGTCCATGAACACCACCAAATCTTTCTTCCCCAAGGCTGCTCTCAACCCATTCTCTGCCCAGCCTGTACTTGTGCTTGGGATTGCCCAGAATCCTGCACTTCGCCTCTTCGAATTTCCAGAGGTTTGCAGACGTCCATCTCTTGGGCCTGTTCTAGGTTCTTCTGGATGGCATTCCTTCTCTCTAGTGTTCCCACCATGCCACATAGCTTGGTGTCATTGGCAAACTTGCTGAGGGTGCTCCCAACTGTCCATATCACTGACACAGATGTTAAACAGCACCAGTCCCAATATTGTCCCCTGAGGAACACCACTTGTCACTGCTTTCCACTCGAACATGGAGCTGTTGATGGCAACTCTTTGAGTGTAACCATCCAGCCAATTCTTTATCCACCAAGTGGTCCATCTGTCAGTTATGTGTCTCTCCAGTTTACAGACCAAGATGTCATGCAAAACAATGTCAAATGCTTTGCGGAAGTCCAGGGTAGATGACATCAGTTGCTCTTCCCTCATCCACCACCGATGTAATCCCATTGTAAAAGGCCTTTGTCTTCAATAATTCGTTCTGGTATCGTTATTAGTAGTTGGTGGTAGTTTGTTCTCTATTTTTGCCTTTTTTTCTTAAAAATTATTAAAGATTAAATCAAGGATTTTAATGTAATGCAGATAAAACAATGGAAAGCCATAATCTTTGTTTGCTCCCTAGTTCTCCAATAAAACAATGATGTGCAGATGGCAATTGCTACATATGCTGTGCTGTTACTTAGCGTGAGAGAGGCATTGGGTCATTTTCAGTTATAATAATTTTTTAAAGTATTGGTTTTGTGCTAGCTTGATCCATGTATCACAATCTCTGAGCCCATAAAATTACTTCTTGTCTCCTTTCATTATCCATTTAATAAACTTGAACTTTTTACAGGGCCTAAAAGAGGTTTGTATTTTAAAAAATATTGAAAATTCGTGCCTACAATTCATCTACTCTTCGGATTAAATGATAACGGTACATTACAATGTTTATTATCAACAGTTGCTGTTTGTCAGCCATCACTGGCTCTTGCACATATAGTAAAGTATTAGACTTTTGTTCTTCTTGTCATTTTACATATTAGAAATGTAGTATGAGTATTTTTAATAACATGGTGCTTCCACAGATAACAAAATTCAGAAAAGGACAGATGTAATATTTTTATTCTGTTTCTTCCCTCCACCAAATGCAAAAATTGACAATTTGGTCAGTAATCCTGATTAAAAAAAAGTCTGGTCTGTTGATTTTTGGAGCTGTTGAAAACCTATTTTACTTTATTTGTCCATGCAGAAAATCAGTCTCAAGGCTCCTGGTAACTCCAGTCATGGAAAAGAGTAAGATTGTTCATGTAAAGTGGAGATATTAATTTAGGAATTTTTTTTGTCATTTTGAAATTCTTTCTGGAAATGATATTAAGTAGATGTCGTGGCTTGACACTGGCTAAGCTAACCCACTGGGTAACCCATGAAAGAAACCCACCTACTTATTTTCCTCTGCTATGGCTGAGCAGAGGAGGGGGAATTGAAAACTTCATTTTCATGAGTTGAGATAAGGATTATTGAAAGAAAACCAAAATGCTTTCAGGCAACACAGGTTCATACTTAAACAGTATAAAGAAGACTTATTATTAACAGAACTAAAAGTAAAGAGGGTAATGAGAACCAAAGCAAATCTTCAGAACACCTTTCTTTCCCAGTCCCTCCCTTTTTCCACTGACAGCGCAAGAAAACGAAACATGGGGTTTTGGTCATTATTGCACTTCTTAAAAATCTTTCTTCAGTATGCTTAAGGAAAAGAGTTTCTTCTGCTGTGCTGTGGGATCCTTGCCACGGGAGATAGTTCTCTGCAAACTTTTCTAGCGTGGTTTTAACTTCCACAAGCAGCAGTCCCGCCTGAACCTGCTCCAATGTGAGTTCCTCCCAGGGGTCAAGCAGTCTTCCCACAACTGCCCAGCATGGGTCATTTTAGTTTATGGGGTTTGGTCTTTTAAGGATGAGCTGTTTGTCTTGGTTTGAAAGACAGGTGTCTGCTAAGGAAGGCAGCAGCCTCCCTTGGAATGGCAGATTCCCTCTGAGTTGTTATAATTTTGAAATCAAGGGGCTTTTAGGCAAAGATATGGGAAAGAGGAATAACAGTTCTTTACTATTATATATCTGTATGTGTATAACCAGTCAAACAAAACAACAACAACTCT
>NW_008239309.1:1491210-1535389 GCF_000691975.1 Corvus brachyrhynchos | reverse complement strand
GCCGGGACCGACTGTCCACACACCCAGGTGAAATAAAAGAGTAGCCAGATGCACCCCTTACCCAGTGGCTAAGTCTTTTGTTTTTCTGAAGTACCCAGCAATTTGTCCCCCTAGCAACATCTATGGGGAAAATTCCTTAAACAGAAAGAAAACCCAGGAGAACTCCTAAAACCCCAACATTGTTCTAGTTTGGAAATTAAGGCTCTCTTCCTCTATTTCTAAAAGCAGGGGTCATCTCTCTCTGTTTACTAGATTACAGCTTTTCAGTATCCACGCGCTCCAGCGTGAGCACTCTTTTTTCATGGGCTGCGTGTGGATCTCTGCACCCCTCAATGCACCTCATGAATTATAGGGAAACTGTTGTATTACAGTTCTCACCACGGCTTACAGGAGAATCTCAGCTCCGACGTTTGGAACGCCTCCTCCCTCTCCTTTTTTTCACTGACCTCTGTTAGAAAGGAACTAACTTTTAGATACAATTAAATGGGGACAAAGTCCTCGAAGCAAAAGAAAATTGTTTATTAGTAACGATTTAGCTGAGCTGGGTGTGTGTCTCCCTCCCCTGAGAGCCAAACACACACACCCACCGTCTAAATGGCTATATTTTTACCCTTTCCGGACCGGGGCGGTCCCTGTCCCCTTTCCCATTCGCTGGGTTCTCAGGAACTTACATTCTCTCCAGACTGCCTACTTTTCTGTCCCCTCCCCCTCATCCTACTTCCTTTTTAGTCAGGTCTTCAACAGCGCCCAGCTCACAGCAACACCCAACAAACCAACCAGAACAAATTCAAACCACAAACAACAACACGTAGAACCAACAACTTTTATTCTTTAACTTAATAACCTTTTGGCTTCAGCAAAATATCACCTCATCTCTAACACCTCAGTGTTGCCATGTTGGTTTTCCTCATGTGTCCTCACTTTTCCTTTTTCCCTGTCTTGAAAGAAAGTTGGTGTCTGTAAGTTACAGTTGAGAGGTTGATCTCATCTGGGCTCTGCATCAGGGAACTGCTCGCCATGTCTCTTGCTGCTGGCCACATGGTCCCTGCCAGCACCACATGGCCGGCCCCGGCCGCGTGGTACTCACCGGCACTGCACAGGCGGCTCCAGCCTCAGGAGGGCCCCGGCCACGCAGTCTCAGCCTCAGGAAGGTCCCCGCCGGGATGGGCCCCGGCAGCCACCCCACCACCTTTTGGCAGAAGAGAGAGAGCTTCCCACGGTTTTTGCTTTCTTAAATATGTCATCACAGAGGCCTTACCAACCTGTCTAATTGGGCTAGTAACCTGCCCATTGTCAGAGCCTTCAGAGACTGGCTCTGTGCCAGACATAGAAGTTTTGAGCAGCTTTTCTCCCCCCACCCACAAAAAAGTAGGCTGTGTTAATCCAACACAGTAGACGAAGTTGATACATTTTTTAGTGAGTTAGGACTTCTATAGTCAGGATCACTACTTTTTCACAAGGTAGCGCATACCAGAGAAAAATATCCTGGCATCTTTCTCAGTGTGCTGGTGATCCTCTTCTGTTCTGAGGGAACACATCTGGGAACTCTACCTGTTAGCAGAGATCATGAAGCACTAAAGCTTCAAGTTAGTAAACATCTTAATCCCAACTTTTACCTAGCCTTTAATTCAACTGATTTCTGATTCAGCGAACTCAACTGAATTATTGATTATTTGATTAGAAAAACATTTCATGTGGCTGTCTGTTGGCAGTGATGAGGCAAAGTTTGGTGTGAATTTATCAGATGCTTTCAGGCCTTTTGCAATTGCTTATTGTGAGTGTTTTAATTCTAAATGTCCATGGAAAGTACTGCTTATGTGTTTTTTCCAAAGCAAATACAAGAGTGTCAAAGTGAGCTGCACCACAGCTGAAAGATAGTGCTGATAGTGTTAATGCACAGTTGTGCTCGCTCCATGTTAATACTCCTGTTTAGTTAGTCTTTTGTGTTAAACTGCATGTTTGGTATCTAATGAAGAAATGTACCAAACAAACAAGATAAAGCAGCTGGGGAAAGAAGAGGGTTAAGAATAAATGTATTACTCCTAAAAATTTTTAGAAACAAGTTAATCCTTTCCCAGAGTTTGAGAGGCAAAACAAGGGCCATGGAGTATGGAAGCTTGCTTTGATTAAAGCTACTGGCATTTTATGTGGTTAAATAATGTACTCTGCTTTGAAAGAAAGACTTTAAACAGTGCTGGGTGTGGCATTTATTTTTTCCATGGGTTTGTTTGATAACGTAGTAGTTTACAGCACATATAAAAATACTTTTCTGGGTTACTAGACAAGTAACAAAGTAGATGGAAATAAACACTGAAAATGGTTAATACTGACTTTTGAACAACTCTGCAGGACATCTTTGAGCTTCTTTTTCACAGGGAAGTGCAACAAAGCAAGTATTTATTTTATGTTCTTATAAATAATTTTCTTTATATTTTCTTTAAATACTGTGAATATTTTAGTGCTGCTGACGCTTGTGCTTAAATGCACAAATAGCTTGGAGTGTCACAATTTCTCAAAGACTGTGCCCACATATAGTTCTACACAGAAGGCTGGCTGACAAATGAGCTTACTTTATCAACCCTGTCAGTGTCCAAGGGATTCAGCAAAGTATTTTTTGTAAAGGAAGGCAGGTCACTGCTGTATTTTGGAAGTTAATGGAAGAAATTAAGTGGGAATATCTTTGAGTATTTTTATGAGAAGCTGGGCTTGAGGCAAATAGAAAAGTCTCTAAGGGTCTTATGCTGTAGAGCTGTTTTCAATGAGGAGCTAAAAGCTGAAAAACTGGACCAGCAAATGTATCTTAATTGCTGTCCTAGATGTCTGTTTTATTTTGCATGCAAAAATTCAGTCCTTTCTTCACCAACAAACTGCCAAAGCTTCTGTGCGCTTCTAGTCTGATCTGCCCGCATAGATTTTTAATAGTTACATGTATCTAAGTTGCAAACTTGTTTTATAATGCATTTTATTGATTTTAATGGTCTGGAGAGTTATAAGGGTGCAAGTTTTATTGAAAAAGTCTTTTAATGCAAGTGGAAGAATTGTAGCATTGGTAAAAGTATCTTAGACAACGTCAGTAGATATAACAGGGCAAAAGCTAGATTGTGCATGATCTGGAACGCTCAGTAAGATGAAGTACTGTCGGGCCCACTGGAATTTTCTTGCTACAGACAAACAAATCAGTTGCAGCCTGGTATTTAAAAGAGTTTTTTGGGACTGCAGGAGCAAAGCAATGTCCATTTCAGTGACTTAAATAGGAAGAGTATATTAAGTAGGTGATAGTCATCAGAAAACGTGGTAGTATCCATGATGGATTCTACTATGACCAGAAAAATTGAATAGCTTTAAAATATCTGAAAATAGAAAAAACATACTGAGATGTTTTATGCTGATAAGGTAAATAAGACCTGTACTTTACTTATATAAAAGCATAACCTTATATGTAATTAGTATTTAGGAAAGGTTTGAGATTTTTAACTTATTTATTTGGGGTATATTTTTCTTTTAAGATAGGAAATGTTCTTTGTTTTCTAGTGGAAAAAAGATATTTTTGTCTGAAAAAATCTGGATACTATAAAATATATTACCCTATTTTTACTCCTTAAGGTCGCATTAAACATCTTAACCTCTGATGATTTCGTGGGCTTAAGTTCAGAACTTCAGTAAGAAACTATACATCTCTTCATTTACAGGGAGAATGTGTGACTGTTAAAAAAGATGTGATTCTTTGAAGACATTTTTTAATATGTGGGCTATAACTTGACATATTTACAGTGTCTCTAGTGTTCCAAAATCCTAGCTGAATCTTTTTAAAAGTGAATGTGTCTGTGCATTTCTTTCATCACTGCATACTTGCATGGTCTACCTTTGGCAGGTGCATCATGCACCATGTAGACAGGCAGAGCCATTTGTTACAGATACTTACATTATAGACTAGAATTATGCAGTTGCTTTTTCCACACTTCTCCTACAATTTTCACAAGACTGCTACTTTCTACACAATTTGATGGAAAAAAAGACTAGCAATGTGGAGTTTGCTAGAGAAAGAAAAAGCATCCAAACCAGTAATGTCATATCAGGCAAAGCCAGTTGAAGTTATGTAAGCTATTCATTTGGAGAGTCAGCTGAGCATGTATCTGTATGTATTGTTTATGTTGGCCTGCCACTTAGCTTGTGAATGGTTAAAACCAGCCATATCTCACACCCTGTTTTTTATGCAGTTAGAGAGAAAATATGGAGTGAAGTTGAAGCAAAAGCAGGAGTAGAAAAGGATGAGAAAAGGGGCTGGGATTGTAACACTCTGCAGATTGGTGCATTAGCTGACATTATTTTGTTGCTCCCAGACCTCACACTTTCATAGATCATAGCTGAAACTTGAAGTGTTTGTTATCATACTCAGGTGTTGCAGCCTAGATGGATCTCTACCTTGAATCATTGCCTTTGGTACATGTTTCCTGTCTCTTTTGAAAACTAGTGTGTTATCAGAGCAATGAAAAATATTTTGTAACTGATATTTGCCACCTTTTTATTTTAGAGGAAAAAATGCGGTCTCTCCGTCTGAAATAAACATCTTAACTGATAATAATTATTTTAAGGTTACTCAGCTTATGATCCTTTTCTGCTTTGTTTTTTCTCCGTAAGCCACGTAGAAATACTGTCCCCTGAGTATAGTGTACTTGCTGTATTCACATAGTTTGTACCCAGAATACCAGAAAAACCTGAAATTAATGTTTCCTTTGAACTAGCGAACTGAGTGCAGGGCTGAAAGCCTAGTAACAGAATCAGGGTTAAAATTGATTGTTTAGATGCTCTCTTCGTATGTTAATTTCTTCATCTGAAAAAATTCTTTCCAAGGAAGTGCTGCCTATGTCGCTACTGATAATTGTCATTATTTCTGATGCCACTATCACCTCTACCTTTCCTTTTTTCTCCATAATTGAATACTATTGCCGTGCTATAATTTTCTTTTTTTAACATGATTTTTTTTAAAAAATAAAGATTTGGTGAAGCCTTCAACATCTCTAGAGGCTATATATCAGCCAGGCTGGTATATCATTCTCAGGATGTAACAAAGAGTAGTCAGAAATTCAATGATTGGTGTGGTGGAACCATATTTATAGAATTATATTAAAGGATAAGGTTTTACCAGTATTATTTCAGTGTTTTCCGTCAGACTGACCTGCTAACTGGCCAGTTTTATTTCCTGTCCCTTACCCTCATTTTGGCAAAGAGGAGCTAACCAAATCCATAAACTAAGATTTGCTTGTAGCAATTTGGTACTAGCATGATACCTGTATCACATGTATGAAATTTAGCTTAAAGAAAACAGGTGGTCATCTTTACTCTGCATTCCTCCAAGTAAGATATGCTTGAATTCGGGGTTTTTTCCTTCTTTTTTTTTTAAATGTAGTATAAGAAGTCCTTTTCTAGGAAAAAAATTCTTATTGTTTTATAAAATCATTTCTCATGGATGGACAGGCAATAAAAATGGGAGGCTAGTGTTAGAAACAAAATATATTTGGGCTTCCTGAGTTCCGTTGACAAAATGTATTTGGGCTTCCTGGCTTCTGAATTTGAAAGCTGGAAATATTTTACTGAACATGTCACAGGATCAGATGATAGCAAGAAAAAAATTGCTTATATGTTTGTGTACATACAAAATTGACCTTTGTGATGCAGCTTGACATCTAAACACTAAAAGCAGTCATTTGTTTTGACAGCAGAATTAATTGAGGCTAAAACAGTCGAAATTCCACTTGTATCAAGCTGTTCATTAGGAACTGCTGTCTGGCTTTAGTGCTGTCAGAAAAATAACCTGTTCTGCTATGATTAAATAGCAGAATGATGGTCGGTCCACTGAATTTGAGAGAGAGGTTGAATAAACTTTCTACTGCGGAAACAATTCAGAAGTGACACGCTGCAAGGGGGGTCAGAATGTGCATTGATATCCAGCTGAGCTGTCAACTGGCACTGAGCCAGGCACGCAAAGCTTTGCTGTTTGAAGCAGCATGTGAAGCATATGCAGTTTAAAAATCTGTCCTCCTTTCATGCATGATTTAGACTCAGAGACAAATTTTGTTTTTGTTGAAAACAAGAATATGGTTTGTTATTGTATTTGTAACTACAGGTACAGATTTATGGAGTATTTTTAAAAGCTTTTTCTTGAAACAGATAATGTTATTGTTTATAAGTGTGCATGCATGTGTGTAAACTGATTCCTCAGGTTGCAGGGAAGGGCAGTTTTCAGGGGGGTTCTGAGTGTCTGAGTGCTTCCAGTTACTGAGAATTACATGCAGTTAACACCAATATAATGTTCCTTTCTGTCATGCATGCCCTCCTTAAAATTAGAAAGGAGATAGTTTCCAAAAGCAGATGCAAATGTAAAGCAGTTCTTATTTGATTTGTTGACTTCTTGATTTGTTTACCTTTTTACCTCTGTGGGATTTTCCAGTTCATTGATATACCTTCTCAGGGCACTTTTTCAGGGTATGACATAATATTACGTTTTTGTTGCTAGTAATATTGGTTGACTTTTGCATTTTACTTGTTTATTTAAAGAATCCAAACAGGAAAACCTTTTTTTTCCTCTCAGTTGAGGAAAGTGTGTATTATTTTATTGTTTTGACATTAGCAAAACATTCTCCCAATGTCTCCCTCACAGAGGTTTTGTGTAAAAGTTATATAAACAGGCTAGAAAACCTGCATCTAGGATTTTATGGAGAGAGGTTTTGTCTTTTTTCTTAAGTAACAGGTATAAGATAGCAGTTTCTGTAGTTGCCTTTAATATACCCTGAAAGTACTGTTCCCATAGATATGAGCTAAATATATAGGAGATTCTGTAATATAATTTACAGTGCAATTACCTTCTTCATTTGTCTGTCAATAAGAACAGTATCTCCTTATTGCTAGCTATATACTCTACCGTTAGTGGCATGAAAGCTCGCATACTCACATGGTACTTGTAACAAGAAAAGCATTACATGTAGTTACTGAACAGTCTAGGAGATGCATCCTAAGATGCAGACTTACTGACTGGTGCTTAATTTATGCAAGCGTCTTGTAAATTATGAGATTAACTACAATAAAAATTTTCCATTTATACAAATTACTTTTTCTGTTCCAGCAAACCAAAGCTGCTTTATTTTCAAGAACCTAAGAACTGACCCAGTCCTGGTGTATTTGCTTCAGTTTCTTGTCAATTAGCAGCTGTCTGCCTTCATGTGTTTGTGAAACCATCCTCTGTTTGCCTTTTCTTCTTGTCCTTATCTGTCCCAGCTGGTAGAATACTGTGAGCATTCAAGAACTCATTGCAGCTTGCAGTGATGCTTGGTGGGATTTTTTTTGTACAGTTAGAGAAGCTTACTGATTTTTGATGCCTGCTTCCTTTGTAGAGTACTACATTCTCATTAGCATCCCAATAGCTAGGTATTTATTGTTAGGTGACTGAAATCCCACTAGATACTCATATCTCTTTCTGTTACAGAGGCTAAACTTCATTTATGCACTGTATTTATTAACTTTTTCTGTTCTGTGTGTCTACAGTATCAAATACATGCAAGTCTATGTAGACATATTTGAGGTGTTAAAGCCAGCATTACCAATGTATGGATTAATTTAGCAGCAGGCAGAGTAGACTTTGAAAGTTGCACTGTCCTTGCAACAGAACATTAAATCAGACACCTTTGCAAGGATTGTACTAGATCTCAGCTATAACTTCTTATTTACTCTGAAAAAGTCTTAATGTCCTTTTGATTTTTACAGTACTACTGTAGTTTTAGAATTTGTTTTTGTGTTCATATGAAGGCTTGAGAATAGGCTTCCTTCTCAATTCACACTGTTGTTCTGTTATGAGAAAAAAAACAAAGGAAATTTCAGTGCTTTGATTGCAGTACTGCCACATAGCAGTGTAATCACCATTATCACCTGCACTGCAGTATGGCAGCATTTAGATGGCTCTTTTAGTGCCTTAGGCTACCACATGGCATGGACTCTAAAGACTGCTTCAGGGAAAGACTTCAGTCCCCAACATCAGCACTACTTCTTAAACATGAAGCAACTGCTTTTCGATCTTTGAATGTTGCAATGGACAGTGAATCTGTTTACTTGCATCAAAAATTTTAGTCATTGTAATCATCCAGATTTTGAGCTGAAGTCCTTGTTGGTGTTAAGCCTTTGTCTACACTACAATCACTGGGCTCCAGTCTGTTCTGAAAACTTTTAGCCTCATAGAGGTAATGCATCCACCTTAAAAACTTCATGTAGTTGTTACAAAAGTTATTGAGATACCAGGATGTAAGATGGCATGCTTTGACTTCCATCTGTATATTACATCCATCTGGCAATCTCCATTAATGCCAATCCACTGGTAGTGCTTGAGTATAGCAACTAATGACTAAGGAATCAGAAAGACAGACATTATGGTGTTTCAGAGGAGAAAGCTTTTGAGTTCAGGTTTTTTTACGGGTTTGGGGGATATTTTTGCAGTGCTAGTGCAGCTGCTTTTGTTCCCATGTTATACAAGGACAGTGGGCAGTGCTGGAAAACTTCTTAAGAAACTGTCTGAATTCCTTATTGATGCTATGCTCCCATAAAAGTATGTATGCCTAAGGCCTTCTGGCTGGCTAGGAGACTGGAGCTGGTTCTAGCAGCGGACAGTGTGGTGACAGCACACAATTCTGGCTGGACAACGGTATTATCACCTCTTTGGACGCAAAGACATCGGTCTGCAGGAGACTACAGCTGTTATGCAGGCTATTGAAAGCTTCTCACAGCTATCTTGTTTTCTAAATTAGTACACTACAGAGGAAACGTCTATTTCTGAAATGTTACTTTGACTTTAAAATACTATGCCCAAGGCAAAATATAGTGCTCTTCCTATTGACATATAGGAAGCAGAACTGTTGGGAGGTCTGACGTTGCAGAAAAAAACTTGTCAGGAAATTTAAAACTGCTACAAATTTCACTCTGCTCCATTCAAAATGGCAAACTGTATGAATTTGCCTTTGCTCTAAGCAAATAATGCAACAATGCATACGTGTTATATTGGTGAGGGTGGGTTAAATACAAATTTTACAAAAAGAGGACAATGCTGAACTTAATTTATTAGTATTTGTGGAGTAATTAGAAACAGCCACTGACATGAATTTCTGAAATTCCAAAGGAAGAGGAGCCATATTCAAATTTGAGTTAAGTAGGAAAGGTAAGTTAGGATCAAAATAGGTTTTTGAATTGGAACTGGTTCACACAATATCTGTGTGTTTCCGTAGTACAGAGGAATGTGTCTTCAAATAAAAATGTTTTAGAAAGGTGTAAAAAAACCACTTTTAAAGACAAGTGTTTTAGGCAAGCATAATGGAAAAAATAAAGGAACTTGGATGTCTTGTTAAAGCAAATCTTTCCTTTCTGCTTGTTTTAGGAGTGAAAGTTAAGATACTGATCTGAAATATGGATGACCTATACTTCGGCCTTCATTATTTTTTTTAATCATTAGTGTAAAAGTCTTAAAATTCGGGGGATCAGTCTTAGTAGCTGGAAAGGATAAAGAAAAAGGTGGAATTCTGAAAATGTCTGAGTATTTTATTCCTCTGAAAATATGTTTAAGTCTCAGTGTTTACAGGTTACTTTCTTTTGTTTTGAGGATGAGTGTTTGTGGTTGTTTTGGCTTTTTATTTTATTTTTCCTAGTGAAATGGGAGTATGTATAGAAGCAAGAAACAGACGTAGTTGAATCATTAGCAAAGTGATGAAAAATGTGTTGTCCAAAGTGTAGTTCTGAAGAAGTATTGGTTGTGTTCTTCACCTCCTATATTTTATGGCATTTTTCTGAATTTCTTGCTTCATATCCTTTGAACAATAGAGTTTAAATTTGTAAAATAAAATGTTGATTAAATCAGTGTGGAGATGTAGACATGTACCGTTCTAAACATCAGTTTTCCTGGATTTTTTTTTTTCTGTTCTTTTGTTTTGCAAAATACCCAGGTTTGCTTCTTTTTGGAGCATACTGACTTTGTTTTACTGTAAATTTAGTGAGAGCCAAGGATAAAGGATTGCAAGACCAGCCTAAAATGCACATGTATTTACAACATGTAAGAGATTGAGAGAACTGTTAGGAATTTGCATCTTGTCTTGCTACATTAAATAATTAAACTAGCATTTGAAGTGATTTACTAATTGAAATTTAAAGGGCTGTTAAGACTTGAGATTTTTCTTTTAATATTCTGCTTTCAAGAGCATCTTTTGGAGGCCAAACAATTACATTATGATAAAAGAGATATTGATGGGTTCTAGTCCAAAATTCTCATCCTGCTGTTTTACAAATACTTAGATTTGTTTTTACTGATAGGGAAAATTTTGCAGACTTAGTCTTAATTACAATAAATATAAACCAAGACTTTTTGCACGCCATAATTTTTTTTAGAAAAGCAATTAGAAGTATTTTTTCCCTCTGTCCTACCTGTAATGTTATCTGTGTATAAACTTGTGTGTATGCTATCAAAATGTTTGCGGAAAGGTAAGTAATAACCCCTGTGGCACAGTGATAGCATGCTAAACTTTTTCTTCTTGGGGGTACAGCTACAAGATAATGAAACATGGGCTGGAAGAAAAGGTGCCTGCCTGCATGTGGTCTCTGTTTTCACTGGACTTCCACAAGGGCTGGTATGATTCTGCCATTCCCTAAACAAGGTCCTACAGAAACTCACACTGCTTTCTGTACACTTGCTCCCTAAAATGGCTCATACTGGGATTAAATAAATCCTAGACCTGGCCAGATCGAATAAATGAGAGTTAGGTCATCCATTTGCAAAGTCAACTGACTTGTTTGTGTCAATTTGTGTCAACTAATTTGTGTCAACTATAATGTGAGGAATTTCTTTAGATCCAAAACTTAACTAGTGTTTCTGCCTTTTTTTTTTTTTTTTTTAATCCTGTTGAGTCTTAATGATTTTTTGAAAAAAATTGTCCTCTTTATTGCTTTAGTTGGCTATGGAGAGGAAACACTACAACTAGCAATGCAGAGTTAGCAAAAGTGTGACTTTCAAAATCATAGCTTCTCCTTTTCATTTTCACTTATACAACTCTTGTTCATTAAAAGAAGATACATTGAAAACCTTACACTGATGCTATATAATAGATGCAATTTTGAATAAGGACACCAATTAGATGTTGTAGTAGCATAGGCAATTGAATTGTAGTTATATGATGACTAGTATTTTAATTTTTCAGTATGAAAGAGTGAAAATACTGCTTTACATATATGACTTTGCAGTATCTTTGGCCATTGGCAGAGTAATTGTGCCTTTCAGTTATTACCTACATTTGTAATTGGATTATCTCACATTTTCAGGAAATACTAGTTGCCATTAAAATAGATTAAATTTGACCTAATGTTTATCTTCATTTTCATTTCTTTAAGGCCCTATTGAATTTGAAGAATGTAATACATCCAGTGTAGCCGAAGGTAAGTTGCCATAGCATAGTTATTTACACGAGAATGCTGTGGGTAAGGACCTGAACTGTGAAGCAAAGGGTACTCAATGTGTGAATCTGTATAACTTTAAAGTATAACTTTAAAGTATAACTTTAAAATGCTCCAGTAGACTAAAATGCAGTTTTCCTTTTGAGAAACAAACTTCAGTGACAAGAAGACTCATAAAACTTTTATAAGACTAATGCATAAAGGTCAGATAATTTGAGTGTTTCCTACAAATATACTTTGGCTAAGGCTTTGTCTTTGCAGAGGTTTGGATTTGATTTACTTATGAATGTGTTGTAGCTTAATTTACAAGTGTCAAAACATGGCCCAGGCTCTTCCCATTGTTACTGTGTCAGTTAAACCAAGCCTAATGTAATGTTATGGTTGCAAAGTCTTTCTTTGTTGGTGCAGCTTATTTTCCTTAGAGGATTGTTTTAAGTGGTTAAGAAGTGCTTTCTGTCCATAAGCTATGTATTTACTTGTGGAACAGAGGAGTCAACAGTGTAACTATAGCATCCAAAAAACTTTTAAGTTGCCAAGACTGCAGCTGAGACTTAAAATCTCTTCTGTCTGAAGCAGAGAAGATCCGTGTTCAGAAATTACTCTTATGCTGCATTTGCCATTGTTTTGGGCTGCATAGGGCAGAGAGAGAAAATAAAGCCCAGACATTTAAAAAAAATCTTGGAAGAAATTATGTGCCTCAGTATATATGACTGACTCTACAGCTACCTGATTTGAGAAGTTTGGAATTATTTAAAGTTTCTAGGAGAGGAGAGATTCCTTATGTGCTGTATAATGTATTTTTGTAAAGGTAAATATAATAAAGTGCTTGAATTGACAGTGGTTTAATTTTGGAAACCAGATTATTTCTACCACTCTGCTCAACATCATGCTGTCAGTAGTATGATGCATCAAAACAGAACTGTAGACTAGTTGGATCAGATGCTTGCATTTAGTCATTTTTTTTGGCAGTCTGCTCTGCCTCAGCAAACATTGTGAAAAAGCAGATGTGGCAGTAAGTCTGAGGGAATATTTAAGTGTATTTTAGTTTTAGTACATTAAATGGGAATGAAAGCAAACTTTTTTCAGTACTGTAGCTATATGTCTCCAGTGCTAAAAGCAGGGAAGAAACAAAAGGGGAGAAGCCTATGCCAAACTCAGTGAGAACCAGTCTTAGAGCTGGCTAGAGCACTGGGAAATCATAAATTCACATCAGCTGGAAAGCCAAGAAACAATCTCATTTTTAACAGGACCAAGATCCTGCTTTTGAGGAAAGATGGGGGCTTGCAGCTGCTGGGAATATGCAGGGAAATAACAACAGGGTGTTGAACTGCAGTAGGTGGAGAAGGCCGCGTTCAGTTTCTCATCCAAGTGCATTGGCTATTCAGGATTGCCTGGAGCAATAACTCCTGTTGAGTTTTTGTGAGCAGAGTCCTGTTCCTCAAAACTATTAAAAAAACATAATCTGTATACCCAACTCGGCGATGTAAATCAGTTTTTAAGGATTTTGTTACTAATGTGTTAAACCATATTTTGATTTTTTTTTTAATTGGTATTTTACCTAAAGCAAATTGGAATAATGTTCCCTTAATTTGGCTCCATACCTATCTCCACTGCATACCTGTGGAAGCATTTAAAACATTGGCATTCATATGCACCTGTGTTTGACATTGCTAAATATGCATTTATCTCTTTGATCTATAAATGAAAAATGTTTGTTCCATAGGAATAAAACCACGGAAAAGGAAGCCTTTTGGTTTACCAGGAATAATGAAAAAAGAAAAAGATACTGAATCTGTGTAAGTGTATTTCCACCCTGAAGCTTTGTTTTGTATGAAAACTGTAATGGGGATGAAAATGAGCTGATATTTAAACAAAAAAATGGATTTATAACAGCGGTTTAAAGGAATGTGATGGATATGAAAACACCACAGTTATTTACGATTTTTATGACCAAGGGTTTTAACATAAATAACAAAAAATAACGTAAGTATTCATAGCAGTCTACTCATGTTTCATTCTTTGGTGTGCATAGGTAAGTATTTTTCCATTCTTCTACATTTCAGCATTGTAGATAATGTAATTCACATTAGTCCTAATAAAATAATATGTCTGTATGTGGTAAAAGTACTGGATGGCTGTGTTTGCAGAATTGAAGCTTCAGTTATTCTTCTGTTAGAAGAACTTCTACATAGACTGTTGAAGGACAGAAAAGTCTTTTAATGTTTATGCAGTACATCACGAGCCTACTCCCTTCTCAAACACCATCATTCTAACTCAGGACTGATGTCCCAAATATACCCTTTGCCATATTCTTTGTATTGCTTCGTCTCCCAGGAGATAAAACTCTCCAAAAAGTGAGCTTGAGTAACAGTTCTGAGGTGAATTAGTCACAGTGTCTGTATTAGTATTTATGGTCAATGTATTTTTTTCATAATTTCTACATATATTTCAGGAAAACAGCTTACAATTTGACAAACTTAGCAATATAGAAATGTTTCCAGAGGCAACATCTGCATACATGCTTTTTAAAATTACTTTCTAAAGTAACGTTTTACCAGTGCTAGTTTTTTTAACATACTGCTGTAAAATTGATGACCTAAGAACAGTATGTGCTTATAGTATTTTGTTTCTATATTTACCCACTACAAAAGTGACTAGATTCTGAGATCAGAAAAAGTATAATGGCATAATGTCAATCTCCTATGTAATGTGTGCCATACATCGCTTTTACAGAGATTCTTGCATTAAACCGTAACCACTAAATAAACTAGAACTTCACGAATAAATAACAAAGGATTCATTACGTGCATAAAATATTCTAACACTTCTTTTATGATCTCTTTAGAGATATAGATTGCTAGTCTGTATTTTGTCTGATTTAATCTTCAGCTTGATGATCCTGTTACAGACTGGAAATGATAAAACTGTCATCAGAAACTTCTCTGCACAGAGATGTCAAGTCCTCCCTTGGTCTCATGTTTTATTAGTCTGTAAGCTTGTTTAGTTTGTGTAGGGCAGACTTTCCACATCTAGAAAAAAATCTCATGGTTAGTAGGCTTTTCAGTTTGCCAAGACAGTTTTTAAACTGTTGATGCCTGAACTGGTGGTGTGCCTAGTAATGGCTTTAATTCTGGGAAATACCATACATGGTGTATTCTGTTACATATTGCTGTAGTTCGGCCAAGGATTTCACTTCTAACCACTGCTTTGCATGGTTTGGTTGTTCTAGTTTTTATCTACAATCCTTAAATTCTCTTATTAAATCTTCATTTTCTGAAATACTACCTTATACCAGAAGCATGACCTAGTTCTTAAATTTTAAAAGAATGATCATAAATCTAGTGATTTAAAAGTACTTTTGTCTACAGCCTGATATCCTCATTTTCCACCTCACCAACAGTTGCAAACAGTTGTGTTTTCTTTGCATGTATAGAACAGATCCTGAGAGATGCTGTTAGTTGCTCCTTTGAATTATAATAGTTCTGCTGTTTCTGTTTGAGATCTGTTAGCTCACTATATTTTAAAACCTTCATTGTGGGCTGAATTATAATCATTCATTTGCCTCATATTTCACATATCTCAACTTTTATGGACCTCAGGCTGTCTTGTTTGCATACAAACACTTTTTGAAACCACATCTCTCAAGGGAAGAATATACTTTGTCTCTTCAAGCAGTAAAATATCTTTCAAAACAGCTCTACTACTATGAAAAATGTCAACCAACTAGAAATTTGGTCACATATGTCCTCTTTTGTGTAAGCCCTTTCAGAGAAGATGGAATCCTTCATCTCAATGTCATTTCCTTAACATGCTGTACTGAATTTTATAGTAGTGCTTCCATGTTAGCAAGTTTTTCGTACCTGTTTTTAAGGCACTGTAGTAAAAACTACATTTTTTACCTTTAACCGATGTGTTTTTTCAGATAAGATGTTCTAGATTGTAATAAATCAGATTTTTTTCCATGTTCTTTTTTCTATAAATGCATGTTTAGGATGTTCAGATTAATGATATAAAACCATTGTTGTTCAGTTACACCATCACTATTTGTCAGGGTGCAAATTAGAGAGGACTTGCATGCTACTCAAGTATTCCCACATTCTGTAAATGTAATTGCTTCTGCTTTTTGACGACATCAGAGGGAATCAGTGTCATTCATTAGTTTAAGTGCAAATCGAAGTTGCAGTGGAAAAGTTTAACACTTGCGAATGGTGTGCTTGCAACCACTGCCTTTCTGCAGACAACTTTTTGAATTTTTTTTTTAAGTGCTTATTAGGAGGGTACTCAGTTATTTTGTGGAGCCTCTTCTAGTACTTTACTGCAACTGTGCTTGACACACATGAACTAAGAATGAAACTCTAGAAGAGGAAGCTCTGAATTCCTCTAAAGAAAATCTTAGTTTCTTTGGGAGCTGGTTTTTGTCCAAAATGTTTTGCACTTTCATGTGGACTATTTTGTTAGGATCGATGACTTCTACTTACTGCACACATCAGCCATGAGGACCTGAATCTTAAAGTATGTTCATCCAGAACACAGTGATAGTCCTCACCTTTCTGGAGTTTTTGGTTATTATTTTTTAATTCTTTTCACTAGTATGTGAGTTTGATTTTTCATAATTTTTTTTGAGTTTTAACTGTCAGCTGTTATTTAAGTCTCATTCAGTTGAATGTGGATTATTTAAAGTAAAAATTTCAAGAGTCTGAAAGGCAAAAGGTTTAAATGCACTGTTTCAAATTAATTTAAAATACTGAAGGAAAAAATGTATGAATAAAATAATTTGTGCATTTTATAATTGTAAATTTTCTTTATTTTTTTTAATAGGGAGTGTCCAGATGCAGACTCAGTTGTAAGTAGACTTCTTCCCAAAATAAATGCATATGCTAATACTATCAAGCCCTACAATCTGATGAAACTTAATTTACATACAGTCCCTGCAATACATTATTTATCTGATAGAGGATTTAGTATTTTCATAGCATAGTCAAAGTGTTAATTTTGTGCAGTATACAATCTTCAGCAGTATGTACAAACAAGTGTCAGTAATGCATTTTTGTTTCCTAACAATTTTAGGTTTTAAGCAAGGTGTTTTTACTGCAAGTGTGTTTTACTTTATTTTTCAGTTAATAGTTTAAGTTTTTTGGCTAATAGATTCTAAGAAAGAAAAAGGTTTAGTTTATTGTGGACTCAACTTTGTATCATCATATTCCTCTGCTTACTACTGGTTCTTTTGAGAAATCCTTCTGATATTGATAATGTTCTGCTTTACTACTGGCAATAGAGTGTAGGAATAGACTTTTTAAAATATGGCTTTAAATGCAGTATTTCTAGATGCACTTTTTTAATGGTTTGGTTTTCATTACTGTTAGTTAGATCTGTGCTATGTTTTACAATTTTTTTTAGTCAATTCAGGTAAGTGGCCATTGCAATTTAATTTGAGTGGCCAGGTAAAAAAATTAAACTATGTTAATTGTTTTTTATTTCCTTAATTTGATCTTTTCTTTTTATGCAAAGATGTATCTTCTCTTGAATTAATACATAACAAAGATTGTAACTCCCTATAGCTATATATGGGAAAAAATTACAGAATAAGTGATTTTCTGTAGACTAATTTGGTTTTAGTTTATTTATTTAGATGCCAATTATATTACAGAATTTAAGTTTTCAAGTTCACTTATTTTGTGGATTTTCTTATTTTTATTTGCTAACTAGGAGGTTTTAGGACCTAATATTAAAACTTGTTTTGAGAAACTTGATTTGAAACATCTAGTAGCACCATCCTTCTAAATGGGGAAAAGTAAGTTTTGCCACACAACAGAACTATATGTGTAAGAACATGTGAAATTCTTGCCAAGACAGTTGTTTTATACTATGCAGTCATCTTGACTAGCAGCAAATTTCTTTCCTTGCGTACATTTAAAAGAAAGTAACTATCGAATGATCCTTATAATTATCAAGCTTCTCATGGAAGTAAAATCAGGTTGAGTCACTGGAGTGAACCGCAACTGGATCTGACTTGCAATGTTTATTTTCTTTGCTTGTTTTGGTCTCCATGTTTTTTGAAAACAATTAGTTCCAAAAATTCAGCTATAAATTGGTTGGACATTCTTTCTGGCTGCCATATGATCATCTATGTTAATTGTTATTGTATTTTGTTGTATTTTTTTTGCCTGCTTAACATTTTATGACTGTATTGGAGTTTAAAATTTGGTCTATGATTTCTTCTTGCTTTTTTCAAGCAACAGCGGTATTCTGTAGAGTGATAGAATGCTTTAATAGCAGAAATCATTACTGTAATTCTAGTGAAAAAATGATTTGAGATATGAGATTCGTTTCACCCCTTACAAACAAGCAATCCATTGTGCTTTTATGTTTTAAGGTTGGAGTCCTCTTCTGAAATGTCTCATTTCAAATGGTTTTAATTTTTCTTGGTTTTTACTTTTGCATTTCCTTTCTGTTTGATTTTTCAAACCTGATCTAAATAGTTTAAACCATGTATATTATCTCTAGGAGGATTTGTTTTTATGGATATTTGCAATAAATTACACATTTCAAGAACTTGAACTTGGAAACCTATTATTAAACAAAAAAAAAAATTAAGGCAATTATAATTCGTGTTTGATTGCTAGGAAATACTGAGGAACAGACCTCAGAAAATTCAACTCGAGATGTTCCAATTATTTTGTCAGTTCTGGTCGCTTACAGAAAACCTGTCTGGCATATATATGATTAATGTGATCATTTTTTAAAAGGTGGCTTTTGTTTATTTTTCAAGAATTTTAATTTTGTGAAAGGAATGTAAGAAATAATCACTCTACAATTATATGAAAACATAAGTACCAAGGTAAAATACTGAAAAATTTCAAGTTAAGGATCTAGGAAGAACTGACTTCTATACATTATCTACTAGTTCTGTGTGCTGCTGTGGATCTTTGAACATACTATGTAGTCAATACCATGAAGGCCTTCTCACTAGTCCAAAATTTATAATGCAGTATTGTATTCTTCGTTTCCAAAAACAAAATGGTGAGGTGGTCCTAAAAAATGTCTTTTGTCCTAGAATGGACATTCTCAAATTTATCTGTAGTAAAACAGATCCGCTTTTGTAGCTGTCGGATTATATATACTGAAAAATAAATTAAGAAAATGTTAAGTCCTGTAAGTATTTTTTTGGTAAGAGGTCTTCATGTGCTCATAAGTAGGCAGCTGTGAACTAAGAACTGGTGTTTGTTAAAAAGGTTGACCACTTCAATAAGCAGTCTCTGTTTAAATATAGGTGACAATATCTCATGAGATTTAAAATTCCTGAGTTTTTTATATGTCAATCTGTAGTGTAACTTTAATTAAGCTAAACCTTGATAATTAAGAAAAGTGGAAAGTTTGTAGTAGGAAGTGTGTGCACTAGAAAGAGATAGCAACTGAAGGCTGACTCTGTATGGGGGTTTTGGCTTAGAAAGTTTTTATAAAGGCTGAACTAACTGTCTTGTTTCCCATGAGTTTGCCATGTCTCTAGAGATGTTCCCTAGGAAGATAGGAGGTCTAAAAGAAACTCTCATTTTGGGGGAGCTTTTACAAGGTTCCACTTGTGTCCAGCAAGATCTGAATTGGGATTGCAACCTTTCCCTTGGCTGGGATGCTTGCTGATCTCCTTCTACTTCACTGCCTATTTTCATGAAGACCGTAGCAATGTAATTATCTTTGAGTTCTCTGTTCTGTCTGTCAAATCCTTTTGAAATTGTCCAGTAAGTTCAAAAGTAATTAAGAAGGGAGTCACAGATGTACAGAACATAATGCTGAAAGTTTTTTTTTCATGGGAAACTGAAATGCAAACACATATCAAGGCATCCAGAACTTTTCATTAACCTCTTCACATGCGAGTGTAGCATAATTACAGTTATATAGAATTATGGACCACTCTTGTTGTTGGGGACTGGTTGAATTTGGAGCCATCAGATTCTGAGAAGTGGAGCACAGGCGTAACCTAATGTTTAGTGAAATTAAAATATTTTTCTTTATTTGCATTTTACAGCATTTGATTTTGAGTAGCTGCTATTGATACAGAGGACAAGGCTTTCTATCACAGCACAAGACAGGGGCACTTTGAATACCCATTTTTCTTTCTTTCTGCATTTCTAACAATAGGAGAAACTGACTGTCTACTCTCTTCTTCTGTGTCTTTTGGGTTAATAGGCACCCTAAGGAGAGGAGGCCAATATTCTGCTTCTGTCTTAACCTAAGGGTATGCCAGAGTCAAATTTTCATCTCAAATATGTCTAAAGTGGAGAGGCTTTTTGTTCTCTTGTTCCAGCCTATGAGATTCAGCTGCTTACTTAGAGTCCTCACCTGGATTACAGGAAGTCAGTTGAGTTCTGGCAGAAAAAAGCAGAGTGAGCTGTTCAGCTGCACTGCATCTTGAAGCATACCTTCAGGAAAACTTGATAAGGAGCTCTCATAACCACTGTAGTTATCCCAGGAGAAAAGGAAATATGAAGAAATCAAACTGGAGCATAGTGAAGGTTCTTCGCTTCTTGACTGATGACCAGCCTGTCAACAGCACAGAGGAAGGGCCAAATGAAGTAGCTAGACTGCAGTATGCTCCATATGTTCCTCCCTTGTCCTTTGTATGTAGCCCAGAGACACTAATGACATGGTAATGGTGTGGCTTCTTCCATCACTTTTGGATGACAGATGGGACACAGCAAGGAAAATGAAATAAATTATTCACCAAAACTAAAAAAATATGTTTTGTCACTGGAATGCTTGGTCCTCAAGCTTCTTATATAGGCAGTTATATTTTATTTATCAAGGCCTTATGCTTTACTTCTTTGAAAAACTATTCACCCCAGAATGCTTGTAGAATATACCAAGACAAAGACAAAGGTATACACCTAAGTTTCTGGTGTATGTTTAAAGCTATATAAGATCTCAATTAATGTGTTGTATTACATCTGCAAACACAGGGAAAACTGTGGCTTTTAAAGCTGCATGTTTAATTGCTTAACAGAACCTCAAAAAGGCTTCCTGGAAGTCCACCATTCCAGTTACTTCTGCAGAGTTCAATTTGCATGCATAATGAGGTTGTTGGGATTTTTTTGGCTGCAAAGACCACTACGCATGTTTGTGTAGGGGACTAAACCAGACCTTCATCCCCATCATATTAATAGTAACTTTTCCCAAAGGCCAAAGTTTGCAAATACCATCATCTTGTGTGCTGAAGTTCAAAAATTATACAGGTATACATGCAGGTTGTGAGCTTAACCTCTGATCAGCATGATAGGCAAATCAGGTCTTGTCTGTTTTGTGTGCCTGATACTTAAGACACATTGTTGTCCATGACATAATATATAGTTCTGTAACTGTAGGAGTGTGGAGAAGGGAGAAAAATTAGTCAAATAGATGTACATGCCTTCATTAGCATCAGATTCATGAGTATGGGTCTCTCTCAAGCTGCTGTGTTATCTACCACTGTTATTAAATGTAGATTTGCAAATAAAATGTTGGTATTTCAGAAACCAGAACATTCACTGGTTCAACCATTCATAATATTGAGAACAGTATTTTGAAATTACTACTTATAAGATTGTGAGGTACCGTTTTGCTTGTTTGTGACACAATTTGCCTTTGTCTATTCAAAGGTATATCAAGTATCTCTTCCACCCATTTTTTATGTTGGTTTACACAAAAATATAAATTCAGTGTCTCATTAATTAAAGCAGGTGTTAAGAATGATCATAAATTGGCACAAGATCGATCTGAATTACTGAAAAGGCTGGAAATAAAAAGCAAATTATTTATGTCTGTATACACTGCTGAGAGTCAGATTTTTGAAATTACATTTAAATTTTAGGTATTGGAAAAAAAATTATGTTTTCTATACAGGGCTAGAAAAAAAGTGGTAATATAGACCAGCTGAAAAAGAAGGAAGGAATTTTCTTCTCCTGTGTTCAGAACTTAAGCTGTTAAGTATCCGTCTCTGTTATGTACATGAAGTTGTGAAAACTGACTGCATGCTAAAGGGCTATTTCTGAGGAACAGATGATTCAAGTATATTAGCAAGACCAGAAATAATTATCATGAAAGTATTAAGAAAGAAAGTAAAACAGTTTAAGATTTTATTGCATTCTAAGGACTTACTTCATCCTAGAGATTATTCAGTAAATTAAAAATAATGCAATGAAAATAACTTCTACAAACTAAGTTCTCTCACAATTTTATATCAGAATAGTTTTTCCAGCTACATTGTGTGTGCTGTGTCAGCCCAGTAATAATATACTTTACATATATGGCCCAGCTGTAAGAAAAATTAAATGTTGTATATTTAAAGATTTTCATTGATTTTCAATTCTTCTTAACCATGAATGATCCTGATCTATGGAAAATTACGTAGTATGACAACTAAAGTAATTTCAGAATTCAGAATTTTTAGTGTTACAAGAAAATATACTTACCCTTTAGCTGTATGTTTTTGTTCTGTTTACTTTGATGTCAAGTTTCATTAGTGGTTTCTGGTATATAAACAAGGTCAGCTTGAGGTCAAGCGTAGCTAAGAACCCTGATTTGAGCGAGTAGAGCTAAAGTATTGGACCGTGTGATTGTAGTCTTCCTACTTTTTTTTGTTGTTGTTGTTCTTATTTATTTACTTATTAATCAAATAGCAGTGAAGTCTAGATCCTACAAATATTTCAAGAAATTCCATCTATATGTTCTATATTTTAAGGTTGGAGAGCTTAAATGTTGGGTTTTGGCCTTAGTTTGATGTAGTATTTAATTTGGTACAGTCTTACATCTGTACAGGATTCTATTTCTTACACTTTTTTTAGCAGAAAGTTTGAGCTATGTGTAAATTCCATTTATTTTAGAAGTGCTAAATTTAGGGACCTGTATAGAGGAGAATCTTTCTTAGTAAATTACCAGAGATCCCATTTATGATATATGTAAAAGAAACAGAAGGATAACTACATTCTAATCATTTTAATGTTTGTCTTCTGTACTTCAAAAGCTATTCAGAGATATTCTCTTTAAACTTGGCTTCAAATTTTAGCTGAAGTCATGAATTTCCTTGCTTGTCCACTTGAAATCACCAGCAAAAGTCATTTTGTTGTATCTCATGACTTCCAATAAATTACATTTTGGCCATACTGTGTATACGTATCTGTTGGTCAAATTGCTTCCCAATACCTGCTTTCTGATAAACTGATTGCTACACTAGAAGAAGTCACTTTTATATTATATATATTTTTATATGTATGTCTCCACAGTCTAATTTTTATAAGATATTAATAACTGCTAAAATCACTGCATTTTGAAGACACCTTGGTTGTGGTTTTTTTGTGATAAACGTACTGAAACATTTAGCAGTTCACATACATTGCCTATGCATACAAAGTTGTGAGTGGATGTTTTTCTTCTGAGTGGGGAAAGTATCTACGTATCCACATATATATAATATACATGATGTGGGGGTTTTGTGCATTTTTAAAATTTAGATAATCTTGGAGATTTGTTTCTCTCTGCTCCAAAGTTTTTTTAATGAAGTTATATGCTTAGCTTAGCATTCTAAGTTATTTTAACATCATTCTTTTCAATTTCTATTTAATTGCCTGCAAGAACAAAAAAAAAGAACTTGTCTTATGTTCCCAGATCCTTATTGGCTTTGAAGATTCAGGATAGTGTTGGAGATGTGTAAAGGAAAACTTTGGAATAAAATTTTGAGCACTTGTGATGTGGATATTCTTTTCTGAAGCAACAGTGCAGGCATGCTGCCTTTTCTAGGGGGAGTGGAAGTTGCAACCTGTGCTTTTGCTTGCATATTTAAATATTGACTAGTACTTAATACAGGTTTTGCCTCTGCACCATCAGAACATCTTGTGTCTTAGCTGAGAGCAGTAAAAACTGAGAAAATTTTCTGGGGCCAAGAGAATGGTAGGCTAATTTAACTCAGTCCTAAAGCTAAACTAATGTTAATTTCTGTCCTTTTTGATAAAGTAATTGATTAGTATTTAATCAATTGGTAATTAATTAGTGATTGATTAGTAAAAGTTGACGCATTGCAAACTTGCCAGTTTTCACAGGGAATTTAGAGCTTCTTTTGTTACATTTTGTGCTGAGGTATCTTGTCACATAATTTCTGAATGACAGGTCGTAACTTCAGATAACTAATAATGTTGAATAATGTTGTAATTTTAAGTTGTCAATGATGTAAAATTCAGCCTGATGTAAGAACCACATTGTTTTTTAGTTATTTGTCAATAGCATAATTTTTGTTGTTATTTTTAGAACTTTCCTGATGTAGATGATGAAGGATACAGCATTAAACCAGAAGCAACACAGGATATCCTTTTTACTATTGTTATGCCAAGTTATTTGATGTTACTACAGTTCTTTGGAGAGAGGAAGTACTGCCTAAAGAGTTAAGAAAGATAAATGACATTTATGCCTATGTTTCAACCTTGTATTCTTACATTCATATCTTTTGTAAAATGAACCAAATTTTTTCTTAGATGTGGTGTTACATGTTAAATGTTACAGATTAGATTAGATCAGGTCTCTTTAAAAGGAACCATAATGAACTGAGAAGTTCCCTTAAGGAAACTTTAAAAGGACAGTAAAAATAAAAAGAAAAAAAATAGCCAGAACAAAATCTTCCATGCAGATCTCTCTCCTTGAAAAGATCTCAGAGAGTTTATAAAGTAAAGTCTGCAAACTTTTTAAAGTGGATGGTGTGGTTATCTGTACTATACCTGCACCCTCCCATTTTTTTATAGTGCCATTAAGATGATTGGGAGCTCCAGCAGTGTAGAAATAGAATTTCTGTTACTTAATGAAGTCATTACACCACATGCTGTTTCCAGCTGGTGCTTTTAGCTTTTACTGTCTTTTTAATAGTAGCTTTCATATACAGAATAGATTTTCTTCTGAGTCACATTTATGGAGGCTCAAGATTTTTTCTCTGCCATTCCCCTGTTGCTTTGGAGGAAAATTCTTGTCCTCTTTTTTCCCTACCATCACAGAGGAATGCTCTTCTTAATAGCTGGGTATAATTACCATAGATCTAAGCAAGCCTAGTATGTTAGCAAGATAGCTAATTTTTGGTAATGTATTCACTGAATTTTCTAGGTACTTCAGATGAAAAGTGAATTTAGGCTGTAAAATTACCTTAAATTGCAAAAACTTTTAAGCAGTTAACAGCTCATTGCGGTGGGCCAGTTCATAATAATAACTTCTTTGTTTTCATCAACTTTGCAGAATATGCCTCTAATGCCCACATGGAAGAGTCCTGTAGCAACAAAAGCAGTTGACGTTATCTCCTATTTACAAAAGTGATATAAGAGTGACAGACTTTTATCCAGTTCTGAGAGGAGTATTACTTCATGCTTTGCATGTATTTCTGAAAGTGAGAGAGAAGAAAACAACATTCATACTTGTAATGAATGACTCATCTGGACATCCTTTTTTTTATTATCTCTTTTTTTGTTGTGAAACAAGAGAAAAGGCATGCATTCAGTGAAAAATATCAGTGATTTGCAATCTGTAATGAGATAGTACTTCAGCTTCTGAAAATCTTGAACAGATTCAAGCTCCCTTCCTCTTTTCCTCCCTTAGCCTCTAGAAATTTATTCTGTTGATGGGAGCTCTTGAAATAATTTTTGGAGGACATTAATTATAATGACAGTCAATAAGTCTGACTTAAATCTGTATTGGCAAAGCACTTTACAAGAACTGTCTTATTTGTACGAAATGAATCTTGATGGTCAGTGATAATTTTCAGGACAAGAAATCTTTTGATGAAATTAAAATTACTTGTCTTTGAAACCTTTTCTATAGCTTCATTTTGAAGGAACAGGTAGTCTGTCAGATGAAGATATATGGCTTTTTCCTCACCACAACTTTCAGATCCTTTCAGCTGAAGTAGGTTTGGAATGTCTTTAAGGTTCAGGTTTAAAACTGTGTTAGGGAATAGTTTGAAGGAATTTAATGCAAATGTCTGTCATATTTTCAGGTCAAAATAACAGAAGCCACTTAGAGAATATGTACAGTTCTTCCAGGTGGTACAAAACTTTTGTATTTCTGTAGAGGGAAATTTTCAAGTTTTTCTTGCCAAAACAGATGCAGTTTTCTTCAGTGCAGCTCCTGTGCATATAAAGGGCTGTTACATTTTCCTTATTTTGAAGGCTGAGATGTCATTGTGATTCCTTTTTTTCCCAAGATGGCAGTACTTTAAGCAGTTGATATTGTTCAGTTTACTGTGCAGCCTTCTGGCATCCTTTCTTGTAAAATTTTCAGTGCCACACTGTAAAAGGAGCAGGTAACAGTAGCTCCTGTTCTTTCCTTCTCTGTTAGTGTTAGGTACAGGTACCAAGGGCATTTCACTGCTTATTAAAGAACCTAGGCTTTTCTTCACTCGGTTTAAAAGATTTCTACATTTTCCATACGTCTGTTAGAATCCCTGTTGGAGTCTTGCAAATTATAATTTGAACATGCAGAAGTGTTGCTGCTCTAGAATCTTAAATTTAACCTCATGCCTTCAAATATGCAGTTGTTCAGTTATATAACAGGTAGTGCCATTCTTCAGTTATGACATCATGTTTTTCTGAACAGAATCATCATTATGAAGATAAGTGGAATAAACCCCTAAATTTTAACTCTGATTTGTGATTTTTGGACTGTGGGTGTAAGTAAGTGCACAAAGAGGTCACTTAAATGAGCATTTTGTGGAGCATAATTATGAAGTAGATTAAGCAGATGACTTTGTGGTATTTCCACCTTAACTGAGAAAAACATACCAAAGAGAACCATTTCTATTCATCCAGTGATTCTGACTCTGAAGATGATGAACCCAGGAGGTTCCATGTGGAAATAAAACCTGTCCAGCCCAATAACAGCTCTCAATACACTATGCCTTCTTTGGATGAATTAAAAGTGTCTATAGGGAACATCACTCTTTCTCCAGCAATATCTGTAAGTTTTGTTCCTCATATTTTTAATGTGTAGAAAAGTGGTAAAGAAACTGTCGTGTAAACATATATTATAGTGTTCAGAATTTATTCTAGGTTCAATGATCCTTTTTTCTTGTGCACTAGGTCATTTTTGGTACACTTTATATTCCAATGTATTTGTATTGCACTTTTTTACTGCAATATAACATTAAGTACTTTTCTCGTATTTAAACTTCCCTATGAGTCTCTTGAGTGCTCAGTTCTTGTCTTTGTGCTGTTGCCACCACAACATTCAATTACATTACAACACAAGACATTCAATTACATCTTAGAGTTAGCCAAGCATGGCTTTTAACATAATTTGCTAATTCATTTTCAATAACATACAAGTTTTTTAAAACAGATCTTATAATGAAGATACATGTAATATTTGCAGTACAGCTTTATTGACGTATCCTGCCAATTCACAGAATAATCCTTTATACCACCAGATGATAAATAATATTAGAGTATGCTAGTACAAGATTCAGATCAGAATAAGACTGGTTCTGATTTTAAGGAGAATAGTGTGCATAACATATTAATAATTTTTCTTTTTTTTCTCTCACCACATTTTGAAAGCAGAGACACAGTCCTGTAAGTAGAGAACGGCTTTTTATTTGCATTTTTAGTTAAAACCAAGTAAGTGTAGTATGCGTGGGGAGTTGTTGGGAAAACATGAGGAATGTTTTGTTTCATCTATACTGTGTGATAGATATATAAGCTGTTTTACTGTCCCAACCAGTAAAGAGGTTTTAAAATGCTGCTCCCTTTGTCAGCTCTATACTATTTATTCCTGCGTTTTCATACTGGTGTGGCAGATGCACACTGGTTTCTCTGTCCAGGCTCATGTTCCATGGTCTTCCACAAGCTTATGATGTTTTTACCTGGCATTGAAAGCAAAATACCTCATAGGAAGTTGAGTGGAATTAAGAACTCTGGGACTATTAAGTGCTTTATTTCACAGTAGAAGAACTTACTCCTAATCTTTTTTTCCTGTTTCAGGCACAGATGAATCAAAATTCATCCAGTAAGTGTGAATCTTTTAGTCTGTTAGTTTTTTAACATAGAATGAAAACAAATTCCTTTTTTTAATTGTTGGATACATAAACTTCTTAAGTATCTGTATTATAAAGGGAACAAAATTTTTCTCTTGTTAGTTTTATATACCTCTTTCTTATCTATGTACTTGGCTGTTCTCTGTTGTGGGGACCAGATGAACCTGTCTCTGACAGTAATGGGGAACACATCCAGATGCCAAAGGGGATTACCCCATGGAAGAAACTCCAGTGCAAGTTCCTGAAACCCTTCCACTTGCTCAAGTTTAGTACGACCCACAAACCAGCAAAGCACACTCTGTGTATGATGTAAAATAACGACATAGAGGACAGAGCATTAGCTTCTATTATGTGGGGGGCGGAGGGGGCATTCAGTGGGAAACCAGGCCAGATTTGCTGAAGAACAGTATTGATGTAAACAATACAATCCAAGGAGGAAATTTCAAGTAAACACTACTTCCTCATGAAATACATTGCTCTGTGTAGTCTTCTTGTATTTCAGGAATATCTAAACTTAAGTTATCAGAAATAATAAATTTTCTTTTTCCCATTTTAATAGTAATTTGTTTTGAAGTGTCAACATTAATATTAACTATCTTTTTATATTGAAAATGAAATTTTTATTTTATATTTCACAGTTTTAGTGATAATGCTGTATCTTTTTCTTAGGTGAAGAGTTAACAAAATCAAAACTTTCTGCTCCAATTAATGAGTAAGTTCAAATTTAAAATTCTATCAAATGCAGTTTTGCAGGAATTTGTTCTTACTTTTCTAATACTCAGAAACTCATTGGAAATGACAGCTGAGTCCTGTTTTAAGTTGTAACTCTATTGCATTATAAGACTAAGTGTATCAATGCATGTTTCCATCATTTGTTTACCCCTTCTAATACATTTGATTTATTGTGATCTGTCTCAGTTGATATTTATAATTACATGGCTACACAATGTTTCTAAATAAGACAGATTTATTTTCTGTCTAAGAGTGTTCCATGGTAAAGAACAGATTGCAAACCCCAAATTTACACAGATCTGCATACATTGCTTATGTGTATATACACTGAAATAAATGAATTTGAAGATATAGGTCTCAAAAATTACAGTTACTTAACTGACATTATGAAGTATGTCCACACACAAATTTGCACCTAGGTGTTGGCTAAGATAGTCTCCTTTTGTGCAAATCAGTTCTTCAACCTGCAACTTTAATTATTTTCTTTTTAGATGCAAAGACTAATATAGACTTATTTGTCAAATTTTTTATCATATTATTGAGGGACTTTTTACATGGGTCATGTAGTGCTAGGACTAGGAAGAATGGCTTTAAACTGAGAGTAGTTTTAGATTAAATATGTGGAAGAAATTCTTTACTGTGAGGGTGATGAGACATGGAAACAGGTCGCTCAGAGAAGTTCTGGATGCCTTGTCTCTGGAAATGTTCAAGGCCAGTCTGGAAGGGGCTTTGAACAACCTGGTCTAGTGGATGTCAGCATGGTTGGAACAGGATTTTTAAAGATCCCTTCGAACCCAAACTATTCTGAGATTTCTATAATTATTACATTATCAAACTACTATGAAGTTTATGATTTTTATGAAATTTTTTATTTCATAAATATTTCATTTCTATTCCAATTGTAACTCCTAATATAGAAAGGGGAACAGTGACTTCCTGGCATGGGATCCACTCTTCAGCACTTCTCTTGAATCTTCCTCTTCAGCTTCCTTGGCATCCTCATCCTCCTCAGGTAAAATATTTGGTAGTAGAAAATGTTTTCTCCGTATATTTCAGGATGTTCTGGTGTCATTTTTTCAGTTATTGCGAGGGGCTTTGTTTTGACGCATAAATGATAGAATTTTGTACAGCAGTACACTGTCTTAGAAATACTACACAACTGAGAATGCAGTATATGAGGCTTTCAAGCTAGAAAACAAGAGGGAAGAGGGAGTGCTAGACTCTTTAGGAAAATTCTGTCTTGCTCCTGCCTTTTTTTATTGCCTTCTCATACTTACTGAAAAATTGCTCACCAATAATGTAATCCTTTTTTTTTCAGCTGGTAGGGCTGGGAGATTAAATGGAGGTTTTTGCAGCAACTGTGAGAAAAGCTGAATGAAAAAAGCACAATGAATAGGGATGGATTTCTTCTTTCCAGGGAAGTCGATTGGGCAATGTAGTACAAAGGCATTGCAGAGCTTTGCTGTGGGAAACTTGTTTCCTGTAGGAAAGCATGATTCTGTTAGGAGATGTGAAGGCATAATCCAAGGGGAGATGGATAAAAATGGCAGGCCTGAGACTTGAATTAAGCTGAGATCCTGAAAGCAGGGATATTGCAAGGAAAAGAATGGTGTGTGGAGTATGGGAGGTGGGGGAGAGAGCCTATGTTGCATGGGAATTTTGGGTTGCAGAATATTAGTGTTGGTAGGACACTGGCAGGTTTTCCTGAAACCCAGTATTTGCAAAAGATAGTTCCATAGTTCTTTTCAGTCTACCTGCTGTGTATCTGTACTCCAAAATCTTAATTTTCTTTTAATGTAGACATTTTTCTCCTCCCACACACCTGAGAAAGGAAGTATGTCCACTGATGTTTTTTAATGAAGTAGTTGTATTCCAAAAATAGTCCTCACTTCTTTGTTCATGATCATGGCCTTCTAGCAGTTTTCTTCTGTGCTTGATCATGCAGATTGAAGAACAGTAAGGAAGATTACATATAGGAGAATTCTGAAGAAGTCATGTTACTTCTTCTTGGCTTTAGTAATGTTCTTTTAGCAACAATCAACATTGCTTTGTAACACTTCAGAATCTAAGTAGAACTTCGTCTTTCACTACAAACTCGTGTTTCTTAAAGCTTACGGTTTTAATAAATCCAGCTTACAGAATTCATCATAATTTTCTCATCCTGACTTACATAATTAGTCAGTAGTATTGGCTAGTGAATCCACCATGTGTGGTAACACATTTAAGACTAAATTCTAGAGACAGATATATTACTGGAATATTCTGAAAAGACGTGGTGCTTTCTTAAAATATTCTGTTTTGATAGCTTTGCTCTGGTGTTGGAGTCTGCAGAGAAAGGCAGAGGATACTTAACTTGTTGTGTTGGTGGTTGTAGCTGTATTCAGGTGTTTATTGCTGTGCCTGCAAGGGAAGTTAAAGCACATTAGGAAATTTTCATACAGTCCCTCCTGGCAGCAGAACTGTGGAGAAAGTAGTCTCTGGTTGATGAATAATGACAGAGATCCATAATATCCTCTGTAGCTATATCTGGTAGGAAGTCATCTACCCTAGTCCTCATACCCATGAGGCTTATGCACAGAGCCCTTCAGTTCACTGGAATTATTTAAAGGATTGTTGTTCTAGGTGTTATCTAAAATATTTACATTTGTGAAATAATCTGTAGAGTTAAATATAAAGTAAGTGTTCCGAAGTATGACAAATTTCTAATGCATTTGGGGCAAAAAAACCAATTGGATCAATATAGGTCATATTGTTGTTTAAATTGAGTTCTAATGCTTACTAACTTGCAACTTAGTTCTGAGGTTTTTAAAAAAATACTTAACTGATCTGATTGTATTTTCCTTGAAATCAATGTTTTATCTTCGACTTGAAGGTTTGTAGTAAGATGGTGCTTAAAGTTTTTAAAAATCTCAATCCAAAAGTTAAATTACATACATTAGTTGTTTGGAATACAGTATATGTCCCTTACTGTTTAAACATTTGTTTAACTATTGTTTTATAACTGTGTTAATCATTGAACACTTAAACTACCTTGGTATTTGAGCAGACAGTGGTTTATGCAGCACTGAAGTAATCTTTGGTCATCCATGAATAATCTTGCTTTATTAGAAGTTTAAGCTAACTTAGTTATCTTGAACAAACACAGCAGACATTTTTTAGCTAGTTCTTGATACTGTAAAAATGCTTCTATTTAGTTATCTTTGTTATTTTCATCCATATGTACTTTTAAAATAGTTCTTAACATCACTTTTTTTTTCAATAGGATTTGTAGTAGTATTTTTAAGTCTTTGAATCATAGTTAAAATATCTGCTAGAAAGGGAAAGCTGTGTTAAAATTCTTAACATTTAGGTGGACTTAGAGAATGTATTTGTTTATGGCAAAAGGGCCACTGTAGAGAGGACAGCTGTACTTATGACCTGAACTTCTAAATGTGTTTCTCTCTTTTTTTGATTTTGGTTGTCACTGCTGTTGCTCCTAGCTCTGCCAATCTGCAAGATGTTGAGAATTGACTAACCTTGCATTTTCTGCTTCTGTTGTCATCTGGAGCAACAGGCAACAGCAAGTGCAGGGAATACTTGTGGAAAACTCCTTTTTTCAGCAGTCTGAAGACTATAGGATGAGAGAGGAAAAAAAACTGAGGTGGATGATGCCTCATCCATATTGTTACTCTCTAGACACAGGTTGATAGAGACAGAATAAATATCAGACTGGATCTCATGCCTGCATTTTCTTCATTCACTCCCCTGAAAGCCAAATCTGTTGGACCTTCCTATTACAAATGTTAGGACTAAGAGGATCAAAGTCTTTGGAAGGAACAGGATAGGTTTGATTAAATGCCTTTGAAGGAGATTAAAAGCAGAAAGCTGTGGAGAGGAACCAAAAATGGAGTAGGATGCAAGAAGGAAAAGACAAAGATGAGAGAAAATTAAATCGCAACAGGTAGGAAGTCAGAGAAATAAGGAAAGCTGTGAGAAGTAGAGCCTTAAGTGGAGAGATACATAATAAATTATTTTTTTATGTACTAAAAAATGGAAAGTGAGATGGTTGGCAATACAAATGAGGTACATATGATATGTTACTGGCTTTTTCCTTTCTTTTATTTGTAAGGGGGGGGGGTTAGCTTAGTAGAGGAGTTATTTTTCATGCTGGCTGGTAATCCTTGTGCAGTGGATATTGAATACTTTTTTGAATATTGAAATTTTAATCTTTTCATTGTCAGTCCTAGTTTCAATTCTTCCCTTTTCCTTCAGCTACCCTAACAGAGCACAATAGGAGCTCCTCCTCATCTACCACTGATTTGCCTGGGTGTAGAGTATCTCAGTTTTTGCTTGGACACCAGACAGATTCTGGGTCTACAAGCCCATCCTCACCAGACTTTACCATTAGCACTTTGTGCAAATCTGGTGTTACAGCAGCGCCATCAGGGAGTACCAGTACTTTATCCTGTTTTTCACGGTCTCAGAGTCAGTGGATTTTCTTTGCTGATGAACTTCTTACTATTAGACACACAAGCACAGACAAGAAGGAGCCCCAAAGATTGCATTTTAAAACTGAAAATGCCTGCCTTGCCTCTTCTGCTTTGCTTGGGAATTCTTCCAACAGCTGTGCTTCTGAGGATCAAAGTGACCTTTTCAATAACTCTATATGCCATGAACAATTATTCATTGAAGAAACTGGCACTGCTGCTGAAGTATCTTCTGCATCATCTTCAGCACTACTGGACTATAGTTTAGTGTCTTCTTGTGCTCATACAAATAAGGGTATGCCAAGCATGCATTCTGTACTGCTCTCTGCTAATAACTGACTCCAAAAAGCAAGCTTTGGACTCATTTTTCTTTTTGTTATTATTGCTCAACTGATGTTAAAATTAACTCATCTTCTTACTTAGAATGTACTAAACTGCTTGTTAATACCAGTTGGGACTGTGAAGTAAATATTCAGCTTGAAATATGAAGAAAATTCATATTATTCATTTAAAGGCATTGCTTTCTTTTAACTATGCAGTGTTGTTTTTCTAGAAATGGGAATGTATTTTTGTGGAATGTCAGGCAGCAGTGAGATCACAGAGATTAAGTAATTGCATTTGCAAAACAATTCTTTTTACATACAAGCTTCCAAGAGTGGTTGGTATAAAATCACTTGAGAGCAATGAGAAAGCCCATGATGCTGTTTTTAGAGTCACTTTTCAGGTTATCACATGGCACTATTTTAAAAGCACCTATGATTTGTGGTAACTCTTAAAACATAGCACTTGTAAAATAGGAACTTCTAATAAAAATATCACTTCCAGATATTCTGCTCAAGTAAAAAAATATTTATGTCCAGTGTGATCTTTGTAATATTTATTTTGTTAAATTTACTTTCTTTCAGCGAGGCCCACCACTCCTCTTTCTGTGGGCACCATTGTACCCCCACCAAGGCCTGCTTCAAGACCAAAGCTGTCTACTGGGAAACTTAGTGGGATTAATGAAATAGTATGTACTGATTATTAATTTTTTATTTGCCATTTTGACTTGATTCCAGATACACCATTTGTTTACACTGTTACAGTGAAGTTACTTTCCAGCCTATGTTCAAGGAATCATATAAGCAGATTTTCAACATTGCCAAATAGGCATGGTAATAGTTTATAATAATAATCTTATTACGACAGATAATTATTAACACAATACAAAGGTCCAAACCATAATTTTTGCTTCAGCTGAGTGTTTTTAATTGAGCAAATCAGTAATTTGATAATGAAAGATGGTGCATGCAAAGATCGAGGTTTTCAAAATGTAGAAGTACTAGTGAAGTTTTTAACAAACCTCCTTTGATTTAGGGATATCACCAAATCTTTGGGAAATGAGTGGGTTTTTTTCAGTCATGTATTGACAAAAGTAGTCCTGTTGTGACTTCTCCCTCCCTTGCTGGTTTGTGGAGAAGGGAGGTGGTAGATCACAGCAGTTACCCATGAGGGTAGTGAGAGGTTGTGCGCTGCCTGCATGTGCCTGTAGTGCAGATTCACTTGCCGATAAGGAATGTGGTAAAGAATGCAAGTACCCAAACAGCCTATCAGTCTTGGCCATGCTTAATTTCCTCTGTAAATATTAGTATTCTGCAGATTTCACTTGACTTACTGACTGGGAAAAATGCGCCTGTGGTAAAATCCTCTTATTGTCCTTCAAAGTAGCAAGATATTTTCACCATATTCTTGTTATAAACAAAATTCTCATTGTATGCTTTGACAAAACTGACAAAACATTTTCAAACTGTTTTGCTTTTCTGTAGGATCAGAACAGAGTTAATTTTGAAATTATTTCTCTTTCCAATACAGAATTGTAGTAATTGCTCTTAGCCCAAGGAATCTGTTCTTCATGTCATCATAATTAAATAGAAATTATCTGGTACTGTTCTGCTGTAAAGTATGATCCTGAACAAAGCTATATTCATTTTATACTGTTGCTTTAGAAATTGGCTATTATCTGGATACAAGTAGAAGGTTGTCATTTGTCTTCATTATGTCAACTCCTTTTGCAATTCTCATACTCTCTATCAAAGCCAACAAGTGCAATAGAATGGGGGAAAAAAAGTTACAGTGACATCCTGCCCTTAGGGGGAAGGAAACACCCAAGATTCACAAATACTAGTGGTCGAAAGGAATGGCTAAAGTCAGAGGGTCCACAAAACTCACGAAGCTTTATTATTAAAGTATGCACTTGGCATGGAAATTGGTATGTTAGTTCCTGACCTACAATATATGCACATGACAGTGGGTTCTGGATAAAAAGGTAGAATAAAAAAGGAAGAGACAAAAGAACATATTTATTAAACAGGAAGAGAGGGAGAGAAAGGGAGAAGAAGAGATCACCGATCCTGGTTCCAGTGTTGGTTCAGCTGATGGGGTGTTCTGGGGGTATCACCCAGGCTTGGTGGGGGTACCTTTTTATAGACAGGTTTTCCCCACCCTGGAGCTAAGTTTCTCACTTTCTATGCAAATCAGTTATCATGCACAGTTCATCTTTCAGACCTTTCTGGAACTGAGTCAGAGGGCTTTGGGGCCCTTGGGTGGTCTTGATCCCCCTCTACAGTCCATTCCCACTTCTCTGTCTCATTCCTGCACTTGAGCTGTTCCTGTACTTGTGTTTATCTGCAGGAGCCATAAGAGGATGTTTGTCCTGGAAAAGTGCTGCCTACCACTGCATAGCCCCTTCTCCAGCCACATCTTGTTATTTCTGTTTGTTATTACCAACCGTCCTCGGTTATTACCAGCAGACCTCATCTGTTGGTACCAACAGTCCTTTGTTATTAACAACAATCTTTGGTTATTACCAGCAGGCCTTGTCTATTAGTACCAACAGTCCTTGGTTATTACCAACAGTCCTTGATAATTATCAATGGTCCTTGATCATTATCAACAATCTTTGTGAGTTATTACCAGCAATCCTTGGTTGGCTCTACAGCCATCCAGCTATCAGTGTTTCAGACATACACATTAGCCCCTTATCTTCTGGGATTCTACAGTTATCCTGCCAAAATGATGCTTAGGGGGTTTCTAAACATTTCAGATAGGTTAATCCCAGCGTGATCATTACTTAAATACCTTAACAGTTAAGCGTATCCTAAAACCATCCAGAGATTTAGCATGGAAGAGACTTTTAAGTTCTCTAGGCCAACCTGCTCAAAAAAGGACTGACTTCAAAATAGTATCAGGTTGCTCAGGCACATGCTGAGTTTTGAAAATCTCGAAAGTGGGAGATTTTACAGTCTGCCAGTCTGGCAGCCTGTCTCAGGATTTCACCACAAGGTTGCAAGAAGGAATTTTTCCCAAAGTCCAGCTGAAATTTCTCCTCTGTAGCTCTTGGTCTCTTAAAAGAGCCTGACTCAGACTTCTTTGTGTGCCCCTTTTTACCTAGTAAGAGACTGCTAATAAATCTCTTCTTAGGCGTCTGTTCTCTGGGCTGAAAAAACCCTGGTCCTACAGCCTGTTCCTCTCTCACTCCTGTACGCTAGTCACAACTGTTTTAGTTGCCCTGTGCTGCTCTCACTTCCAATTCATTAGCAGCTCTGCTTTAGCTCTCTAAATCCATGTTTGCCACACATACACAGGGCTGTAGTCTTAGTTTCTGATACTGTGTTATATTATTATTATTGACAGGCTGCTGCATAATTAAAAATATTAGACTTGACTACTCTGTCAAAAAAAATTATCATCTATGAAATAATTTAATTTACTCCAATGGACAATGTAGGTTCTCTGTTTTACACTAAAAACTAGGGTAAAACATTAAATAAACTATGTTGAGAAACACTGTGAAATTGATTGGGGCATGAAATAAGAACTTTTCTATTTACAAAGGTTTTTTTCATCTCTTTAAAACCACTTTGTGTTATATTCTTGTAATCTCTTTTTTCAGCCTAGGCCTTTCAGCCCTCCATTGACCTCTAACTCAAGTCCACCTCCAGCAGCTCCTTTGGCACGTGCAGAGAGCATTTCTTCTATATCCTCTTCTGCTTCCCTTAGTGCAGCAAACACACCTACAGTTGGTAAGTTTAATTAACCATTTAATCTTACTTTAGGAATAGGATAACTCAGCACCTGTTACAAGAACCATTTGTTGGAGTTAGTTGTTTCATATGCGAGTCTAGGTACTTGGAGCATCCTTTGCAATATCTGCTTCCAAATGACACTGAGACGCAGGAAAGTGAATTAAATTAGATTAGACCATAGATCCAATTATGGCATTTTCTCTAGGGAAATATTATTCACAATTAACACTCCGTGAATTCTTACTTGGTATGCTTGTATATCCATCAAATACAGCATGTTATCATATATTTGTTCAGAAGATGTTGTTGTATATGTGCAGAAATACTTAGAGATACTGAAAATTTGAATGAATACAAATGTTCACAAAATTGAGTTCTTTAATGTTCTTTTAATTTTGTTTGTTGTTCCATAATTGCAGTTTCCAAAAAATAAATCTAATGCATCTTTTTCTTTAAGTTAGTTAAGAATGTAAGCTAAGTGAATGTTCAGTAAAAGCAAAACAGTTAAACAAGAAAGATAAAGATGAAAAGCAAATTAGTCTTCATGTGTTGCCACTAATTTCAGAAGGTTTTTTCTTGTTTTTAAAGGGAGGTCCTTCTGTTTTGATATTTGATTATAACAAGTCAAAAGGAGACATCGGAGTTTTTTTAATTAGATGGGGTATTTTGTTAGTTTGGGGAGGGCAGGGCTTGAGATGTTTTAACTTGTTTATTTAGCAGAGTTGAATTCTTTAATTCCTGAACACTGTTACACCTTTAGTCACAAGTTAAATCAAGTTGTCAAGTTATCATTCAGTTATCTGCAAATGTTATTGATGCCAAGGATTCCTCACTCAGCAGCTCAGAAGAGCACCTCTGCAGCACCTAGTGGGAGTTCTGAAGTGGAGTTGTTTCCACCCTGTGCAAAGCTACTGAGTTTTGCCCAACCTTAGCTCTTACAGTTCAATGTTCACCAGTTTCACAAATGCTGAGAAGCATCACAGAAACACAACTGATATTTTGGTTGCAAGAGTCTATCCAGGCTGACATCCTCAGGTCTCAGCTCTGGTGTCGAGGAACCAAAAATTGGTGGCAAGAGCATCAATATTCCCAGCTCTGGGGATATGTGTCTATGTTGTTGGAAACAGTGGCAGAGTGAAATCATGAGGTGAGGCAGGAGGTAAGGAGGTGTGTGCTGACACTGAGATTTGATGTGGTTATTATTGCAGCCTAGGAAAAATAAATAAGACCAGTTTCATCTGCACTGACTGTATGAATTAAATAGTCCTGGGAAAATGGGAAGGGCAGTGCACAAAGCTGATATACTTTGGGGGATGAGGTTATAGTCTGCAATACATTCTGTATTCTTTTGACATTTGCACAATCCAGTGTTCCCCTTACCCCATTTGTTCTGAATAATGGAGAATTGACTCTATAATTATCTTTTTCCAAGTGAACTTTAAGGCGTGCATAACTGAGTTTTTCTTTTACACTTTAGCCTTAATTTAATTTGCAAAGTATTTTTTAAAGATTAATTTTTAACATCTATTTTTGCTTGAAATACTTTGTTTTCTTGCAATGTTTTGTTTCATTTAAATGTAATAGACGATGATATTTTGATTCGAAATCTTCCTACAATTGAAAAGCTTTGTGAGACACCACCAGGTATTGTACTCAAAGCACATTTATGTCTTAACTAATCATCCTAATACGTGATATCTAATAAAATTGTATTTCTTTTGAAACAAGTTTCTCCAGATATTTCTGGTATCTGGCACATACAAGTTTCTTCAAATCTCAACTACATAACAAGTTGTATGTTGCTGAAATCACCAAAACTTGATATAAGCACTTTTATATAATGTTATCTTCTGTCTATGCACTTCTCTGCTTCATAAAAAGCTGGCACTTGGCCTTGCTTCTTCAGTTTGTCATTATTACTTTCTTTCAAGTGAAGTGAATATACTTTTATTTTGATAATCCTTTTTCTCCTAACACAAGTAGGTAAAAATGTTTCTATATTTACATCGAATTCAAATCTTAGAAGACAGACATAATAAAGGTAGTACGTTTTAAAATAAATTTTATTTTCATGACAGCTGTTTAGCTAATATTAAAATTGTCTGGATCTTTGTTCCTTAACTGAACTAAAACCATTTGATCAGCTTTATTCATCTGCCCTTTTTATGACCAATGATGCAGTCTTTTGTTCTGCAGTTTTGGTCTGCACCTTGAGTGTCAATGCAACCATTTGCATGGTTATGTCACTAGCTCTTGTATCAGCACAGCTCAGGGGCTGGTAGTGGTTGTGAGGCTGAGGCAGACGGCATGGCATTTAAGCCAGTTTTGCCATTCCTGTCAAAGGTGCTAGAACTGGAGCCTTGATCTGGGCTGCAGCCTGAGATGAAGTGAGGACACCTTCATGCATCTCTGTTATGTCCCTTCCATCTGAGACCTCACAGCAGATATAGAAAGTCCTGAAGCTGAATGTTGCTGCATTGAATTGTACTTTCAGCAGCAAGGCAACAAAACTATGACTTTCAGCATCAGGATAAGTAGTTATCTTTGTTCATATCTAGTTCATATGCTAGAATGATGGAATCATGAAGGTTGGGAAAAGACCTCCAAGATCATCAAGTCCAGCTGTTGACCGATCACCACCTTGTCAACTAAACCACAGCACTAAGCAATCCAGTCATTTCTTGAACACCTCCAGGGATGGTGACTCCACCACCTCCCTGGGCAGCCTATTCTAAGTGAAGAAATTCTTCCTATTGAGCAACCTGAATCTCCCCTCTCCTCTTTTCCTATTGCTGATTGCCTGAGAGAAGAGACTGTCCCCTACCTTCCTACACCCTCCTATCAGGGAGCTGTAGAGAGTGATAAGGCCCTCCCTGAGCCTCCTTTTCTCCAGGCTAAATGTCCTGAACTCCTTCAGCTGTTTCTCAAATGACTTAATCTCCAGACCTCTTCCTTGCTTCATTGCCCTTCTCCAGACATGCTCCAGCACCTCAGTGTCTTCCCTGAACTGAGGGGCTCAAAACTGGACACAGCACTCGAGTGCGGCCTCACCAATGCTGAGTACAGGGGAACAATCCCTGCCCGGGTCCTGCTGGCCACACTGTTGCTGGTACAGGCCAGGATGCCATTGGCCTTCTTGGCCACCTGGGCACACCCTGGCTCATGTTCAGCTGCTGGCACCAGGTCCTTTTCCTGTGGGCAGCTTTGCAGCCACTCTGCCCCAGCCTGTGGCACTGCCTGGGGTTGTTGTGACCCAGAGGCGGGACCCAGCACTGGGCCTTGTTGAATGTATAGTAATTTATTTATTTATTCAGCTTATTGGTTTCTAGGAGAATGCATAGATTTTTGAGTCAAAGGGTGATGAACAGTAGGAGCAGAGCAAACAAGAGAGGAGAGATCTCATTTGTAGTTCCCTAAATAGGTCTCAAAGAAATATCTATACATATGTATTTGCCGTGGTGTTCCCTAAAATAAAGTAAAAATAGTGTTATTATTTCTAATAAATTTCACTCTTCAGTCAAGAAAAAAATATTTGTCTTTTACCAATAGGAATACAATGAATATATGTGCATTACTCTGCATAATTTTTCAAATACTGCTATAAAAATGTACATAAGGCCGTTAAGTAGAAGATTTAAAAATAATTTATACACCTATAATAATATAATCCTATCTCCTCTAAAGATGTTTGTTGTTTTTTAGTTAATTGTCTGAAAAAGACATTAAAACAGCTCAGCGACTGTCGTGCCACAAAGTGTACACATTGAATGTACACTTTGGCTTTAGTGAAGAATAATTCTGGAGTTCAGTATTTCACCAAACAGAATTTCTAGTAATTGATAACTCATTATTTTATTGCACATTTGCTTCTTGAAATAATGATTTCTAGAATCCTGAGACTATTGAGAATCACAGCTTTTGTTGGTAGTTTTCAAGGAGAGAAAAAACTTTGGAATCATGATCTATGTATTGTCTGAAAGAATAAAGAAAAACAACCTACTGTTCATACTGAAAAAATTTAATAAATCAGTGGTTTGTAGCCAGAATCATAATAATTAGTTCATTTAAGAATTTTTGATTTTCAACAATTGCAAATAGATTGTTTGGATCTAAGGAGGCCTAAGTGTTGCACAAATGTTTTCATGGTACTGTGAAGCATTCTGAACATTTTACTACCTTATGCGAGAAATTGTAATGGAGAGGGAGGTATGAAGTAGCAGAATTAGACCAGCTTGTGTCTTTTGCTATGTCACTACTTCATTCACTTATCTCTTAATTTAAGGTCTAATATGAGGTATTAGGTGTTCTGTGAAGAACAAGGCCCCAGCTTCCTTTTTGCTTCTGAAAGAGCTCAGAAAGCACAGCCACTTAAATAGGTTTAATTTGCCGTGAGCAATATTGTACACAAGCATTTTGTCTCTGCTTTACAGTATAAAAGAGAAATTTTTCAATTTGCTTATTAAAAGATGAAGATTGTGCTTCCTTTGTGGTAGATAATACTATGTGATACAGACAATTTCTGCATGTAGAAAAAACCATAGTAAGATGCTATATCTACTACACTGCTGCACTAAGAAAAAAAGAAGGAACTTCCAGTATTGTCTTTTATATCCCATACACATAGAAAATTTGTGAAAAGTGAAATCCTATGACAACATGTTTCATCAACTGGATATGCGCGTTTCAGAAGCCTTAGCATGAGGTCTTAGTTGATTTTTATAGCTCCATATTGGAATTGTGTTGTGTTGGTGCAAGCAGCAATTGAAGACTTCTCCACCGATTTCTGCTTGGGAATTGCTATGTCTGTTGGCTGCAAAAGTTAAAAGAATGTTCAAGAGTTCACTTACGTGGGGTAATATTGATGAATTTACATTTAAGTTCATTTTTACTGTAAGTGAATTATTTGTATTTCTGTGACCATTTTATCATACATTTGTCCATACAAAAAGCATACAGTAGGGATTTTTTTAAAGCATTCTAGTCAATTTGCTTTGGGTCTGTTGACTTCACTCCCAGCAGTAGCCATTTCAGTGCAGTGTTCTTCTGTCTCATGTATTTCCTTGTGTCTGTTTACATGATGTCATACCAATAGGCCTGTGTCCTTAGGCTGCTAAGCAGCGTTTTGCTAGGATTGTACTGTACTATGTACTGTACTAAGTGTATTTCTACACTTTTCAAGTAATACCTCAGATGGTACTGTGACCTTGGTGTAAGCTCATGTGAAAATTACAGATGTAGTCAACCATTCTGAAATCTACTAAGCTTTTTGAAAATTAAATCTATACACTGTATGTATTCTAGGTGTTTCACGTGGTCCCAGCCCCGTCAGCCTTGGAAACCAGGACACCTTGCCTGTTGCAGTAGCCCTTACTGAATCTGTTAACGCCTACTTTAAAGGAGCAGATCCCACAAAGTTAGTTAAATAGTGAATTGTATTAAATGTAATGAGTTACAATAAGAAAAGCCACTGGGTCTATGTTTCATACTGTGGGGGGGAATGAGTATGCATTAGAAGGGGAATTCAAAGGGTTTTTTGCACTGGGTATAAATGACTATGGGTATAACAGTGGCTTATTGCTCTGTAATGGCCTGCGTCCTGCCAGAAGTTCAGATATACCTGCTTTACAAAAATGTGTTCAGTGAGAGCACTGAGAATTACAAGGATTTTTGTCATTGTCAGGTAGGTGTTACATGTAATTTTGTGCAGCTGAAAGCACTCATTCCCTGTCACCTCCATTGCTATGCTACTTAGGCCTTGCCTAGGCATAGCTGTGCCATGTTTTCAAAGCCTGAAAAATATCCAAGACTACTGTATGCTTAAGCAGTTAAAGCTTTTTCTTTCTTATTTCATCTTACTTCCAAGTTGAACGTGACAGTACATAGTCACATTACCTTCATTTGAGATTGATTTTCTGGTTTTAATTCAGTTCATCAGATTGTAAAAATACAGTGGCTGCTTTAAAATTAGTATTATAACTAGGCAGTTTATGAGTTGCAATGAAGCTGATCTTTTTATTCTCTTCTAGATGTATTGTGAAGATTACTGGGGATATGACAATATCATTCCCAAGCGGGATTATTAAAGTCTTCACCAGCAACCCATCTCCTGCTGTGCTCTGCTTCAGGGTGAAAAACACAAGCAAACTAGAGCAGATTCTTCCAAATGCACAACTTGTATACAGGTTTTGTATTTTTTTTTTCAATGTAATTGTAAACTACAAAATTTGTAAATTATGAGTTGTTGTGTATGTAAATCAGAATTCTTTGCATTCTGGTTGATTTAATTACATATAATTTAATTTTCTGAATTAATCTTGTTCAGCTTAGTTCTCTCCACTGTCACTATTAAAAATCTCAGCGATTACTGGACTTAAAACTTGTGCTGAGTATAACAGGAGCCATAAAAAATGTGTAAATGTGTCTATGTTTTTATATGTATTTTATAAATAATTTCTTTATACAGGAGTAATAGTGGTAAAACTAAATGATGAAACAGTAGGCTTAAATGGAAAACAAGTAGTAGGAGATTCATGTACTCTCATTTGCCATCTACTAGTGCATTTTAAAGCTGACTCATTACACTAAGATTCTTTACATTATTATCTCTCAGATGTGTAGCAGCATGCTTGGAAGAATTTGTAAGAAAAAAGGTTGCTGATTAAGTACAGTAATTGTTGAAATTGCACTTGAAGATACTATTAAAAAGAACCAAACCAGAAAATCTGGAATTTTTTAACAGAAATCCGTTTCAGCTGAGCAGTTTATATTTCATTTATTGAAGATACTATTTGAACACTAAGTTAAATGGTTTTAAATGCTGTATTTTTTAAATTACTAAAATAATGAATCCAACCATGTGCATGTATTCTTTTTTATTTAATTTCATTTTGTTAGTTCATACTTAAAGTAATGAATGATTCACACAAAATTAAGTTTAATCACTGTTGGATATGACAGTTTATAACTGAAAAGTTAGCAGAGCTGTATCTGACAAAGTGAATTATACTGAAAAAGCATATTTTGCAAAAAAAGGTTAAAATGCCTAGTGTTTTTGTATGAGTGGTGTAATATTTCACCCCTAATTAGTGATCTTTCTTTGTAGTGATCAGTCACAAAGTGACTCCAGTACTAAGGATTTTTGGATGAACATGCAAGCTATAACTGTCTACCTCAAGAAATTATCAGAGCAGAATCCATCTGCATCCTATTACAATGTGGATGTTTTAAAGTATCAGGTAAACACTTCTTTCATTTTGGAATTTTTAAGGAATTCCAGCAGATCTGATGTCTACCCAGAAATTAAAATAATTATTCTTTGTCTGCCAGTATGGAGATGAACTGTCATGCCTCATCTAGACCAATTCTGGGTATGTCTCTACTTACAATACATAAACTCTGCCCAGGCTTAGCACATTCCT
>NW_008239309.1:1470121-1491195 GCF_000691975.1 Corvus brachyrhynchos | reverse complement strand
ATTCCCTAAGATATAGGGCTTGTTTCAGCTTGCTAATGCATCAGCCCAATCCCACAAGCAAGCTTCAAACACTGCTCTTTTTTTTTGTATTTGTCAGCAATGTCAAATTTGCCTTTAAGAGATTTGGTGGGGACTTGCTATAGTTAGTACTTGTACTGTCTTTTGAGTTTGCAATTGTCTAAGTTTTGGATGCTGTAGCTGATGAATTTTAATGCATGGTTATGGCTTGCAGTTGAAAGAGAGTAGGTTTAGATTAGATATTAAGAAAAAATTCTGCAGTCAGAGAGTAATGACTCACTGGCACAGGTTGCCCAGAGAAGTTATGGATGCCCCATCTATCCCTGGCAGTGTTCAAGGCCAGACTAGATAGGACTATGAGCAACCTGGTCTAGTGAAAGTTGTCTGTGCTCATGATGAGGGTGGGTTGGAACTATACAATCTTTAAGGTCCCTCCCAATGCAAACCATTCTGTGATTCTGTCTGAGAATGTATGACATTCTGATTTCTCTCAATGTAATAAAATGGGAGTAGTCAGAATGCATTTACTGAGGGACAGTCATGCTTGACCGAGCTGACAAACTTCTGTGATGATTTCCCCTGTGGATGAGGGCAGAGCAGTAGATATTGTCTGCTCAGACTTCATGAGGCCTTTCAACACCATCTACCACAGAATCCATATAGAGAAGCTGGTGAAGAACGGGCTGGATGAGCAGACACTCAGGTGAACTGACCCCCAGGTGACATATTAATTTTACATTTTAATAGTTTCATTAATGATCTGAATGATGGGACAGAGGCAAGTTTGCTGATGACACCAAATGGGGATGGCCCTCTGGATAAACCAGAGGGTCATTCTGCCCTCCTAAGGGAGCTCAGCAGGCTGCAGAAATGGGCTGAGAGAAACCTCATGAAGTTCAACAAGTGTACTTGGGAGTCACCAGCTGGAAATGAGCTTGGCAGAAAAGGACCTCAGGGTTCTGTGGGTTACCATGTTGAACATGAGCCAAGCAACTTGCTGCTCGTGCTGCAAAGGTGACAGATTGTGTCCTGAGCTGCAAAGTATTGCTAAGTGAAGAGAGGGGATCCTTCCCCTCAACACCACACCTGGAGTGCTGTGTTCAGTTCTGGGTTGTTCATTGCAAGTGAGACTGGATAGAGATCAGCAAAGAACCACGAAGATGATGGTGGGACTGGAGTATCTGTCCCGTGAAGAAAGGCTGAGAGACTTGGGACTCCTAAGCCTGGAGAAGGGGAAGTTCAGGGAAATCTCATCAATACGTATAAATACCTCAGAGAGGACATAGAGAGGACAGAGCCAGGCTTTTTTCAGTGGTGCCCAGTGACAGAATCAGAGGCAATGGACACAAGCTTAATCACAGGAGATTCCCTCTGAACAGCCAGAAACACTTTTTTCCTGTGACAGTGGCTGAGCACTGGGCACAGGTTTCCTAGAGGGGTGGTGGAGTCTCCATTTTTGGAAATGTTCAGAATGTTTGGAGCTTAGGCAGCCTGCTAGAGGTGGCTCTGAATGAGCTGGAGGGTTGGACCAGACATCCTCCAGGAGGTCTCTGTCAACTTCAGCCATTCTGTGAATCACCGAGAGGATGGTCTGGCTGTTAATAAAATGTCTTCATGAATACTTAAGGCAGACTCACCTCAAAGGGAGAACAGGGATTTTCTAGGCCTGCATTGAAATGTCTGAATATCTGAGACAACCCTCTACACACAAAAACCCCCTGAAAATTACTTGTCAGTCCAACTGTTCATACCTGTAGTTTCCACATCTGCCTAGTATGGTTTACTGAACCTGCATAAAGGTTCGCTTACTGAACCTGCATAAAGGTTGGCTTACTGAACCTGCAAAAAGCAAGAATTAATGAGAAAGATGGAAGGAAAAAACCATTTGGTTTGCTGAAATGAGTACTGTGTATTCTTCTGTAAAAATGAGGCATTTGCACGTGGAAGCCCAGACATATAAGAAAGGTTTTGGGCTGACAAAGAAAGGCAAGAGTGTGCACCAGGACACAGGAGGTTCCTGAAGTAGATTGAGAATATGGCTGAGATGCATCAGTGCAGTAGAATGAGCTCAGCTACAGAAGCAGCATTCAACCCTCCTGCAGCAGGCAAATAATGCTTTGAAGAGATAAAAACTGTTCTGCTGGCTGCCTGTCCCATAATGACAGGTGGTGTTCTCTGCTGCTGGTTGGTTGGGCAGCTGAACTGGCACAGCACACAACTGCTAAGGATGAAGTAATTTTGCTGCAAGCATGCATGTTGCATAAGGCAGAACACAACAAAAAGAAAGCTTACAAAATGTTATAAAAGAGCAGGAAGGAGCCTCATAGGCCAGAGGGAGTTTAAATCTTTTCTTTAAGTATTTTAATTTAAAATTGAAGTAACAGGAATTCCTTTAGGCAGCAGTCTTCTGAATTCTGTAATTAAGGACCCAGGGGTCAATTGTTCTCTTGGTATTTTGTCAGCACTGAGACTTATATTAGTTACCATCATCCCCTAATTCTGCCCAAAAGGTTGATATTTTAATTAAATTGTTTTCAATGGTTTATTCTTTTACAGGTATCCTCAAATGGCATACAGTCAACTCCCTTGAATCTTGCAACTTACTGGAAATGTGATGCTGGCACTACTGATGTGAGAGTGGATTATAAATACAATCCAGAGTCTATGAATGTGCCTAGTATGCTGTCTAATGTCCAGGTTGTGGTACCAGTAGATGGAGGAGTAATAAACATGCAGTCACTTCCACCTGCAAAATGGTAATATCAATACTTTTCAGTATTTTTTCAGATTCATTTCAGTCTATTCTTTAGTGTCATAGCCTGAAAAATTTCACAGGAAGAAGTAGTAAAATGTGTAGTATCAGATGTCTAGACATTTGTGGTTTAAACAGATTACGTGCAGCCAATTCACATAAACTGAGACAGTAAGTACCCATCCCAGCTGTGTAATAATATAAGTCTTTATGAATTTTCCAATGTTAGCTTTATTTTGGCCAATAGATTGAATAGACAGTTTTAATACAGTAATTGGAAATGGTTAAAAAACATTTTCTCTGTGTGTGTATAAATGTATTCATATAAGGGGATTATATAGAAAAAGTAGCAGAAATGCAGTTTTTAAAAAGATTTCCTGATTGTTCTAGCTTAAAAATTAGCTTCTATTGGAAATAATTTTAAAACACACCTCAGTAACTGAGGAGCTCTCCATAGATCAGGTAGCACTGTCTCTCAATTCAAGTGTCATGCAGATTATTAGACTAGCAGCTACCTGCCACCACCTTCTGAGCCTGCATTTACAGTAGCACTTCAAAGTGTGACATAGATATCAAGAAATTATGTTACTGCAAGTTTGTGGAAACAAACAGAGGGTAGTGGGACTAGACAGAGTAGTACAGCCCTGGAGCAAAAGGTGAGCAGAAGTCAGTCACTGTGCCTTGCAGCATATACATACTTGCCCAGCTGTAAATAAATCCTGGACTGTTTATTCCCAAAATGGTCTTTTTAACATGAAGAGGGCAAAGAATAGCACATTGAAGGAAGTTAGAAGTTAGACTTTGTTAACCTTATTTCTTATAGATCAGGTTACCTTACAAAGCAAGGTTTAAAAGAAAAATAAACACGATGCATTTGTTGGGTAGATTCTAATGTTTTTGGAGCCAATACAGTTACAGGTGTTTATTGGACAATGTAGTAATAAAGTATCATTTTAAGTGGAAAAAAATCCTTACAGGACTGAATCTTTCTTGACTTGGTATTTCAAGGAAACAATATTTTAACCAAATTTTAAGTTTATTCTGAACAAGAATGTATTCAGTATCCTATCTGAATGACACAACTACACTGTGGTGAAGCCAATCGAAGCCAATCTCCCTGCCCAGGCTTCTTCCACAAACCCTGTGTAATGAAGCCAGAGTAAAAGCAGGAACACCCATCCAGAACACCTAGTGTTAGCTGGAAAGACTTAGGGATACTTGCATTAGTGAATTCACCCAGACAACTTCCAAAACCCAGAATTTTGAGCCTGGCAAGCTGACCAAAAAAAAAAAAAAAAATCAGTTATGTCCCAGGCAGGTATAGTATTTGTGATGTACTACCTGTTCGGTCTAGTGGATTGGGTGGTGGGGTTTTGGTCCTTTTTTAGGAAAAAAAGTGGCTTATAGCTTGACTTCCTGTGAGTAAATGCTACCATATGTGCTACTTATGTGAGCATTTCAGTCCTGCTACCTCAATGCCAAGAGTAATTTCAAACCTATCAGCACTTCATGCTGCTCACAGCTTTAAGTTGTTTACTTTCCTTTGATGCAAGTACTAGAAAGTCCTCCAGGAGTTAAAATGCCCTGTCAGCTTAGACACTCTTGGTACCCTTTTTTGCCCCTTTACGGTTTCTGAAGTTAGCTTGAGCAATGTGTCATGCCAATTAGTGTTACTAGAATGGAAATGAACTAAATGCGTGCTCTCAGGACTCTCACTTAGGGGAGAACAATCAACATTGCTCCCCAGTCTACCATCATCACGAAGTATCAAGGCATAGCTTCCAGACTGCTTCAAAAGTAACTTATGCTTTAAGACTGCAGAGGGTTTTGAAGTTTGGAGCCATAGATGGGGACACAGGACAGTGTTAAATGTGTAAAAAATTGTATAAAATGTGTAAGCAAGTGTGTTCTTCTGAGCTTGCTGCTCTGGAGTGATGCAGACACACCCTTCACTTTTCCTCTTTTCCTCCTGTAGTTTTCCACAGACTTATCTTAAATGTGCAATTATTTTTATAGACTTCCATTTAGAGATGTCTGTACCAGTGTAAATCAAGGGAAATAAAGTTCTAAAACCAGTGCTTATAACTAACCTACCATTCTCTTACAGGAATGCAGATCAGATGAAAGCATATTGGAAAATATCTAGCATTTCAGAGAAGTCTGAGAATGGAGGCAAGTTGAACTCTTTTGTTTTGCTTTCTTGTACAGAAAAATTTTAGCAGTAAACAGGTGATCATCTTAGCCTCTATACCCTCTAATTCCTTTTTACACATTTTCTCATGCTGTATCCCATTTACTAGTTCACCTTCTTCTCAATTAATTGCTTCCTGAGAGATTCCATTATGAGATGTCAAAATATAAATTAATTATTAGCTATACAAGGGAAAATAATGAAGTACTCTAAAAGCAGTTAGTAGTTCTAAAACAGAGTTTAGATGGGATAGGAAATTATTGCATTCATGCCATTTGGAAGTGAGCAGTTACTCAAATGAAAATGGGTTTAATATCTGTGTCTCTCTACACATGGGTAATTTAAATACATTAGAAGGAGATAAATGGAAGAACTGGGAGTTTAAAAAAAAAATCCAGAAGTCCTGTGCTTAGATAGGTTATTCTTGACCAATATTTTGAATCTTGGTTTTGACCATAATGACTCCAGGAAAAAAATTAATCTATGCACAGCTGCTCAGAGTGGTAATTTATACAATATTGCGTAAGATACTGATAGTTGTCCTCTGCCCAGTGCCTTTCTCTTAGCTCTAATTGATGTCACGACCCTTGCAGTCTCTGCAGGTGCAATATTTTTTGAAGTAGTACAGGAGCCAAAGGGAAGCATCTCATCCTCAAAGCCTCTGTGGAGAAATGAACTGCTAATGTAAAGGAAAGGCCTTTAGTCCTGTTAAGAATTTAGTGAAGGGGATTGTGAAATCACAGATTTGCTTGTAAATATGACTGGTTTCATATAGAAAACACAAGCATGAAAAGAGAAGACAACTTCTATTCCTGCAAAGGCTGCAAAGTGTCTATCATTCAAACAAAATTAGAGAGAATTTTATTGGACAGAGGTGATTACTCTAGTCTGGTGTACTTTGTCCTTCACTAACCTCACGGTTCTTTGCTATCTGTTTTCCATTACATTGGAATAGCCCTCTCTTTTTTTTCCCTTCTCCAAACACTGTGGCTTCTTTTAAAAGAAAAAATCGTACTGTAACATAAATGCAGCCAGATGAAGAAGAACTGTACACCTACAGAGCAGCACAGAATTGGCTGCTAGTGATCGAGTTTGCCTCGTGTGTTGACAGCAGACTTGCACATATCCCGCTGCTTCTGCTGTATTCTTTCTCTTTCCACTATCTTTTCCTCCCCTTTTCTTTGAGTATAAACACGTATAGTGCTCTCAGTTCAGGAGGAAGTAATACTGTGCTGATCTTGCACTTACAGAAGCAAAGAGAGAAGTTGCACAAACACTGTCCATGTCAGGACAAGTGTCTTCAAGTCTTCTTTCCTGGCGGACAGCATGATAAAATGTTTTGGGGGTTTTTATGGTCCAACATATTATGTGATCTGTCAGTTGGAGAGAGATAAAACACAGAACAAACTTTCAAAACACTTGAATATATGAGCTTCCATCCTTAGAGTAGAAAGAACTGCCACTTTACAGAAATAAGGCAGACCTACTGAAGATCTTAAGCTAAATTTATAAAGAACAAGACACTGTGTGAAACAATTTCTTCTAGTTCCTGCTTTTACCTCAGTAACATTTCAGTTACTAACTTTCCTTGTCATTTAGCAGTTCTTATTGATAGGAATAGCAAGTTGTTTTAAAGTAAATGTATTCCATTTTTAATTATTTAAATCTCATTTTCCCAGCACACTTCCCAAGAACAAGAGAAGACCTGTTATAAAACTAGAAACTGGTAGCAATGTGGGGATTTTTAAAATGCCTTTCATTGCCTACAGAGACATACTTAAAGTAATTTTGAACAATTATTGCTTTATAATAGTATCAAAGTGATGCCACTTCACCACTGTGTCTGAAAAAAATCAACTGAAATTTGTAATAAGTATTTAATCAGACCTTTTCTTTAATAGAAACATAGTAATTGCTTTCCTCTGGGTACATTACTGTAGAACTGCTTTTCTTCCAATGTTTTTGTTCATGTACTTTCATCTAGACAGATCATGACAACTTTTAAGTGTTCTGATGTAGTTTCAAATCTGCTAGTGAAAAGCATGTAGTATCTACCTATCTATCCATCGGATACCACCTACCATGAGATAGATGGTGTTAAGTACTTAGAGACCAGCAAGCATAAATTATTATAGGGACCAATCAGATAAGTAGTAAGTGATTGCCAGGCTGTCTGATACGCACATTTTTTATAATCTTGCAGAAATGTATATTGTTTCTCTTTAAATCATTCACTAGTCATTGCCTTTGACAGAGTTTTGGAAAAAACAGACTTGTACTCTTACCTCTTTTGATAGTATATGTAGGTCAGCCACTAGGAATGAATCTCAAAGCTCACCCTGTTAGTTTCACTTCTTACTACTAAAAATTTGGAGACATCATTTTGTTCTTGCAAAACAATCAGCTTCTCAATTTTGTTGTTTTTATAGGTTCTGGATCCCTCAGGGCAAAATTTGAGCTTTCAGGAGGACCCAGTAAACCAGCAACACTTGCAGTGCAATTCATCAGTGAAGGAAGCACGCTTTCAGGAGTAGATGTGGAACTTGTAGGCACTGGCTATCGGCTTTCCCTTCTTAAGAAGAGATTTGCCACTGGTAAGACACTGACATGCTTATATATTCAAATTAATATTATATATTTGCTAGTGTTAAATTCTAAAATACGAAACTGTTAAATGAGTGATGTATAAATAGTTACTCTTTATTGAAACATTTCTGACAAGTCAGTTTGCTTTTCCATAGTTATTCAAACTGCTCCAAGGAAAATATTGACAAAATCTGGTTTATCTACTGACTGCAAAAAAACTTACCTTTGTTTTTCAGGACGGTATATGGCAGACTGTTGATGTACCTGTGAAAGTCGTCAGATCAGGAGTGCAAGAAACCCACTCTGCCCTCTCTAATTTTCAAACACTATTTTAACATGCATTAATTTTTCCAAAATGTTGACCTACTTTGAGGCTAAACTACAGAAAGTAAATGCACTTTTAAGAGTCATTTTGAAAACTTTTTATTACTTTACAATAGCACTGAAGTTAACTTCAACACTGTCTGTAAATGATCAACTGCAATACTTGGGGAAAATTTGTTGAAAAATTAGTAACTTTATATAGATGAAGTCAAAATAGTAATCTGCAGTTGTAATGAAAGTATGAAATTTTATGTTGTACTGTAAACATTAAGCCTAAAATGTAGGGGAGTTACTAAGAAATATTTGAGCTTTTCATAAGTAATACTCATTTTTCAGATTCTTTAATTGCCAGCTTTTAATTGACAGTTTATAAAGATAGCAGAGGCTAAGTCTTGTGTAGTTCTTCTATCCACTCATGCCACAAGACCAGCTGAGTGAGAGATGTGTAAAAGTAACTTGATGCCCATGTATCATTTTTTTATATAAGTTTTATTTTTTAACTAAGTGCAATGTGTTACAAATTGCAAAACACAGCAGAGATTTACATCTGCAATTAGTCAATTTTTTGGGCCTTGTGATTGAGTTAGTGCAGTAGATTTAATTTATTTTTGTATTAATTGCATAACATTTGTGCCTTTCAAAAAAAAAGCCTGTGCCTATCCAATTTGATACTCATGTGCCTCACTTCCTTTTTCAAAGTTTGGCTCTTCATCAAGGAAGCGTGGTATTTGTATTATACACACAACTGTTCAAAAATTATTTTCACTGCAATTTATTTAGAAGACAGGTTTGCAAAAACTCCAGTTAAGAAATTTAAAATACTGAATTACTTCCTCATGGAATAATTGCAATAAAATGTGGTTTTATTAAAGGGAGATGCATCATGCAGGACTCAGATACTTTTTCATTAAGTAACTTTAATGTCACCAAAGAGGAGAATCTGAAAAATCAGTGAAGATAGGAAAAACAAACTTCTAAAAGCAAACAGCATTACTCTTTGCTTTGGCAATAAGTCTTCAGACTTCGAGTGCTTTTGGGGATGTGTGATGTGAATGTACATATAGTACTTCAGGAGGCATTTTAAAAGGATATTTTATGGCTGCAGGATGACAAATCCTGCCATGTGTTCGTTTTTTTTTGTAACTACCAATTTTAATATTTGTATTGTTATCTAATCTGCTTGCTACAGCCTAAGCATGGGGATGTGACACATCAGTAATAATTTTTTAAAGCAAGTCACTAATTTAGAAAATCTTCTATGTATTTGTATTACCAAGTTGGCTTTTTTTAAATGTTGAAATCATAAGCATTAAGGCAAAATAATACAATAACCTGCATATGAAAATTCTAAATGGACATACTAGTGTCTATTTCAAATTCTCTATTAAAACAGTAAAACGTGCTTGAGTTAATTCATGCAAAGCCAGTAATGAATTGGACTGCTGAAGCTTTACAAGAAATTATGCCTTTGCAGAGGCTGCATAAATTGTAGTGTACACTAGACATTTTTGCAGGTGAGAGTTTCATTGTTAGTACTAAGAACATACTGTACTGTAGATTTGATTGGTAGAGTACATTTGGCTCCTAATTTGCTAATCTTATTGATGATAAATTTATAACTGATAAAATGGTACAGTCTTTTTATTGGAATTTTAATTGTAACGTGCTTTACAATCAAACTGATTAACACAACAATACTTTATAAATGAAAAACAAAACCTATTATTGCTATTTTAATCAAGTATTATATTAATTTCTAAGTTAAATGAAGTAGTTAATGTTTCAGCACTTTTAAACTAGCCTTCATTCAGGTGTTTTTCATACATTTGCATTGGGTGCAGGTTACAATTTTGAAGCCATACAAGTTTATATAGACATTTTGTAAAGAAACTCAAAAACAATGTAAAAAGTACGTGTAGCTATCTGATATTGAAAAAAATAAAAAGTATGTAGCAAGCTGGTTCTTGCTTGTGTATACAGCAATATCCCTTGTAGCTGCCTCCTAAGAAAACTAATTTGTAAACACAACTCTAAAGGATCTGAATTTTTATGATTTGTTACTACATTAGACTGTAAATTAGAGCATACAAGTTTATCTTACAAAAATTGTAAATACTTCTGAATTTTCATAAAATGTAAATTTAAAAAATGTGCACCCATAATAAACATGTAATATATAAATTAAATACTGGCTGATATTACCTGTACTTTTGCAGTTAGTTCCACAGATCTTCTAAGCAATAAGGTAATAGAGCAAAACCACGCCTGTATTAAATGTTTTTAAAGTGTCGATTGATTTTAAAGTGATAAAGGGTAGAGATCATTATGAACTCTTTTGTATATTTAAAAACAGAGGTAGATGGAAAGATGACTTCTCCAAAACGTTTCATCTTTACTAAACTGGAATGTCTGAGATGTCTATACTGGCCTATGCCTTTACTAAATTGATATGCTTCACTAATAAATTAGATTAGGTAAAACTGTGGATATGTTTATGAGAAAAATCCTAACTTGTGGACATGAGCTGCTGTCTGTAAGTAGTGCTATCAAATGCTGTAAATTCCCTGTCTTCCTTGATAAGAAAGGTATCATGTTGTTGCCTATATCTTCTTGTGTGTGCAGGAGAAGAATTAGTGACAGGATTAAAGTAATACTTTCTGATTTCTAATGTTCCACCAGTCACAAAGAGTAGAAAATTTAGTACTTCTTCAGCGTTCTGGGTGGTATAGTCCTTCTAAGCTTTGAGCACAGAACAGAAGTTGAAACTGAACAAATGTTTTTGAATCTGTTTGTTTCCTACTAATCCCAAGGCCTTTAGAAGCTTAGTAAGTAATGACTTATTAAATTCACTTTCTCAGCTGGTTGGATATCACTGCTATAGAGGTACCATTCTTGTCATGCAGGAAAGCAATAGTCCAAGGGCTTGATTCTTATCTTCTGCTGGCAGGCAGGAATGATGAATGCAAGTGCTCAGTGGTCAGACTGAATGGTCCATCTAACACAGCAGTCTCTCTTCAACACTGGTGAAAGAGCACACTAGAGCCTTGGAGAGCTCATGTGTCATTTGCTTTCTGCTCCCCCAGAGCACCTCAGTTATTGGATAGGGATGTAAAAAGGTGTTGCTCAGTTCTTCTAGTATTCATTGAATTTAAAGTTAACAGATCTGACAGAGGCTGCTCTGGCATGTCTGTTGACACTTGACTTGCACCCAGGTACTGTTCACAACTGCTGCAAACTGGATCACTACTGTCAAAGCAGGTTTGTGATTATCTAAGTACATGATCAGGTAGTTTTTCAGGGAAACCTATCTCTACCACTGCCAAATAACATTTATGTAGGGTATTTGAAGGAGCTAAGGTATTTGATTATGAACTGGAACAGTATGCGAGTTATAACTGGTGAGTTTTGCTATCTAACTAAAATGAAAGGTCTTGCATCATGCCAAAAAGAATTACATTTCAAGTCTTGTATGTTTGCAAAGCTTAAGATACACAAATGTTAAGATGGCTATCTTTTGTTTTGCAATTGCTAGATAATTGGCTTCCATTTCAGTTGTTATGAAAGGGAAATTATACTTAAGAACATGCAAGACAGAAAGTCAGGAATTCCTCCAAGCATAGAATAAGCTAAAAACAGTTCAAAGTACTAAAGCAGCAGATAACATATCTACTGTTGAGGTGCTCTTGATTGGACTGATTACCAAGTCTCTCAACTGAAAACTTAATGTTTATCTTTAACTCTACATACTATTACACCAGTAAGTATTCCTCCTCAGCTCACTTTGACCTCCATGTTTACTGGCATGTTGATTTTTGGGTTCTCCCCAAGTTCATTCAATAACCAATATAAGGAATACAGTCTTAAAAGAATAAAATAATCTTAAAATACAAGAGGCCTCTTCTGGATTCTGTTCAATTACTTATTGAACATTTAATACTCTAATTCTGCATTTTCTGTAACTGCTTTTTTCACTTCCTTTGTAATCCATTCTTCTTGATTTTAAATCTGGGATGGCTATTTTAATGATTGTAACCTAAAATATTATTTTTGTTTGCCATTGTCCCAGCTAAATTTATTAAAAAGTCTTGTTCTGTAACTTAGTTATTATTATTACTCAGCAGGATTTTTTTAAAGGTTAATAATCATAAGCTACAAATCATGCCAATTTCACTACTCTGATTATTCAGCTTTTCCTCTTATTGTGTCCCAATCTGCCTTCTTGAAGTCCTCATTTCTTAAGTCATGTTTTCTGCTCCCAAAAGTTAGCAGTAGTAATGTGTTCAGCGATGACTCCAATCTTTCTCCATCCTGGTTAAGGAAGCAGCCCATTTTTACAACAATTGCTGATTCTCCCCTCCAGATGTTCCCTCCTGCTTTGCTGTTTGATAAGATCCTTATATAATATCCACAGCCTTCCCTTCTGCTTCCCACTCTTGTCATTGGTAGGTTATACAAATAGTCATCACTAATAAAGAAATGTTAAGGCTGCCCCAGTGTTAGTACTGATGACATTGCATCCAGGTAGGATGCACCACTGCAGCTTGGGAAGGAAAAAACCCAAAACCCAACAGCCTAAGCTCAAAAACTGTTATTTATCTCCCACCTGTGTTGAACTCTCTTTTTCTGGCACCTTACAGGACCGTGGATTTAGACAGGGAACAGCCAGAATTTTCAGCCCGTAAGCACCTGACCTCATTCTTCAATGCAAGTTTCTCTTTCACAGGTGAAAATCCCTTGGCCTGTGTGCATAAGTCCCTTCTCACTTCTGAGCAGTTCCTAGATTGACAGCACATGCTAAGTGCTTGAGTGTGTGAGCACAGGAGGAGTGTTGTAGTCTATGATTTGCCATCTCTGCAGCTGACATCCCTTTGAAGTCTCACCAGTCTTTTCCCATGGGTAGGCCAAGTGCTGCCACACCTTTTCCCCTGCTGAAATCACAGTTCTATACTCTGAGTCACTTGATTAGAAACACTAGACTGGATGTCTGCTTCTAGTGAGATTACAGAATAAATTTAGTTTTCTTTCAGGATTAAAATGAAGATTTCTCAATTTAAAAACTGCATCTTGTACATGTAGCACAAGAAACTCAGCCCTCAGATGACTGCTGTTAGTCTGGCATAATTTCTCTAGATAATATAGAGGTAGTATAGAGCAAATACTACTCTCACAGGAAAGAGAATAAGGAAATAACAGGGAAAAATGAATGTGGGCACCAGTGTTCCCTTTGGATTAAGGGGAAGAATACGTATTTGCCACAACTTTCCCATAGAGGAGCTGAAAATGTAAAAAAATTCAGGATGATGGGCCATTAGAGCTACTTCTTTGGCATTTTGCAAGATACTTGAGACGACCATCAAACTTCTCAAAACGGAAGTTGTATCCTTAATACGATGGGAGAACATGGAGGATATCTTCTCTGTCCACCTAGCTATGAGCTAGAACTTGTCACTACTGCACTCACTAAGTACCAGCCTTTGCTTACAGGAAACAATAAGTTTCCCAGCAGGAGAAATATGGAACCTGGACCCCCATTTTCCTCAGCTATGACCTTTCCAGATTGCTCAAGGTGGCAGTGCTTTTGCCAGCTGCTCCCCAAGAGATGCCACAAAAACATACATTAGAATTCAGAGGTTTTTGGCAAATAGCATCCTCTAGTCATTCCTCCAAGTGATTCTCCAGCTTAAAACAGTCGTACAGTAACATGGTTTTGGTAAAGTATAGTGAAACCATAATTTGTGTTTCAGGAAGCAGTTCATCCCATCTGTAGGCAGCAACAGTGCAGTCTGGCTTTTCATGCTACCCACAGTTAGGAAAAACAGCTGTTGTCACAAGTTGTAAAAGAAGCTTTCAAAAAAATGTTACACTGTTCTTGAAGTGGTGACTGTTACCTCAGCATCAGTTTATAAGCAAAAAATTACCCTTTAAGAGTCCTCCTGGGCCCAGGAACATAGACTCAGCTATACCTTCTATCTAGGTATCAGTAAAGGTGTTTGTACCAACACACAACAGGACCAGTAGTATCCAGAAGACATGTTCCCTATTTCAACTACTGACAACAGTCTACAAGCCATTATTTTAGTGTGTGGAGCAAAAAGACCTTGCTTGTATGAGAAGCAGCACCAGTGTACTGCTATGTCCTCTTCACAGAAGCTGTAAAGTAGTAACAGCATACGATGCCATACACAGGAGAGTCTCAACAGAAGACAGATTTCTGCATCAACCCTGTAAAAGCTAAGTGATTTGCAACCTCCTCCTACTCCATTCAGTAATCTTTTCCGTTGTTTTTAATGGAATTATAAAAACAGTAGAATATTTCAGTTAAGACCTTGGTTGGTGTTTGTAGGGAGCAATATCGTACTCATCTGTTCAGTCAAAGATTGGTTATACAATTGTTTTAAACTTCTTGTTAAGTCTCTTTTGGACACTTGTCTTTAGTTAAAGGATCTTCTATTCTTTTCGACATTTAAAAGTGTTCCATACTTGCTCCGTATCTCCATTGAAGTTTAGGAAACCCTTCTTTGCCTCTCTCCCATCAAGGTAGGTGTTTTAATGGTTATTGCTGCCACTGTCTATATTTAAAGACACATGAATTGTATGTTTACAACAGATACACGATGCACTCTAACCAGACGTTTGCAAGTAGTGATTCAAATGAATATTAGACCACATCGGGTATGTCTTCCATTGTTCTCCGTAGATGTTACTGGCTCTACAGAGAATACTGTAGGCATATGCTCCACTGTCATCTCTATAACTCAACTATGGTGGTAGTAGTAATCGGGCCAAAGTGAGGAACATGTTAAAAATAGTGTGGGATTATTTCTATGGGAAGAAACTGATGTCAGCCTCACAAAATAATGCACACTGCATGAGACCTCCTTGCTGTAGTCAATATTTACTTTTAAATCAGAAAAACACAGCTGCTGGTAAGGATAATATTGGAATTACTTACAGTCTGCTTATACCTTGATTTACAGAGATACTGTTAGCTTTCAAGTGGTCTTCTGTCAGCCATGTCTAATCTTGGAGACCCCCTTTGGAACATTTGCCTGAGTTAAGGAATTCAGTGCTCTTGTACAGCAGCTGTTTTCTTCTAGGAAGGTCCTAGACTTCTGCAGCTGCTGCCACACTTGCTGGCTGTGAGCACATTATGGGCAATTCACTTGTAGTGCCAAAAATTAGCTCAAAAATGGGGTTGGGAGCACAGCAGTTGTGGAAATAAACATAAATAAAATGCTCTCTGATGCAGTTGACAAACAAAAAATCATAAATGACACTTAAGTTGCTTATGTGGACTGCACAAGCGAACATTAGTGACAATCAAGTCACCACTACTTGATTACATTTGTTGTTAGTAATCAGGTTCAAGTGGTATGGCCAGGTTCTACTAAAAATGGTCAACTTTTAGATTTTTGGATATGCTCATAATGCAATAATTCCTTGATTGAGATGCCTAGAGTAATTGAACACAACTCAACTGGTTTCGGCTACAGCTTCATGATGAGTCAGTTTGCTCAATAGTACAATATTGTGAAAAGGCATGGGCCAAGCTGTCCATCTTCACTCAACACGAGCTCTGTACCAGCCCTGTACCAGCTTGTGATTCAGCTTACCAACCAAATGTAAGTCAAACCCAGGAAACAAACAAAGTTCTGTTCTAAGTTAAGCCAACTGAACTAACTTGCAGGAGGATCTGGCAAACAGGGATTCCCAGCCTAGGGGTGGAGATGTGATAGAGAATGAGATCTCCCACTTTAGACAAAAACCCATCACCGGCCCAGGCCACCTGTTCACTAAATCACAGAGAGGGGAACTAAAAACAGTTGTCTCCAATGACATCAGGGAAGGCTTCTCTTAATAGTGGCTTTAAATCTTGAAATTATAAACTATACAAGATTTATAAGAAAAGCAAATTAAACACAGGGGGTAGGAAAGTCCACAGAGATAGTTTGACTGAGGGTGATAAATAGGTGTTTGCTCCAAAAAACAACAAAAACGTTTAACTTCCACTGTGTTATGGGATCCATACTAGATGGAAATGCCAGAATCAGTAAAAACAAAGAGTGAGAAAGAAAAGTATTCAGTAAATATTTTGCCACATTTCATAAAGGCTATCTAGATCATGTAGTCACATGGTGAAATACTTTGCGATCCAAGAGTATCTGAAGAGAGATATTAATACATCATCTACTAAAGCTAAATATTTTTAAACCACCATATCAGATAAAAAACATCCAAGAATTTAGGAAGTTGAATAAGTCATACTATGGATGATTAATTTTTATTTCAGTGATTCTCAAATACTGGAAAAGATTAGAAGATTAAAAGAAAGATAACACCATTACAGAAAAAGGGGGGAAAAAAGAAAGAAAAAAAAGAAAAGGTGTCAATCCAAATAACTGTAATATAGAACTTGGTGAGAAAATTTAAAAAATACATAAGATAATTAGTGTCAGTCATGGATGTACCAAATGGAGGTCTAAACTAATTTAGGATTAGTTTGAAAATCTGGATCATAAGAATACTAGGGTCAAAGGAAAAAAGGATTTATATAAGATGTCTGATTTAGAAGTACGCAACATTTGGTTTATAACTAGAGCAATGCAAGAACATAGTAGATTAAAAAATTAGTCTTAAGATGTAACTGAAGAGGGAATCAACTTTAAACACCATTCTGTTGGGCTCCTGCAGGCTTTATAATATCTAATATTTTTCCAATTACTGATGTTAAAAAACCTGAAGCTTTGCAGATGACAAAAGGTTGTAGTAGAAAAAAATAAGCGAGGTCTCAAGTGCAGTTTTTAACCACTTAATCATCATCCAAAATGGCAGGAAGATGCTATAGTATCAAATAAGTAAGAACAAAATAACATCACTTTGGGATAACTAAGGACTTTCCTGAACTATTCTAAAAAAGCCAGTGCTAGATCTTCTGAGAAGTCTGCAGATCTTCATGGGATCACAGAAGATCTGAGGCTAGATGGAACTCTGAACAACATCTAGCCACTTCCCCTGCTCAAAGTAGGGACAAACTTCCTGCAATCTCCACCCATGTTTTCCTGCATCCATGTCAGATCATATGAGACCCTTAAAGACAATTAAGATGTCTGATATGATTCAGGCACATATTATGGACCAAGTCAAACGTTCTTATCCCTTAAATAAGAGCTCTAACACAAAGCTGAATTCACTATATGTATATAGCATACACTATAGTAGAGTCGCATACTGTGCAGAGAAGACACAAACCTTGGTGGAGCAGTGTCCTAGGCACCTTCTTCTTATGTTTCTGAAATCTTTCCTCAGATAATCCAAGATGTATCAGTGATTCCCTGTTTGGAGTATAATATAAGAAGGGAAATGGACCATTTGTCAGAAAAAATATATTATCAATATTCAGAAATTCTTCATGGCACATAGACCAATCATCTCCCTTTCTCTCTGCCTCAAGGCTTTCAGAATACGTAAGAGAAACCTGAATTTGAGAGAATTCAGCAACCTGTGGTGCCACACAGACATTTAATATCTTTTAACATTGGGAAGCAAGTAGCTTAGGTGTGTGGCAGTAGCATGCAGTAGGTACTGTTAGTTAAAGAAAGGCCTTTGGCTCCAGTGGCTGGATACATCCATGCACAGACATGCACCTGCAACACTCAGAAGAAACAATAACCTGCCTTACTTCTGTGGTGATGAATTACTCAATATAAGAAAACAAACTTTGAGATTGCATGGAAATTAATTACCAGCATCTATAACAGCAAAATAAATAGACAAAGTAAGCAAAATATCATCAAAAAATCAGCTTAGACAAGGGCCCCCCTACAAAAAAAAAAATCCAAAAGCAATCCAACCAAAAAAACTTACACTGCATTTATAATCATGCGTGAAAGTACTGGTCATGAATAAGATAAAAATCCTTGTTTCTTTTCTTAATTTTTAAACAAGATGCACTAACATGTGAAATGCAGAGGTAGAGACATTAATCTTAATATTATTCATTTACATTCCTTTAAAATCAATATGGAGGATATTGAAAAACAAGCTATGGGACTTGCAGAACGAGTGGAATAGAACAGCTGATTTGAGTCTATTTTATACTGTCAAAGATTTATATCATCTCAGCTGATATGAACCTAGGTAGAAAAACAGTATTCCATGGCAACAGCACTGTATAGGAAAAGTTGTCAGAAGCTTTCCCCATGTCCAGTAGAGCCAATGCCAGCCAGCTCCAAGATGGACTTGCTGCTGGACAAGGCCAAGGCCACCAGTGACTATGGCAGAACCTCTAGGGTAACATATTTGAAGGAAAAAAAGTTATTGCACAGATGTAGTTGCAGCCATGGAAGAATGGAGGATCTCAAGATCATTAAGTCCTGGTCGGACTTGTGACCCTGTGGAAGAGTGGTCCACGCTGCACCAGTCCCGGAGAGCTGTTGCCCATGGGATGGAATCACAATGGATAAATTCATGGAGAACTGTCTCCTATGGGAGGGACCCCATGTTAGAGCAGGGGAAAGACTCCTCTGCCTGAGGGCAGGAACGAAGTGTTACTGTAACCCTCATCCCCCATCTCTCTGCACCGGTGTGAGGAGGAGGTAGAGCTTGGGGGGGAAATGGTTTTAAGATTTATTTTACTTCTCATTGTCCTGCTCTGATTTTGAGCAGTAATAAATTCAGTTAAGTTCCCCAAGTCAAGTATGTTTTGCCCATGACAGTAATAAATAAATGATCTCTCCCAGTCCTTATCTCAACCCATGAGACTAGTTATATTCTCTTTCCTGTCCAGCTGAGGAGGGGAATTACAGGGCGGCTTTGGTGGGTGCATGGCTTCCAGACAGGGTCAACAATCACAGGAGTGAACAAAATATTTATCAAGCCAATAATGTTTGGCACACAATCTCATAAAGTTCTGCTCTATAACTTTAATAGAGATACTAGTTTCTATTCAACATGTGTCAATCCAAGAGGGCCAAGTACAGGATCCTTAGCTCTGATATAGCACACTGATGGTAGAGGGTGACAATATCTCTTGCATAACTTTGATTCTTTCACTAAGATAAATGCAAACCAGCACATTTTGACCACTCAATCATTTTCAGTAGTGCAAAAATCAAAACAATAGATCTCATTGTATACTTCCAAATAAATCCTCACCTCCCAGTTGGGACCCATTCTTAGTCTGAGAATTCAAGGTCTTGCTTTTATTTAAACTCTGCTGTAATTTGGGCAAGCACAAAACCAGCATCTACAGCTCCGTAAAACATTTGGGTGGGAGCACAAAAACATCTGGACTCAGCTCTCTAGTAAACCAAAATACAAATCTCTCAGGTCACACAAAATAAGCAGTATGACCCTGTAGCCTAGAAATGAACAATCAGTCCCAGGAGTCACAGAAGCACAGAATTGTTTAGGTTGAAAAAGACTTAAGGTCACAGAGTCCAACCACTAACCCAGTGCTGGCATGTCCACAATTAAACCATGTTACAAGTGCCATAGTCGCATATCTTTAAATTTCCTGCAGGGATGGTTTCTCCATCATTTCCCTGAGCAGACTGGTCCAATGCTTGCCAACCCTATCGGTGAAGAAATATTTCTTGATATCTAATCTAAATTTCCCCTGTAACAACTTGAGGCTTTTTCCTCTTGTCCAATTGCTTGTCCCTATTGCTTGTCACTTGGGAGAAGAGACCAACCCCCATCTGGCTACAGCCTCCCTTCAGGCAGTTGTAGAGAGTGATAAGGTCTCCTCTGAGCCTCCTTCTCTCCAGGCTAAACACCCCCAGCTCCCTCAGCTGCTCGTAATAGGAGTTGTGCTCCAGACCCTTCATCAGCTTTGTTGTCCTTTGGACATGCTCCAGCACCCCAACCTCCTTCTTGTACTTTCCCCTGAACTGGTGCCACTTACTCATTGACATTTAAAAGCTAAGTGAACTCAGTCATTGTCACACAATCAATGTGCATTTTTTTCCTGGTTAAGTGTATATCAAACCTACCAGTTGTTACAGTGGGGATACTGCAACACACATATCAAACAACAAGGCCCGTGGAAAAGAAATATATATGGACAGATTCTTGATAGATGTTTCAGAGATTTTTTTTTCAGCTGCACGGCTGGGATCTGCCGAGGAACTGCGGCAATCACAGGACCCGAGGGTCCTTGCCCACGCAGGGGAACACAAAACAACCCATGGGGAACGACCACATGGCAGGGGGAAAGGGACCCCGACAACCAGTCTTGTATTCCTTTAAAATAAGGGCACCAGTGACAAAATCTTGAACAGAAAATTACATATGTTTTAGGATTTCAAAACTGCCCTTCTAACAGGTGGACAGATTTTCTCAAGTCCAGACTGGGTCTCTTCATGCACTGGATGAGAAGTAATAGAAGAGCTTTGCATTCCTCTTTCCTTCCATCCTCAGAACGACCAAGCTGCCCTTCCGCAGAATTCCATTCCTGACTGTGAGAAGCAGCACAGCCTTCAGCCAGGGAAGGTTGTCTGCCTCAGAACCCTGTTCTGACAGGTGCAGCACGTTGTCTCAGGCTCAATTCCTCATCCCAGTGTCATCACAGCACAGTGCAAGAGGTTATGGGTTTCCAGTGCCACCAGCTGAAATAGCTTGTCATGCCTGTCTCTTAAAAATCAAATGTAATCAGAATAAGCAAACCCAACAAATTAAGATGCAGATTTGAGATATGGATCTACCTCTCCTGGCCAAAACAAAGCTATTTGATTTTTATGAGGGTTAATGCATAACCTCTCTGAATTTCATTAATTTTTAATCACTTTTCTCTTACATCCTTTCAATACTTACAGGGAGCTTATAAGAAAAATGGGTATAGAGCTTTCAGCAGGGCCTGTTGCAATAGAACAAAGGGTTTTAAACTGAACTAAGGGTAGATGTAGAGTAGATAGAAGGAAGAGATAGTTCATGATGACAGTGCTGCAGCACTGTAACAGGTTGCCCAAAGTGGTGGTAGCTGCCCCATCCCTGGAACCATTCACGGTCAGATGTGACAGGGCTCTGAGCAACTTGATCTAGTTGGAGATGCCCTTGCTCGTTGCAGGGAGGCTGGAATAGATGACCTTGAAAGATCCCTTCCAACCCAAACTATTCTGTGATTCACTAACAGAAATACGAAACGAGTCTGTTACATTCCCACACCTTTTAGATGGGTGGAGCAAAGAGGTAGGGACAGAAGAT
>NW_008239309.1:1468718-1470091 GCF_000691975.1 Corvus brachyrhynchos | reverse complement strand
CTCCTGCTGTGCCCAGGCTCTGAAGAGAGCAGTCAACTTGATCTTCTTATTGGATCTTTCTCAGTTGCTCCTGAGTAGGGATCATCACATGTCACTAGGATGCACCGCACTAGTGTACAAATGCCACTGACCCAGCTGGCTGCTGTTTTGTGGGGAGAGTGTCAGTCCCCCATTTATCCTCCCTTCTAGTATAGACAGCAACATACTTTTTTCTGTGGTTCTTTTGTAGTTATCTGCTGAACTACAAAGAAGAACTATTTCAGGATTAATTAAGTTTGGTTCCAAAGCTTACTGAAAGCTGGCAGCAATGTTTTTGTCTTTTCTAAGCATATAAATTGACAAATTTAATAAAATAAACATTTTATAGACTTGTATTTCTAAGTATAGATCTTTTGAGTCTACCAGAACCTAAATAAACCAAAACACACAGTTCTTAACTATTCCGTCAAGCTTTGCACTTTCTATGCAAACCAACTTCTTGATGTGAACTGGCTGCACAGAACTTAGTGGGAGCTGGAGAGCTGGGTGACTCTTGACTTCTGCATCATCATCTCACTTGGTCCATACCATCACAGCAATTATGAAGAGAAATGTACCATGTGTTTCCTCCATGCACTCTTCAGCAAATCCTGCTCCAAAGTATACCAACAAAAGGTCAGCTGTCACTGAAACAAAGTGAGTAGCATCAGCCTTGATTTAAGGGTCTTCTAAAAAGCTTCAAAGTGTGCCATGAATTATAAACACTAGGTATTTTGATGATGGCTACATTTTCACCAGGACAGTTTAGGACAATCTGGATTCTCTCACTGGGTTTTCAAACATCTGAAAACATTCTGCAGATAATACTTACTGTTTCGAGCTGAAGCAAAACCTCAGCACATCCAGTATTTCACATGTCTACTTGCAACAACTGTGGTTTTAGACTCATCTCATATTACACACAACATATTAATACCTCTTCTGCACAGTGGAATTTTAATCCAGAAGTGACCAGCATTTAGTTTTACTTTACTTAAGGGCATTTGTACCCTTTGTCTTGGTTTAAAGACAGGCGTCTGCTAAGGAAGGCAGGAGCCTCCCTTGGAATGGCAGATGCGACCCCCCCTCCCTCCGAGTTATTACAATTTTGAAATCAAGGGGGCTTTTAGGCAAAGATGTGGGAAATAGGAATAACAGTTCTTTACTATTATATATCTATGTGTGTATAACAAGGCAAACAAACAGCAATAACTGCGGCAGTAACAGCAGACAGAAGCACAAACCCAGCCCCAGCCCTCTCGGCTGTCGGGCCCTTTCCCCTCGGGTGCAGTTCCGCTCGCAGCCGGCAGGGGCGCTGGCGGCTCCCGGTGAGCAGGGCAGGTGCGATGGTTCCC
>NW_008239309.1:1465694-1468589 GCF_000691975.1 Corvus brachyrhynchos | reverse complement strand
TGGGCGTGGGAATCCCAGGGTTTCTCCCTGAGGCACCTGAGCAGATGGTGAACAGCTTCCTTTTTTAGTAAGGTGGAGTGTTAGGGTCCCAGTGCAACAGCCGCTCCAGTGAGCAGGCTCCACTCACAGTAGAAGGCAGGCAGCCAAAAGCAGAAGCGTGCAGTGCTGACAAACTCCCTCCACAACGATGGCAGCCTCTCTCCCTCCGACCACCGAGAACACCAACCAGCCAGGCGTGTACCCAATCCCCAGGTGAAAGGGAGTAGCCAGATGGACCACTCCCCCTATGGCCAGGTCTTTTGTTTTTCTTAAGCACCCAGTAATTTGTTGCCGTGGCAACAGGTATGGGGAAAATTAAGAGAAAAAGAAAACAGGACGACTCCTAAAACCCCAACACCTTGTTTCTAGAGACCATCATCTTTAGGCAAACTATTCAAACCAACTGTCTTTGACATTTATAAGCATGTCTGCTAAATTAAAAAAAAAAAAAAGAGGCATTCAAAGTTAGTAATTTTTCATTTATATTTCATCAGATTATTGCTATAAGCAGTGGCTTCCATCAAAATAGCCTCAACTAATTCCCAGTCACTAAGTCATGAGCAACTATATTTCTCTGCTCATCATCCTGAATGGTAATCTTCTTGTCAGTGTCTTCATGAGTGTTACTGACTCTAACCCCAGAAATCATTTCAAAAAAAGTGACTTTCTGGTAGCTCTGGGTTCCATGTAATACTCCAGCTGTGAATGCACTGCATTTTTTCATAACTCTAGCATTGCTTCCCATGCCAGTCAAAAATACTTTCTTTTCTCTACTAGCACTCACATCCAAAAACTACTGTCATACAACTATGTCCAGCCTTAATATAAAAAATTTTCTCAGTACTTTCCTGTATGGTAAAACCCAATAAGACTCAGTTTTTGCCAAATACTGCCATTTATGCTGTGAACTTAAAATATGCATTACTTGTAGTTAAACAGTTACCTTTAAAAAGTTTTAAAATCTATAATTTTAAAAATAATTCTTATCTTAAATCACAGTATATGGCTCAAGATCACAGTTTTATGACTGCAGTCCCATGGCAGGAATCAACAGCCACTTAATGCACTGAAAACTCATACCAGGCTGAGTCAGAATCTCAAGACCTGAAGAATGATATTCCTGAAATCCCTTCTTTCATCATGGGGGTCAAGTCCTTAAGCCCAAGATTACAAGAAACCCAAGTGGTGGATGGAGGGGAAAAGCTGATGACAGGCTTTGTAGACAGAAATCATTTTTAGGTAGATGCTGGCCAACAAGCCTGCTAATTGTTATGACTGACTTTTTTTTTTTTAAGTGAAATTCTTGATATGTCAGGTTTGGTACAAGAAGTATTTACATAAAATAAAAAACTATTTATGTAACAGGAAAAGAGACAGAACATATATCACAGCAGCGGTCCAATAATTTAATAGTATCAGAGAACCAAAGAAAGCTTAGCCTGACAAAATACTTCATACAGAAATGTGCACCACAGAAGTGCTTTTATTAATTATTTAAATTCTATGTTGAAAAAACAAAGTAACCAGAATCAGGCATTAGAAAACTGACATATAAACATAACTAAATCTCCTTGTGTCACTGCTGTTAGACTTCATAAAACAGTCTGATTCTACCTTTTGATGCTCTCTCATTCTTCGCAAGAATTAATCTTCAGCTTGAGTTTTTAAACAAGCACAGGTCATTTTCTTTTGTTGTTCTTCAAACTTTTTTTTTTATCCTTCACTGAAATAGTTCCTTCATCACAGAACACAGGAATTGTTACTTCCCAGTCTCTCCTTACCACGAGACCCTTCTCAGTAGTATCACGAGTGTTACACGACTGAAGCCCCTACAGTCAATGGTAGCTCAGTCAGGACACAAACAGTTGAGATAGCAAAGGGTCATTAACACTCAGGAACCTACACTTCTGGAAAGCTTGAAGCCTTCTACACCATTACAAGCTCCTTCCTACACCCAGCATGTATTTTCATACCCTCTTTGGTTATCAATTCAATTCCAATTTTCCCTTGCTCTCTACCCAAATGCAGATTGCCTACAAAAAGCTACACATAGAATTTTCACCCAATCTTACTGTCTAACCAAACTATCTCTCTGTCAAGCAAGACTTTAATCACTCTCTTTTCCTCCTGCCATATATTTTCCCGGCATCACTCCATCCCTGTTCTGGCTCATCTTGTTTTGACTTACATAAACCCAAACAGGTTTCCCCACACCTCACTGGCTACCAGGCTGCTGTTAACCACCTTGGTAAACTTTAGTCACGTTGTCTTGGTCCTGCCACTGTTACAGCACTTACAAATGGCCCATCTTGATCTTCCTTCCTTGGCTCCTTTTCTGCTCTCACAGCTGCTTCTTGCATGTCGCAGCTCTCTTGTCTCAGCTACCAAAGCCAGCTTCTTCCTCCTTCCACTGCATGTACCTGGCAAGGAAGGATCTTCTTCTATTTCCACCAGCTAAAGCGGCTCACCACTGAAGGAAATCTGTCACATTTAAGCTCAGCCTGTCTTTAAGTTGCCTAACAAGCTCCCAAATGTGTGGAGTAAGGCAAGTGGTGTTGACCACAACACTGAGGGCTCCTGAGTCTGGTTCTAAGTAATGCTAAGACTGTGGGTTCCATCCCTCTATGGGATATTCACTGGAGAGTTGCATCCGATGATTCTTGTGGGTTCCTTTAAAATCAGAATATTCTGTGATTCTGTGAAACGGGAGACGTGGCACTAGCATCCTTAGGGGGCTGCTCACCTGCCTCACATCGAAGCCACGGGTATTTCAGGGGCACCCTTGACTTCGGCCCCGGACTCCAGAGTTGCGTGCCACAGCCCTGCCCCGCGAGCAACACTCGCACTCGGCCCATC
>NW_008239309.1:1457784-1465334 GCF_000691975.1 Corvus brachyrhynchos | reverse complement strand
TCCGCCGCGTCTCCCCGCAGCCGCCGCCATTCCCATGTTTTCACCCTTCTCCAGGGTGCGTGAGAATCATCCGTGGAGTAAGTGTCCTGTCTCCTCCCTGGAGAGCCCACCGCTCCCCACACTGCTTTCCCACTGTGACCTCTACGCCATCCCTGAGGGAGGATGGAGTATCACTGAAGGGGCTTCTGCAGTTATTCTGCCACGCAGTACTCTCGTGGCAGGTGCTGGCGTACAGCTGGGAAGGCACAGGTGAGGAGGTTCAGGTGCTGCTCCATCACGGAGAGGTGGTGGAGCGGTTGCCCTGCATCGCTCCTTGCTCCGGTGTGATGCATGACAGCTTTTGGGGCATGGCCCATCGTCTTGAAGACCTTATTGTGACTTAGAAGACTAAGTGACTTAGAATAGAGCATGCCTGATGGGCTGGTGCATGAGGAGGGGTGTGCCATAGAATGCTGCTCTTCCTAGATGGAGTAGAGCTTAGCTGCTTGTCCATTAAATTGTCTGGCGTAATGCCCCACGCCAGCCTTAGGGAACTGGGACAGGATGGCTTTAGGTAGCTTTTGGAGCCCTGCATCTCCCTAATGGTCACGATGGTCTGTCCTGTGGTCAAAGATCTGTAAATCTTTTTGTCTTGTGCCTTTTGCTGCTTTGAAATACATCAGCATCCTGGGACAGACCTTCCTGTGAATTTCCAGAAATTGATCTGTCATGTATTACCTGTTTGAAAAACATCAGCTTTGGTGTTAACTGTATCTGTCTGCTTTTTCCCGTCTCCTTGCAGGTACTCCAGAATATAGGAGCTGCTTTGCCACAGCTCTAGTGTGTGCCTCTAGTGTGTCATGTAAAAAGCATCCTGCCAACAAGCATGTCACCCTTCAGAGCTCATTTTTGAGTCTAGGTGCTGTCCTAGTTGCCTGCATAGCATCCAGTCAAAGGGTTACCAAGTTTTGCTTTGCAAGCTCCTCACTGTTCAGACAGACTTTTGGGGTCCTCCTGTCCAACTGTGGTGTTGGTGTTTTATCTGGTGAAGTGAGTGAGGAACATTTGTGCATCATCTTTTACTGTAGCTGCTTTTATCTTGTAGCCCGAAGGGACAGGAATTGGCAGCTTTACAGAATGCAGTTCTGTTTGGCAGTCAGAATCCCTGACAGTGCTGATTTGTGGTGAGAAAGATCCTTGGTGCACATGTCTCTGGAGACTGGCAGGATTCACCCCACTTCCTGGAAATTCCTACTGCAGCTGCTTTCCAGCACTTCTCCAGGTGGCTCGGGCCCCACCTGCAATGGCCATAAATAACAGCACAGCATTACCCTTCTGAAACAATAATTTTGTGAACCCATATGGGCAGAGTTCCTGTGGCATCCACTCGTAGCTTAGGAATCTTTACACACACTGTCTAAATCTTGAAATCATTTAGGATATCAGAGTCTTACGTTCTGGGAGATAAGACCACTGTCAGTCACTAATTAGTAACTGCATACATAAGAGATCAAATTGCATGTATTTGACATCTCAGAACTTGTTACTGCTTGTAGTCTTGTTTCTTAAAACTAGAAAACTGAAAGGACATCCTGTTGGGCATTTCCCACTAGCTCTTCAAATAAGTGGTTAAAAACACCGTGGGGATGAAGGTTGCACATTACAGTTTAGTTTAACCAGCTGTACTCATGGATGAGTGTTTCTGAATGCCAAGTTGATAGTCCAGTCCAGGGGGAAGAACAGGAAATGGTGTGTGTACAGAAGCAGATACGAACAAAGAAGGAAATTTAGACATAGGAAGCCATTTACATTCTAATATGGAAGTTAGACTGAATGAAGTTGAGAGCATTTTTCCTTACAAGTAACTTGACCAATAAGGAGTCATGGTTTAATTTGAAACCTGGGAAAAAAAAAAAAATACCACAAAAATAATCACAAAATGGCAGTGGCAAGTTCCCAGTAGCAGTTCAAAATTTGGAAACATAGGTGAAAAAATGGAGAAATTAAAGTCCTTGAAAAGGATGCCTTATAAATTCTAACGGGATTGCCATTGTGGACTGCAACAGTTTTATAGTGTTTGAAATAACACAGACTAGACCTAAAACTTCTGCTTGAAATTATTTGTGTGCTTTTGCAAGCAAATAGAGGGGGAATGGTCCTACTCTGGGAAGGACAGCAGTGTTTTAATTCTTCCAGTGCTTTTCTTTGAATTCTCTGTTCCTGAATTTATAACGTCTGCATGAAGAAATCAAATTTCATATGAATAAGGGGGAGTAAATTTGTAGCCCTGGTGTTTGCAGGGGAAATCTTGGAAAATATGACTCTGAAGGCTCAAGAAGAATTGTAGTAGAAGTATTTTTAAATTGTTGGAGTTGTCCGTAATATGAAAGTTGTAATACAAGTGTTACACAGAAAAATGACAAGAAATTGCAAAGTTATTTCCTGTTCTATATGCCTGGCATAGGCCTGACTTACAAAAAGGTAAAGCGCTATATCATTTAGGTTAAGCTTATAACCAGACTTCCTTTACGAACTATGCTTCCAATTCCCTCTTCCCATTGTACTTAATGGCCTCTACACTGCTGGATTATGTTCTAATGGTTTCTGACCTGTTATTTCCATGTCTGCTTTCAGACTTGAGTTTGAAGGGAAAATTCCATTACAGCAATATGCCTGTGGAGATACCAGATCTAGTGGAAGTATTTCAAGCACATAGACAATAAAAGGTTTGCTTTTTTGTTAAAATACTTTTTCTTGAAACACAGGAAGTAAATTTAATCTTACGTTGGGTTTTCTGTTAAAATTTCATGGTAGTGTAAATGGAAATTAGTCCTCCCTGATTTTCCAGGATAAAATCTATGGCTTTCATCTTCAAAACCACAACAGATTGTTCTGAATGTTCCTTCTTTTGTGGCCTGCAAGAATGAAGAAAATATGTACATGCTTAATTTCCAATGTGTGTTTTAACTTAATCTCATAACAACAAGACTGGTGGAAAAGAAGCAGGCACTGTGTTGGAGAAACGAGGACAAGTCTCTAGACTTTTCTTTGTAACAAAAATATATTTGAATTTATTTTTTATTTTTTGCCTTCACATTATTTTGTTTTGTCCTAATTTGCTTGTATTTAAGTCCGTGTTTTCTTCCCTGCAAAGAAAAGATTCTGAGTTGACTCAGATTATAGAGTGTTGGTGTTATAATGGTTAATATGCCTCAGCAGAAAAATGTCTGAAGACAGTTGTGTCTGAAGCTGGGCTTTGCTGAGATATATTTATTTATTTGTGTATGTGTGTGTTTCAGAGGCCTTTTACTCAGCTTTGTACGTTTGTTGGTAAGTCAGGAAGTCTGAGCCAGCTCAGATAATTGATGAGAATGGAGCATATGCAGTTATCAGAAAGAATTTTATTAACTTAGCAAAGACCGCTGAAATCAGAGAAGTGACCAGCCTAATCCATTTTTTTCTGCTCAGAAGTAGAGCCTTCAGACTGACTCCAGCTCATGCAGTATTGAAAGTGTGCTGAGCTAAAGGTCTTCAGTTTGAAATCAATCAGGATATTTTTAATTTTTTTTTTTTGTGACACGCTGTCCTATCTTTAGTGCTCCTTGTAATGATTTTTTTTCACCCCAGAGTGAATCTGACTCTTCTGCTGAGGGATCCTCAGTTAGCAGTTTTTCAAACCGATCTTAGTAGAGGGTTATCAGTAGACTGAATTCAAAACACTGAAGAAACACTTACCAGACACAGTTTACAAGTTAACTGCTCACAGTAATGGAATGCATTAAGGGGCAGTCCCTCAGTTTTGCTGTTGGGGACGGCCAGCTGGGAAGGAGACTTGGTTGCTTTCTGCAGTGGCCTTCTTGCTGTGTTCCCTTGCCTCTCAGATCTTGTGCTTATTATTCCTTTTACCTGTGTGATGTACTCTGCTTTCCCCTGTGCTCTTGGGGGCCTGGTTTATTGTTCAGTGGTAAAATACGTAATAACTTCATTATTCATGTATCTGCTCAGCCTGTTCTTTAATTGGGTTCTACTCTTTTAAACTGGCTAAGTAGTGACTCAATAGATCTCCTTGCATTGCAGATAAATAGCTGTGTTTTAGTGACTAGTGGGTTCTGTGGTTGTGTTTTGTTTTCCTTCCTCTGGGGCACTGCAGTTACTGGAGAGTGACACAACCTTTGTTGTGGCTGACACATGTTCAACAGTTTGCTACCAGAAATCACATAATACCTTGTTTTTATTGTGGAATGTGTACCTGAGGCATATGTAAGGAGGATCCAATCTAATTTGATGTTTTAGGTTCCAGTCATCTGAATTAGTAGCAGGGCAGTAGAAGCTGGTAGAGAAAAGGCTAAAGGTTGACTAACAAACAGCAGTAACTAAGCTGATTCTCTGCTTCCATCCGTGACAAACTCCACCAGTCCCTATATATCAGCCCTCAGATATCCAACACATAGCTGAAACTGTCTGTCACGGGAGACTGCTGATGAGGGGAAAAGGGCAGTGTCAAAATGCTGCAGCACAAGCGTGCTTAAGTACTTCCTACACTTGATAGGGAACGGCTTTCTATCCATGAGACTTGTTATTTTCCATAGTCTGAACCTCCCCTGCATTTCAGGTTGGCTTTTGATGGATGTTAGCCAGGATGTCCATGGTTGCTAGCCAGCATGGAGTGTGGTACTGGTATCCATCTGGCTCTGTAGGCTAGTGTCAGAGTAGCAGAAACTTCCTTGTAGGTAACAGCAGAGTTTATTTTTTTTTTTTTTTTTACTAGAGCTCACTGACTGGAACTCTGGCCTAACTTTCAGTCAGGCTTCTCTTGCCCCAGTAAATCCACATCCAGCAGATTTGTTATACCATATGGGCTATTATTGGCCTCAACACTGTTTTCTATTTTCTTCTATTTTACTTCTGAATCTAGAGTCTTGTGGGCTCAGAAGTCTTCTGGGCGCTGCCTTTGTTAATTTCTTTTTAAGGATCTCTGGAGCACAGACAAAGTATCCAGAAGTAGGGGAAGTGGAAAGGAAATGTAGGATCACTATGCTTACCAGCTCTAACTATGGAATCGGTGAGACTTGAACTGGTCTTCAGAATGGGGTTTTTATTTTCTTTTTTTTGTTTTGTCATTTCAGAACAGAACCAAAAATCATCTCAGTACTTGCTTTTGCAGCAGCATAGGACAGGAAGCTCATTTAAAGAGAGAAACAGAAAGGTCTTTACTGACTGAGGAGAGAGAAGACAGATTTATATGCTTTGAGAAGGTATGTAATAGAAGGTGTACTTGGTTAAAAAGTCCAGTAGTCATTGCTCATTTCCATTAAGGTACTATCTCTCACAAGTTGTCACTTCCTGCAGTTCACCACAGAAATTTCCTGTAGCTTTCTCTTTTCAAGGGGAAAGCTAGCCTGTCCTTGTTCCAAATATTCAACTTTTGAAAATAATGTTCCCGTATTCATAAGACTGTTTCTCTAAAGAAACAATTCATTTAGCTGTGCAACAATAATTACAGTTGGTTTAAGTTGAACTGTAAAGCAAGTTCTGTCTTTTCATTGGCATTTAACATCAGCAAACTTGACTAGGCCCTGTAATCCATAGTGGAGGTACTGCAAAACAGAAAATACCAGAGAGTATGCAATAAAGACTGAAGAGCAAATTTAAAAGTGAGAAATATAATGTAGCTGTTCTTGCTGGGGTTTTTTCTTCTTTTAGTTTGTGTATTTTCATGTTCACAGGTCTACTGTAGTTTGCTGCCATTTAATGCTAACAACTCATCTGCTTGAGGAGATTCTGTTGTAATGTATCCAGTGGCTGTTCCTGCACCAGGAGGTGAAGGAAGTAATGGACAACATGGGAAACTTATTTTTTTCCTTTTTGTTTTTGGAGCTGTGTTGCTCTGTGCTGGATTCCTTCTTTCAGTCTTTATTCTCCAGTCGTGTCCATCTGGAAGCTTCAGTGACTGTAATGAGGTCCTTAAGGCTGCTGGGCCAGTGCTGGCTGTAACTGGACTGGTTTGTGTTTTACTGGCACGATCAAGGGCCAGGATGTATATAAGACAAAGACAGTTGCAAAATGAGCAGGTGTACAGCCTTGTTTTTTGTCATGGGAACTGTCAGTTTGCCCAGTTTCTCATATTTGGATTCCTGTTTTTAACTAGTGGAATGCTAATTAGCATCCTGGGCATTTGGGTTCCTGGTTGCAGCCCTGGCTGGCATACGATGCAGCTCAACCACACTGGCAATTCTGATGTGGACCTCCAGGGCTGTGGATTCCTGTCACTTCAAATCATGGGACCTTTGATTGTGCTCACTGGGTTGTGTTTCTTCGTGATAGCTCATGTTAAAAAGAAGCAAAACTTAAATCTCAACCAAGAATCCTGTGAAGGTGAAGAACATCCTCAGAATCACGAGTCTTTTCAGGTTACAGTAGGTGGGTAAAAAATGTTGGAACTTTACAAATGTTGGAAATTAGTAAGGGTTTTCTTCCACTAGTAATTTACTTCTGGATACTACTTATTTGAGCTCTAAGCATGTCAGTTCTGCCATGTCAAGACAGCCAAAATAGAATAATGTTGCTTTGTCTCATATGCTTTCTGTATGGTCAGTTCAGTTACCTTTCTCAAAAAGGCAGAATCTCTCTTGGCGTAAAAGGAAAGGTCTGACTGTGTAAAGCAACATAATCTGACACAAATGAGTCTAACCCCAATTCTGTTCTCAAATGGTGTAATTGACACTGCAGATCACAGACTTCTATGACTATATTTAGCCTTGAGCTCTGACCCCTTAAACAGAAGATTCCGATTCATAACAGTGTATTGTATTTTTTAAATTGTGGCCGCATCCTCAATCAGTCAGATATATAATTATAAGATGCCTCTGTTAATCTCACAGTATTTGAGCAAATGTGGTGTGTTAGCAGGGTGTAACACCCTGCATATGGCCCTGGTTTTAGTGCCCAATGACTACATTGCATGCATAGGTTGTTCTGATAACTTTGATTATTCTGATAAATTCATTGATGGATGAGTCAGTCATAGTGTTGTTTCATTGCTGTTTGACTGACTGGACCTGAAATTCATTATGAAATTCAAGGAAATGTGTAGACCTGGTGACACTCAGGAAACAGAGAGTTTGAAGTCAGTTTTCCAGCCACCAACATAAATTAATAGGAGGGAATTCAGATTGTCTTTAAATGCAAGAAAGCAAAATTAGTAGATTCTTTTTATACTTTTAGACTTTAAGGAAAAGTAAAACTGAAGGGCTGAAGGCTGAGGTCTGGTTGGCATAATGTTGTTCTGGAACAGTGCTGACTTAGCTAGAAAACGCCCCCCACCTCACAATTCAACCATTTTGATGTTCTCTGATCTGTCCCAGCACACAAATTACGAAGGAAGAAAAGGTGCCAGGCAGCTGTGAATGTGTATGTAAATTATGCCAGCTCACTGAATGATACAAACTTTCTGTTTAAAAAAAAAATTTGTAACCTGTTCAGTTGCAGAATGAAAATTGGTAGATTTTTTCCTGCACAGTAGTCTGAAGTAGTGAACTATGTATCAAGTCATGGTTAGTGTGGTTTGAACT
>NW_008239309.1:1436366-1457773 GCF_000691975.1 Corvus brachyrhynchos | reverse complement strand
CATTAATGACTGCCATTATAGAGCTTCAGTACATACAGAGAAACTTAAAATTACTTATTTTAGGTGTGGGAAGGAAACTCAGTACTTTCCTACCCTTAAGTGGTCCAACAGTAACTGTGTGCTTTGCACTTCTGCTTTTTGTAGACACAACCATGTTTGTGTCTCTTAGCTAGATAGAACACTCCCCTTCCTCAACTGTATTGTCTAAATGAAATCCTTCATTTATAAATACGTTGCATCTTTATTTTGGGATTATTTAGGTTTTGAATGTACCTCCAACTTAGTCTGACAGCCCAGAATGTAACAATTCTGTATGTGGGATCATTGCACTTTATCTTAAAAGCTAGGCAAGTAAAAATTCTAGGATACTGTTAATATAAACAGAGGGGCTCCGTTTTTCAGAGGTAGTAATTGGTGGTTTTTCCCATAGGTGATGCTGTGATGGTATTCCCACCCCCACCACCTCCTTATTTTGCTGACCCTATGTCACCAACTGTGACACACTGTCTTATGTCAAGTGTTTTGCCTACAAGTGAAAATCCTCCACCATACCACTCTATCTTCAGTGATGGGTAAGACTGTGTTCATCTCTGACTTTAGAAATTTGAGCTCTTTCTTTAGGTATCGAAGACCCTGTTCTTACATAACACTGTGAATGAGCTACTAGGCATGACAAAGTTTTCTAGTACATAACTCAACTTACTTCAGATACTTCACTTGAATTGGCATTAAAATACTGTAGTATACTAGGGGAACTACAAACTGCTGTGTCCTTTTTGAGGATTAAATTATTATTGTGACTGGAAAGAGCTTCTGAAGTGAAAACAAAGTCTTAAATCATTGGCCCTTCGTAGATTTCTTCCACAGATTGTCCAAGAGAAGGTGCTGCTGACAGCAGTGCAGCAGTGACATGATATCCATATTGCCAGGTTTTAGGAGTCTGTAGAAACAGAGCAGCAGTATTTTATGACCCCTACCCACAGACCCTGGGAATGTTACTTTTTCTGCCAATGTGTTCCGTTCTCCTGTGTCCCTTATATCTCTCTGCCTTGAGGAAGAGAGACCTGCTGTGCTGGTCTGCCTTGTTCCTGCTGTGGCCATGTGTTGAGATTAAAGGATACCTTGATATTGCAGGAGGCTCCAGAGTGCTGGTAAAGAAGGATGAAAAGCCAGTTTCATCTCAATATGTACCTTATCCTTGCAGCCATTCCTTACATATGTGGATTGTAACTGAATTGCCTGATCTTGACCCCAACAAGTTCAGGGAACAGGAGCTGCCAGCTTACCAAAGACTTGCCTGTGCCACAAGAACTTGCAGGGTTATTTAGCCCCTGTGGGTTACCACTAGTGGGCTGCTAACTTGAGGGTGAAAGAGGTTTCTACAAGGGCCACATACTAGAAGTTAGAGCTAGATCTGGCCAGAAGAGCTAGGTGTCACATGTCTAGAGTTCTCAACTTACTTTCCGGCCCTTAATGATGCAGAATTGACTTGACTTAATACCTTTAGAATGGTCCTACATCAGGCTGGGTTTGAGCTGTGAGTCAGTAGGTTATGTGGGACTGTCATTTGATGACTTCAGTTTACAAGACTGTATGTGCAATATTGTGTCACTGAAAACCGGTAAAAAAACTCTCCAACCAATTTGTTACATTACAAAGCCAACATTAGAGCAGTGCTGGAGGCATGGGGAATTCTCCTCAAAGCATGTATGCTCAGTAATCTAATGGACCAGGTTATATTCCTGAAACTATACATATCTCCTGAATACATGCATGTATGCTAATTATTTCCATGGACTTGCTTGGATATGGTTCCAGATCTTCTGATTAATCTTTTTTTCTTGAGAGTATCTCAAATAAGTCATCAGGTCATAATGTACTTCTCTTATCATTCTTTTCTCCAACACACAATCCTTGTTCTCAAAACTAAGATACCATCTACTACATATTAATCACTGATATAAGGAAGTGTTAGCTGGAGCAAGACTTATTAGTCACAGATGTAGGGAATTAACACAAGGCCACATTAATCTCTGGTATTTGTGCTAAGCACTGTATGGGACAAAACTAAGCATTAACCATGAATATAGGGATATTGCCAGGTTTTAGGAGTCTGTAGAAACAGAGCAGCAGTATTTTATGACCCCTACCCACAGACCCTGGGAATGTTACTTTTTCTGCCAATGTGTTCCGTTCTCCTGTGTCCCTTATATCTCTCTGCCTTGAGGAAGAGAGACCTGCTGTGCTGGTCTGCCTTGTTCCTGCTGTGGCCATGTGTTGAGATTAAAGGATACCTTGATATTGCAGGAGGCTCCAGAGTGCTGGTAAAGAAGGATGAAAAGCCAGTTTCATCTCAATATGTACCTTATCCTTGCAGCCATTCCTTACATATGTGGATTGTAACTGAATTGCCTGATCTTGACCCCAACAAGTTCAGGGAACAGGAGCTGCCAGCTTACCAAAGACTTGCCTGTGCCACAAGAACTTGCAGGGTTATTTAGCCCCTGTGGGTTACCACTAGTGGGCTGCTAACTTGAGGGTGAAAGAGGTTTCTACAAGGGCCACATACTAGAAGTTAGAGCTAGATCTGGCCAGAAGAGCTAGGTGTCACATGTCTAGAGTTCTCAACTTACTTTCCGGCCCTTAATGATGCAGAATTGACTTGACTTAATACCTTTAGAATGGTCCTACATCAGGCTGGGTTTGAGCTGTGAGTCAGTAGGTTATGTGGGACTGTCATTTGATGACTTCAGTTTACAAGACTGTATGTGCAATATTGTGTCACTGAAAACCGGTAAAAAAACTCTCCAACCAATTTGTTACATTACAAAGCCAACATTAGAGCAGTGCTGGAGGCATGGGGAATTCTCCTCAAAGCATGTATGCTCAGTAATCTAATGGACCAGGTTATATTCCTGAAACTATACATATCTCCTGAATACATGCATGTATGCTAATTATTTCCATGGACTTGCTTGGATATGGTTCCAGATCTTCTGATTAATCTTTTTTTCTTGAGAGTATCTCAAATAAGTCATCAGGTCATAATGTACTTCTCTTATCATTCTTTTCTCCAACACACAATCCTTGTTCTCAAAACTAAGATACCATCTACTACATATTAATCACTGATATAAGGAAGTGTTAGCTGGAGCAAGACTTATTAGTCACAGATGTAGGGAATTAACACAAGGCCACATTAATCTCTGGTATTTGTGCTAAGCACTGTATGGGACAAAACTAAGCATTAACCATGAATATAGGGATAATACACTATTATGCTAGAGTTAAAAGAATTTTCTAACACCATCCCCTACTGCTGCATAGACTTCTTCTTACAGAAATATAACCTGTTTGGTAACAGTTGGAGGCACCATCACTGCCGCTGGTGATGAGTGTCTGGAAAGTTGTCTGGCAGGAAAGGACATGGGGATGGTGGTCAATACACCTGAACATGAGCTATCAGTGTGCCCAGGTGGCCAAGGCAGCCAGTTGCATCCAGCTGTGTAGCAACAATAGTGTGGCTAGCAGGACCAGGGCATGTAAATCCTCTCTTCAAGGGGAGGGGGGCAATAACTGGCTTGTTCCTGGCAAACTCTGGGATGAGAGGCAAAGTTTAGAAGGACAAGATGCTTGCAAGGGTACTCTGCCACTGACTCTGAAGTGTGCTGGCCACACAGGAACACACTTGCAGTCTTACAGAGTTGAGCCAAGGGCTCCTGAGGTAAGAGAAGCCAAGAGGGAAACACTGGAGAATTATCTCAAAGGAATTAAGGGATGTTCCTCTAGGAAGGCAACATGGCCAACATCTCAGCTGAGGTGCCTTTACACCAGTGTGCGCAGCATGGGCAACAAACAGGAACAATTGGAAGCCACTGTGCTGCTGGAAAGCTGTGAACTTGTTGCCATTCCTGAAACTTGGTGGGATGAATCCTGTTTCTGGAGTGTGACTTTTAATGGCTACAGGCTGTTCAGAAGAGACAGGGAAGGAAGGAGAGACAGGGGTTGCTCTTTACATCAAGAGGTGGGTTGAATGTGAAGAGCTGTCCCTGAAGAATACCCATGAGCAGGTGGAAAGCCTGTGGGTAGGAGCCAGAGACCAAGGCTGCAAAGGGAATCTTGTGGCTGGGGTCTGCTACAGCCGCCTGCCCAAGGGCAGGCCACTGACAAAACCTTGGCTTCAGCCACAGGAGGTGTTGTGCCCGCAGGGTCTTGTTCTGTGGGGGGAACTCAGCCACCCCAGCAGCTGTTGGGAAAGTAGCTCAGAGGGCTGTAGGCAATCCAGGAGACTCCTGGAATGCATGGAGGATAACTTCCTGACCAGGTGATAGACAGCCCTGCCAGAGGGAATGTGTTCCAGGATCTCTTGGTCACCAGTGCAGGTGAGCTAACTGGGGCACCAAGATTGGAGGCAGCCTGGGCAGCAGGGATCATGCCCTGGTGGAGTGTGCAGTCCTGAGGGATATGGGTTGGGTAAGGAGTAAAAGTTGGCTCTTGAACTTTAGGAAAGCAGCTTCCAGTCCTTTGGGAACCTAGTCAGTGGGATCCCTTGACAGACTTCCCTCAGGGACAAGGGAGTAAAAGAGAGCTGGCAGATCTTTAAGGAACTCTGCCATAGAGTGTAAGAGCTGGCAATCCCCAGGAGCAAGGAATCAGACACAGAGGGCAAGAGACAGGCATGGCTGAGTAGGAACTTGCTGGTCAAAATAAAGGGAAAGAAGCAAATGCACAGGCAGTGGAAACTGGGACAGGTGAGCTAGGAACTGTTTAGAGATGAAGCACAGCTGTACAGGGAGGGGGTGAGGAAGGCCAAGGCCTGGCAAGGGACAGAAAGAATGGGGAGGGCTTCTACAGGTACATTAACCAGAAATGGAAAGTCAAAGAAGGGATAACCCCTGATAAACAATGCTGGAAGAGTGGTGAAAAGTAGATGAGAAGGCTGAGGTACTCAACAACTTTTTTGCCTCTGCCTTGAATGGCAACCTCTCTTCCCACTCAAGGATGGATGGACAGCAGGATGGGGACTGGGGGAACAAAGTCCCTCCCACTGTAAGAGAAGATCAGGTTCATGGCTCTTAGAGGAACTGGAATGTACATAAGTCTGTGAGACCCAATGAACTGCATCCCAGAGTCCTGAGGGAATTGTCAGTAGATGTAGTCAGTAGATGTCAGTCAGAGGCAGTTGACAAGTCACTCTCCATGACACTTGAAAAGTCACTGCAGTCAGGGCAAGTCCCAGGTGACTGGAAAAGGGGAAACATTATACCCACCTTTAAGAAGGGCAGAAAAGAGGACCCTGAGAAATACTGACCTGTCAGCCTCACCTCTGCCTGAGAAGATCATGGAACAGATGCTCCTTAGAGCTGTGCACATGTAGGACAGGGAGGTGATTCAGGACAGACAACACAACTGCACCAAGGGCAGGTCCCGCCTGATCAACCCAGTGGCCTTCTGTGATGGGGTGACTGCAGCAGTGGACAAGGAAGGGGCTACAGATGTCAATTCTCTGGACTTCTGTAAAGCCTTTGGCACAGTTCCCCACAACCTCCTTCTCCCTCAAAATGGAGAGAGAGGGATTCAATGGGTGGAGTGTTCGGTGGATGAGGAATTGGTTTGACAGTCACATCCAGAGTCATAGTGGTCAATGGCTCAGTCCCAGTGGACATCAGTGACAAGTGGTATCCCCCAGGAGTCCATATTCGGACCTGTGTTATTAAGTATCTTCATTAATGATATAGATGAATGGATTTGCAGATGACACCAAGCTAAGCAGTGCAGCTGTCAGACTTGAAAGATGGGATGCCATCCAGAGGAATCTGGACAAGATGGTGAAGTGGATCCATGGGAATCTCATGAGGCTTAACAAGGCCATGTGCAAGGTGCTGCACCTGGGTTGGGGCAGCTCCTGGTATCACTACAGGCTGGGGGTGAACAGATCAGAGGAGCCCCAGCCAGAAGGACTTGGGGGTGCTGGTGGGTGAGAGACTGGACATGACCCAGCCATGGGCACTCACAGCCCAGAAAGCCAAACGTGTCCCATCCAAAGCAGCGGGGGGAGCAGGGCCAGGGAGGGGATTCCACCCCTCTGCTCTGCTCTGCTGAGACCCTACCTGAAGGGCTACATCCAGCTCTGGGGTCCCAGCACAGGAAGGACATGGAACTGTTGGAGCGAGTCCAGAGGAGGCCACCAAGATGACAGAGGTCTGGAGTACCTCTCCTGTGAGGAAAGGCTGGGAGGGTTGGGTTTGTTCAGCCTGGAAAAGAGAAGGCTTTAGTGTGACCTAATTGCAGCTTTCCAGTACCTGAAGGGAGCGTACATGAAAGATGGAGAGGGACTTTTTACAAGAGCATGTAGCAGGAAGGGGGATTGGTTTCAAATTGAAAGAAATTTTACATTAGATATTAGGAAGAATTTCTTTACTGTGAGTGTGGTGAGACACTAGAACAGGTTGCCCAGAGAAGTTGTGGATATCCCATCCCTAGAAATGTTTAATGCCAGATTTGGATGGGGCTCTGAGCAACCTGGTCCTCATCACCTGGTCTCGTGAAAGATGTCCCTGTTGAAAGCATGGGAGGTTGGAACTAAATGATCTTTTAATGATCCCTTCCAACCCAGGCTATTCTAGGATTCTGTGGTTCCGTTTTGGGCCCTTTGTGAGGAGAAAGACACTGAGGTCCTGGAGCATGACAAAAGAGCAGCACAGCTGATGAAAGATCTGAAGCACAAGTCCTGTGAGGAGTGGCTGAGGGAGCTGGAGTTTTTCAGTCTGGAGAAAAGGAGGCTTGAGGGAGACCTTATTGTTCTCTTCAAGGAAAGGAGGGTGTGGCAAGATGGGGGTTGGCCTCTTTTGCCAGGTAACAAATGACTGGACAAGAGGAAATGGCCTTAAGCTGTGCCAGTTTATCTTAGCTCTCAGGAAGGTTTTTTTCATGGAAAGGTTTGTAAAGCTTTGGAGCAGTCTGCTCAGGAAAGTGGTGGAGTCACCATCTCTGGAATTGTTGGAAAACCATGTGGATGTGGTTTAATACCTGTCTGGATTTCTGTCTTGTGAATGTATGTACACAAAGAGGCAGTTTGTTGGGATAGTATCCAGTGGAGTGGATAAAACACCTCAGGCTTGAATACAGAACCCAGAATGCCTAGCCTCATGCTTTGGGTGTTTTCTGGCTGGGGGTGCTCTAGCTGTTGCCCTTCCATGCTTCCCAGTGTCCTCACAGATACCTGCTGAGCTGATACCACCTCTGGGTTTTTCACTCAATCCTGGTCTCATGGTTCAGCACTTGCCGGCAGTCAGGGCATACTGACTAGTCCAAATTGCTTCCGGAGCACTTTCATGGAAGAGAAGCAATGGCCTCATTGTTCATAACAGTGCCATGGTTGAAGAGCCCAAATATGGCAGGGGATACACATTTCTTATGTTGGTGGCTACTGGACAAAGGTGACTTGCCTCTTTAGTTCATTGCTCAGTGTTCTGTCAGTAACTCACTCAATATTGGTATAGGTACAGATGTATGAGATGTATGTACAAAAGCAAGAGTCAGCTCTGGGAGTGAATCATGAGGAGTTCTTCCCTTTACTTGGGAAGCAGCTGAAGGAATGTGCTGAGGGCCAACTCCAGGGCAAGGTGAGCAAGTTACCAGAGCAGTGTGGGTTCAGCTAGTTTGGATGCTGTGATGGTTAGAGAAGGACAGTGAATACTTGGCTGCTCACCTTGACTATCACTGGGAACTTTGCTGTCTGGTCATGTCCAGTTGTTTCTGTGTCTCCAGCTCTGCGCAGGAATATGACTCCTTATGTCTGTCACGGATTGCTGGAATGCCTAATAAAAGTTTGATTGCCTTTCATGCAAGATCTCAAAAGGCTAAGGATTGTGATTTTTTGTGATGCAGTTCTAAGTCTAGTAACTGTCTTTCATAAAGGAAGGGGACTGTTTATATGATATACTACAAAAGGGAAGATACATTGGGAACTAAGGATCAAAAGAAGATTTAGTAAGATTGTGAAATAGCACAGCCAGAAGCAGTTAGTACCCATAAGCCAGGCTGTGACTGATGATCTGAAAGGTTAGAAGGGAAATTATAAAATTTTCATATGAGTCATAATGTAGCCCACAAAAAGAAATCCTAATACTTATGCAAGTTCTTTGCTTCAGGGATTTTTAGGAATTGTATGCATATATGTATGTTTGTGTAAATCAAGTCAAATTTCACTCACTGTGGCTAAATGAATTATGCTAATACACAGTTTTGTGTTTTGTAGAGCACAGCTTGCTGATGATGAAGGAACAGTTGCTGTTAGAGACTATGAATCCATATATACAATTTCTGGAAGCAGCTCACCTTCAGATATTTTACCAATGCTGTACCTTTCTTCTGAATCACCACCAAAATATGAAGAAAAAGCATCAATAACAAATAATGAATATTCACCATCTTCTTCCTCATCTTTTTCATCTATTTCCTTAGCCACATCTGACACCAGCTCGTAAAGGACGGACAGTTCACTTAATTTTTAATTAAAATGTACACAGATTCACAATTTTTGAATTTATTTACATTTTGTAATAAAAGCAATAATGTTGGCTGTGTCTAATTTTTCATCAGGAAGAATAAACAATGAATGTGAATTTCAAAAAATACTAGATAATGCTGGGCCTCTGCTAAAGTAGTCTGAAGGGAGTTCACTGCAAGAACATTAAATGCTCATTTTGTTCTGTTACAGCTTCAGTTTCTTTTTATAGCTGTTCTTTTTATTATGAAGGCACTAAGTAGAAACCAACTTTTTTGATTATTTTAATTAAATATGTTTGGAGCTTCAAAAAAAGGAATAATTAGGAAGTGTTTTTATTTCTATTTTTGCATTACTTTTGTGGAAAATACTTGTTATTGCCTTAACAAGTACTCTGAGAGCATTCACGAATAGGGGTGTTAAGATTGGTACCAAAGATGCCATGAAGAGCTTCAGTGGTTACCTTTTGGTCTGCCTGGTAACAAACACTCTGTATTTAGACTATCTCTGGTCCTTATGTAAGTATAATCCCCATGAAAATCAGTTTTAGCTGCAGTTAAGAGCCTGAAGGGAGCCCTGAGGATAGTTAATAGGCTAACAGTTTAACTGTGGTAATGACTGGTTTCAAGGGGATTATTCTGCTGTTTTATATCATCATTTGTGGATTATACAGGAAGTGCTTATTGTGTGAGAGTGAGTGCCACAAAGAAATGGTATCTTTGAGGTGCAGACATTACTTATCAGCAGATGCAGGAGAGGTGGTTTCATGGAAACCCATGCAACAGATATTTTTAATTGACACAGGACTTGACAGACCCTTCAGAAATACAACCCTCACCTCTGCCATCCTGCTGCAACCCCAGAGTACTGGTAGTACCCTGCCTTAAGGTTCTATTTTGTGTTTGTTTGCACCTGTTCCCAAACTGAAGGATTAGCTTGTAGTAGGTAAAGATGATTAGGAGGAACTGAGTTACTGCTAATCTTTGACATTTTATGGCTTGCTCTGAATGCTGTTTGAGAAAAACAGACCTGATTCTGTGCCCCTAAACAGAAGTGGCAGAGCTACTCTTTGGGCTTGGTTCAGCCTGGTGAACTTTCCAGCATTAAAACTTTTAACAAGAGCTCACTGTCTTGTTCAGTGAGTCTCTGAACACCTGTGTGCTTTGGGCCCTCAGTTAAAACTCAGCTTGTCATCTACCATGCTGAATTTCAGACAACTTGGCTGTAACAGAATGCCAAACTATGAATTAAGAACTTAAATTCCCTCCTGTGCCTAGGGCAAGGTGATTGCCTTGTGTCACCTTCCTATGAATGTGCTTCTCACCTGCTGAGTGCTTTAGAGAGATGTTCAGGAGCTCCTGCATTTGCCATTTATTTTCAGTTCTGTGTCATTCCCTCAGTCATGCTAGGACAGCTCTTTGTGCAGCCACACAAAAACAAACCAGCCGGCGAGGGAGGTATATTTAGCCAGCAATAGAGCTAGGGGCTTATGCATGCAGAGTAATGAGCAAACACAGCACAGAGGGGGATTTAGTATGTGGGAGCTGATTAAACTGGCATGACTCGGCTGTGGGAAATGTCTATATGAAGAAAGGGAATCCACAAAAGCCAGTAGGCATTTTGTCCTCCTTTCTCTGAAACATTTTTTACCTAGTGAGTTTTTCAAGATTGTACGCAATCTTCAATACAAACTATAGTTTTCCATGTTCATGATTATTTTTTTTAGCTTTTGCTCCTACTATTTAAACAGTGGGGCCCACTGCCATGCATGATTCATGCATAAAAAGCTTTGTACATGTCTAAGGAGCCTGTTACACTCTCAATTTATCCTTATATTACATAACAAGAACAGAAGCTGGGGTATTTTACCTGAAAGATCCCATGCAACAAAGACCCATATTAGCTTTATGCTGTTGTCTGGAACACTCATTTTCTGAAAAGGCTAAATATCAAAAAGTGTTCAAACGAATCTGGAAATATTTCACCATCTTTTTTTTAAAAAAAAGCAGTTGCCTCTGGTGGCAAACTGCAGAAATATTAACCTTTTCTGCTGCCTGCAATTTGCTCAGTTGATTGTTCCCAAGAGGTACCCAAGAGACCAGGCAAATCAAGCAGAATATGTTGACTCATCTGAGTCCTCTGTAACAGAGACATAATCTTGTTTTCCTTTAAGGTTATTGTGTTTTGATCATCTACTGCTGTGTCTTCAGTGTGGATCACTTTACTTCTAAAAAAGTAGTCTTCACAGAAACCATGGTTCAGAAAGTTGCTGACCTGACTTCAGACTCAGCACCTGAGTTTCCTGGGAAGGATAGGTGTTACCTCTGAAAACAAGGAGTGAAAACAGAATTTACGTCTGTATATTTTGCAAAGATGCTTAGGAAATAGATTGGTTTACAGCTGTATTAACATCTTGTGTTTTTTACTTAGAAAATCATTACTTGCAAACTCAGTGGATGTGCTGGATGCATCTCCATAAACTGCTCAGCGCTGAAGGAGTTAACTTAGCCAGTGCCTACAGTATTTGCCTACTGTGTTGTTGAATCTGTGGCAGCAAGGTCAGAAGAGGTGAGTAAGAGGCTAGCAGGTCTGCCGTCACCACTGAAGGCTACCACTGGATGAACGGCATTAGAAGGAGGAATTTTTGATGTGGGGAGTAGGAGTGAAATGTCTGTATTAGAAAGGAAGCAACACCTTGTAAAACTATAAAAGTAGCTTAAAATAATACAGAATAGCATTTTTATTGAGGAAGTGAGATACTTTACTGTCCCACTAATGGTGCTATAACCCACCTTCTGCCCTAAGGTTGGCTTAAGTGTTTGACATACAAATGCTAGGAGCAAATCAAGTTGGTTACTGATTCACACATACTTAAACAGGCAAAGTGGGAGGTAAGGGTTGCCTGCCCTCTCTAAATGAAGTTAAGGTCTCTCTTCCTTGCTGCCTGCACTGACGTTGCTCTGCTTCTAACTGCAACAGTGCAATCCTTTGGATATGAGAGGGATTGACAAAATATAAATGAATGCCTTTTCTCTAGGAAAAGTCTTCCTGCATCACAGCAGCTAAAAAAATGAACGGGTAACCCATCTGAAAAACTAAGATTGCACAGGTCTTTGCAATGTTGCTATGTTTTTGGGATAGCAGCACTTGCTGGATTGAACCCACCCCATCCTTGCCCTTTGTGGTTTGTGTTGCTGTATCCATTTATCCCTTTTCCATCGTATCTTCAGAGTCATAACTTGTAGGGCCAATACCTCCACATTGCTGCAGTGAACATGCCAGACTTCATCTAGATCAGTGCTCCTCTCTCTATCACACATGCATGCATCTGAACAATTAGGCATGAAATACCTTCATTTTGGTGTGCCTGCTCACAAGACAACATTCCCTGGAGCATATAAAGCCACCTTGCTGGTAAACGCAGTTGTGGGCAGCAGGCTGAACCTGCTCCTCACAATTTATTTATGCTTTGAGGCTGAAAGTGCAGTAGTTCAGGGGTGAAAGACCCACTCGCAGTGGTTCTTCATGTACTGCTCTTACACACGTAATTCATGTTTTCCACTAAAGATGTAATGTGCAGTTACCTTTCTCTTGGAAAAGTCCCACTAAATCAAATCATTGGCTCCCTAATCTCCATACAGTTGAATGTTTCATTATGGAGTGGTAATTTGTACTTACTCATTTTAAAGCTAATCAATGTGCAATACCGTGTGTTGTGCAGCTTCTTTTGCGTGTTCTTTGACTAAGTCCCTGCTTATGTTACTGGCTTGTAAGAAAAAAAACCTTACTACAACAGGCTGATAATGTGAAAAACTATGTTAAAATAGGTAACATGAGGAGACGAAAAAAGGGTGAAGTGATGGCCTGTCAGTGTTCGCTAGAATGCCTCTTGAAACAGGTTAGAGAACTGAGGGGGTGCAGAGCACCTGCTTCCAGCAGCAAGCACTGCAGGAGAAGTCTTCATTGGTAATAGAAAATTAGGTGGAGGAACAGAAAGCAAAGTGGTGCTTGTGTTCAAAGGTAAGTTCTGAAGCAGATGAGAACAAAACTGTAGTGAGATCTGAAAACAGCACTCATTCTGAAAAACCTTACTCTGACCAATTTTCCTTGGTTTCACAAAACTGTTTTGCTTAGGAGTCATACCAGGTAAAAAGGATGTATTTAGTAAATCAGCATTTTAAGGTGAGTCCCCAGAACACACATTTATTGGCAAAGAAAAGCACTGGTCTTAAAAAAATCAGTGTGATCCAGTAATCTCTTAGGACCTTGACAGCTGCCTGACTGCAGCATTACCATTCTCTGGGCGAATAATTGGAGAAATATGGGGAGGCATAGAGGAAACTGTCTTACAAAGAGGGGACAGTTTACAGGGAAAGGAGTAGTTTTAATGCAGATCCTAGCACACCAAATGGAGAGTGTTTTCCATCCTGTTTTACAAGTTCAAGTGGCATATAGCTTTGGAAAAGAAAAAAGAAGCCTATGTTCTCCAGCTCTACTATGCACTTGCTAAACAATCATGAAGTCATGTCCTAGACCAGAGGCAAAGAGACAGCCGTGGGATGACACAATGCCCAACTCGGAAAACTCTGATTCCAGACAGGATCTAAGGACTATTCCATAGGATTGAGGAAGTGCACTGGCATGATCCCATTGCAAATAGCAGTTGCAGAGTTCTTGAATGAATGAAAGGAGCAAGATGACACTACATCTGTATAAACTATTAGCTAGACAGCTCTTACAATATAGTGCTGCTTTTAAGAGGATGTTGGAAAGCCTGAAAGATTCAGCAGTGGCAAGAATGATTCATGGTATGGAAAAACCTGACTTGTAAAGAGCAGTAACAGTTCATTCCATTAAGTTTAACAAATGTAAGGTTGAAGATGACTTAGACTTTGGCTATAATTACCAGTAGAAGGACAGTTTATCTAGTATTTCAGCACTTTCTAGTTTAGTTGTCATCATACAAAACCACTGCATTGCAAGACTGATCTCTTTGCTCAAGAGTTGCAGAGAATCCTGACCAGACTTAGTGTTGTGGGATAGGCTGATCTTGAGTGTATTTGTCAGAAAATTTGTTGACACCATGGGTAATAGGACCGACTCAATAATGCTGAGTTTGGAAACTTAACAGCTGTTTTTTTAAGGAATCCAGCACGAATATTCTTCAAGGTCTATGTGCTAAAAAATGAGAAAGACATCTGCAATTGCATTCAGCTTCAGTTCTGAAGGTGCCAAATTTGGTGAGTAGCCCTTTCCAGAAGAGAGCTGTTGTCACACAACAGTTTGTTTGTTGTCTTGTTTGTGTTTTGTGAATGCACAGTGGACTAAAGGCACTTTTACTGACTTTGAAGAAGCAGTCTGAAAGATGAATTTTTTAGTTCTAGAGCTATTTTTAATCTTATAAATCTCAGGATAAGCTTGCTCCCCCAGAACTGCTGGTAGCAGGAAATAGCATTATGTGTTCTACTGCCTGAGTAGTAATCAATGTCCTGTGTATAGTACCCTGCCATGCTAGTCAAAACAGACAGAGTACTTGGAGGTTTTTCCTCAAGGAATTGTACAAAGACATTCTACCAGAACACTCCAACAGCAATTACTTCAGTCTGAAACTGTTAGGAAACAGAAAATCTCAAAATTCAGTGATCTATCTGTTTAGTGTATGAGACATAAGTTCAGCAGAACAATTCATTGTGATATGAAGAAATATCCTAGGTACTTTTGAGTACAGGATAAGATTCCCCACTCTGTCAAGCTTAGCATAACAGGAGATGCTTTCTCATTCCTGCAGTGATGTGCTGTGCAGGGTATTTGGGCATTATTCTGTATAAACCTTAAAGAAGGTGTGGAAATCCCACAACAAAAAATGTCCACAATTTAGGGGAAATTACAGGGTAATTATGCTACCTTCAACCAGCTGGAAAGTTTTGGCTGGCCTGAAATAACATTTCTCCCACAGCCAACAGCTCTCCCAGGCTGTTCAGTGCTCACCATCCTGTTGCCACTTACTCTCCTGCTTGCCTAGTGGTTGTCCCAGAAAAATATCAGAAAGTCTACTTTGATATTTTTTTAAACCATGAACTGCAAAATGAGCTGCAGCAGATGTCCAGGCATGACTATATATGTCACACTTCAGAGCATGAAAAAGCATTCCTACCAATGGCCATGTGGAATTTTCCTGCAGAAAATGGAGCAGGAAGTTGAGAGCAAGGATCTCCTCACTGCTGTTGACTAAACATGTGCTGTCCATATGCTGGATGCATCAGCTAGCTGGTGCCAAGGAAAAGCTGTGATAGCTCCAGCTTGCTTTTTCTTCTATCCAGAATGGGCACAGTATCATGGGTGCTAAATTAAAGAAGAAGAAACACAAAGAAACAGGCAGCCATGCAGGGGTGAAACCATTTTGGAAGTGATGGTGGTAATTCAAGAAATCTTTGGTGATGGCTTCAGGCTTCACTTCCCAGACCTTTATTCTTCCAAGCAAAATTTATTCTTTCACGTGATGGACTCTGTTAACCATACACATGCAAAGTTCTTGTATAACTAACCTGAACCTTCAACTTTAAATGCTCTGCCAAGTCCTTTACAAGCCCCCTTTCTCTTGAGGGAGAAGATACATTATACTCAGTAATGGAGCAAAACAACAACAATGTAGAAGATTTCTCCTTGAATGTCTTTTCTGTCACTCCTTGTCAGCCAAACAGATCTGATGCCCTGGTGTCAGATGGGGATAAAGCTGGCACAACCCTGCTCTTTTCAGGTGTGTTTTTGGGACTGGTGGGGATCACTTTCACTGTGATGGGATGGATAAAATATGATGGCATTACTCACCTGGAGTGGACTCAGTTACTAGGGCCTATTCTGCTGTCTGTTGGGGTGACTTTTATTCTGATAGCTGTTTGTAAATTTAACATGCTTACGTGCAAGCCCTGTAAAGAAAGAGAGGAAAATACGTCGGAACTTGACCAGACTGCAAGCGGACAGTCCTTTGTCTTCACCGGCATTAACCAGCCTATAACTTTCCATGGTGCCACAGTGGTGCAGTACATCCCTCCACCCTACCCGTCCCAGGAAGGCGCTGCTGTGAGTCCCAGCTACCTTCACCCAGCACTCAGCTGCTGCAGTGCTGTTCCCCCCAGCGCCTCGCCGGTTCTCAGCCCGGGTTCTCCTCACTTCTGCCCTGCCTACGCCCTGGATAACCTGGCTTTTACTGGAGATGAGAACTACACTACTTACCCTGCAGAGAACACCAGGAATCAGAGGTACATCTTTTGAACAGTGTGTTTGGACACAGGCTTCTGAATGTTTTAAGTACTATGCGTGGTTTCATAGGAAGCTACAGCTAGTTCAGGGTATTATCCTTCCTCAGACTTTTTTTTGTTTTTGTTAGGAATTTTTCTTGCGTGAGGAAACATACTTTTCCTGTAAAGTGTTTTTATACAATTTAAATTTAAATTCACTTAAAAATGCCTTTCAATTTTCAGTCAACTAAATGTCTTTTAAGATATATATGCTCCTGTTTGTGGTGGTGTTTTTACGCTTATCTTACTTACCACCTTTAGTCTATTATGTGTACAGCCAGAGGCTTCCACTCAAATCACAACACATGAGTCAGCACACAAACAGCATTTCTGCAACAATGCAAGAATCAGTCTGGTACCAGATGCTCTCGCTCCTGAATACGCCTGGTCACAACATGTTCCTCTCCTACTGTAACAACCTTCCAGCCCTTCCACTTTTCATATTTTTGAGGCGTAAACAAGATTGCTGATGTTGCACAGCAGTTTGTAGCTGCTCAAATTGTACACAAAATAATTTTATATAGTTCTTTCCTCTAGGAAAAATACTGTAATTATAGGAATTACTCATAATTATATCCTTTCTACAGCACAAGTCACTGTTAGTTCATTTATCAAAGTCTGTTTGAAAAACTGCTGACTGACCCATTGTCCTCAGCAATATGGGTGACAGGCATAGGGAGGGCGAAGACAAAGGTCACCTCCTGACACTTTCAAACTTCATGAAAAAAAACACAGGAAACAGCTGAATCTCAGTAGAACTTCATCTCATAGCATTTTCTCAAGGAGGCAGGGAGTACTTTGCCCAGATAAGGCTGGGAAGATGAAGCACTGATATTACTTGCATGTTCTGTGTTTGGTAAATTCTTTTTGCATCTGCTCCTCTTACTCTTTTCAGGCCAGAAGACAGTTCTGATGAGCCAGAAGGACTGCTGGAAGACTATGCCTGTAATAACTTGTCCCCTCCACGTTATGAGGAAATATACCCTCTGTCTTCATAAAATCATCACAGACAAGAGACAACAATCCTAAGAGATGCCAACAAGAATCCAAAAAAATATTTTCTTTAAATACTTGTGTGATAAGACAGTGTGAGCAAGATCTTGATATTGACACACAGTTCAGTATCACTGAAGATATTTAACTGATCCCTTCCTTCTTCTCTGTCAAAGTTCACTAGCTCTTTGCGATGCAGCTTAATAGCAGAGCTATTAATTATTTAATAGCAAAACTATTAATAGCAAAACCATGAAACTCAACGATATAAATCTATATTAGGATTCCCCAACAAGAAGCTTAATTTTCAGACTTGCTGAAACCAGCGTGAACTGTGAATGCACAAGATGTTTGTGGAAGGTCATGATTGCTCCTGGACATTCAGCATCTTTAGAGAACACTTGATTTTCTCTTGATGTATTTTCATTCTTAATTGCTTGAGAAACTTCAAAAGTGCTCAAGTGTCTGATCCATGAAAGTGAATATTATGTCTTAATTTTGTCTGATTCTTTAGACTAGCTTACTCATTAATAAGTCCAGTCTACTAGACTTATTAGACTTCTTCTGCTTGGTTTACCTGTACAACTCAGTCCTGTTCCACAACCCTGTCCTGTAGACATTCTTTGGAGCATCCTGCTTGAGACAGAGCATCTCAGAACAGAGAAAACAAATAGTGACTTCTGCCCACTTTTACATAGATCTCTAAGAGATCCTGCATGCATCAAATTCAGTTAGTTCCCTTCCCCACCTGATGGGAGGTCTCCCACCAGTAGTCTAATAACTACTAGGTTAATGTCACTACAGAAAATGGCATCTTTCTGAAGCCTCTACAGAGTTGTGTGATCCTACCACTGTTAAGGACTGACAATCACAGCTGCTGCACCCACACTCTGTGGGAGGGCTGTGATGGAACATCTGTGAGGTCCTTTCTTATTTGAATGTGGGTCTTAGGCACACAACCCAGGCTGCACGTTGCCCCCAGTGTGGGCTGTAGTGAATGTTCTTGCTCAGGTTCAGGTGGTTCCATGCATTGAATCCACAACAACTTGAGATTAGCTTATTTGATTAGAGAATGGTGCTGCTGAACACTAAGACTGTGGGTTTGATTCCTATATGAGGTATTCACTTAAGATTTGGACTTGATGATCCTTGTGGGCCCCTTTCAATTAACAATATTCTGTGGTTCTGTGAAATGTATTTACAGCTGTATTTAACAAAGGATAAGGTGTATTAGCTCTGAAATTTTGCCATCCAGAATGAAGATCCAAAAAAGCTTTCCTTGGGAGCTTTTTAAACCCCAGAGCAATGACAATGCCATAAGTCCCTACATTTTTATTTTATTTTTCTACATATATTTCAGGTTTTGTTTTTGAATGTGCCTAGAAGTGCGTCAGAGCTGGACAAGCTAGTATATCATTATGATGATCCCATGTCTTAGTTCGAGATAAAATAGGAGGAAACGTCCGAAATTAATGTGTCCTCTAATAGAAGGCAGGTTTCAGCAGCCCCTACCCACCAGGTTCAGAAAGAAATTTCTTGGAGGAAAGTGAAAAAAACCTGTTTATTTAACAAGCAAAGTCCATGCAGGAACAAAATGAATAATGTTAGATAATGAACCTTTTTGTTGTGGAGAAAACGTGGTAAATTCAGAGTCCTTTCTGTAGGTGTGGCTCTGCTCTCTCCAGAGCTGGGGTGCTGTGTGGGCCCCTCTAGGCCGCGGTGCGGGGCCTCCTGGTGGTGATGTTCCAGACCAGAGCTGGACAGTCCCAGGAAAACTCCTTGCTTCAGCTAACGAACAAGAAACTAGCTAAAAAGCGAGAGAATGCATCTCTCTGCCCTGCTGCAGAGCTGAGAGCTGGGGAGAGAGTGAGCGAGTTATCTGTGTTTTTGAATACAGGCCGCCTTCCCCTCTCTCTCTCAGATCTGTCTTAAAGGTGCAACCCTACAATAGGGAATACAGTATCATACAGTGACCCCAGGACACCCTATTAGGTTTGCCTATCTCCCTCAGAGGGGTCAAACCAAAAGCTGATCTCGGCTCTCACCTGCTGGAGTGGGCACCACAAAAAACGCTCCAGAGGGCAATGGTCACTGTCCAAAGTACCCAAGCGGTGCACTGCTGGTGTGCCTGCAGGTCAGTCTTCTGGCCTGGCACAGCACAGCTCAAACCAGGTGTCCATTATGGAAGGCATCAACTTTCTCTTACTTTGAACACAGCTGTCTTGGCTCTTGCCAGATTCCATCCATTTGTGATTGATCCCATACCTGGGCGCTGGAGAAGCTTGGCATTTGAGCACAGATGGTTGCACACCAACCTGATGTACTTGACAGCTGGAAGTCTTAGAGTTTCTTTGCAGCTCCTTTAGCAATTAGGAGACATAGCTCTGGATGGAGATGTGCATTCAGAACACTGCCCAGCTGCAAGGACCTTGCAGGTGCACACCTCCCTGTCCTGTATACTTAGAAGTTGCCAAGAAATAAAGCATTTGTGGGGAGCACAAAAAAACCGCTGTGCTCCACAGTGATGGAAAAGACATTGACAGTGGTCGTATTTGGGACACATCATTTAAACAGACTCAAAGCTGGATTAGCAACTGCAGAAGCAGCTACTGAACAGTGACTGCAAACTTTGTGTGAGGTTTTTCTTGTTAGAGAAATATGGGACACACTGTTTTTCAGCAGTGATGGCCGGGTGTTAGCAGGTAGTTGGAGAAGGGGAGGCACGTGTAGTTGGAGAAGGAGAGACATGCTGTGTTCAGCATGACCTCTATGGGATTGAGTGAGAGAACAGAAGATCTAAAAATAAGTGCAAGTTTCTCTTATGGAAGTGTCTTTCTCCTTTTCTGGAATTTACACAGAGGTGAACTCATCTTCCCTCCACAGTAGGAAACTGGAAGGTCCCAAATCCCCAGTTAGTTCCACATGGACAGAGCCCTGCACTTAGCACTTAGTTCTGCTGACTCCAGCAAGTACTGCAGTAGCACAGGGGTCAGGCTTGATGGATCCGATTGCAGGACTGGGGTCAAAATTTCTGCCCAGTCACCCTCCCCCACAACAAGAAAATTCCTTCAGTCAGACACCACAGATTTTTCCTGCTGCTCTTTCCTCCTGCCTTCCCCCACCCCCCCAACATAAATTTCATGAGGTAATCATATCTTTATTTTTATTGCATCAAATCATACAGAGTAAATATAAGAAAACCCAGAAGGTTGCACTGTGGACTCCATATTGATTTAAAGTTTACTTCTAGCAACACTATATTCATTGAAAATAATTGAAAGAGCCCTGGGTTTCTCTTTAAAGAGAAGATTGAATATTAAGTTTAAATAGCGACATATTGAAATGATCTTGACTCGTCAGATGAATTCTGTCTGAATTTTGTGGGAGTCTTTTCATGCTCAACAGATATTTGAGAAACTCCAGGGTGATGACATTTCCCTGTTGTACTGAGTGCTGATCATCAATTTTAAGAACAGAGAGAAGTTCTGTAAAGGCTTTTTCTTCCTTCTCTTCCTTCCACCTTCTACTTTCATCCCCTTTTTTTCTGTTTTAACAGTCTTTTTAACTTTAGGGTTTTGGGGCTTGTTGGGGGGGGTATGTGTGTTTTCTTTGTTTTTAGGATTTGGGGGCTGGGTTTTTTGTGTTTTACTGGGATGTAACCATCACATGAATTCACTTCTTAGCCCTATGATTTCTTTCTGCCCTATGATGAGCAAAAGAACAAACCTTTTTGGGTGAGTCTTCAACCAAGGTGAATTGTCACAGCCTTAGATTATACTGGTGTAACTGCACAAAGCACCTGGAAGACTGTATTTGAGATTTTTCTCAATCCACTTTTAATTTAAGCTGGTGCTTTTTAAGCAAAATTGCATTCTTCCACATTGTCTGCAATGCTAATGCAGACCTGCAGAATGCTGGGGTTTTAATAGTTTAAGGTGTCTTGCATTCTAGTCATAGTGACAGAACACCGTATGTATTTTCAGCTATGTAACCCTGCATGCGTTCTTGGGATTTTTCCTAATATAACTCTATTTATAAGATTTTGATCATAAACTGGTTAACATATGAAATCAGTAGAGCCATGTCTATTGATATGAAACTGAGCACGATCTATTCATTTCAGTAAAAACTCTGCGCAGAGCTTTTCTAAGTTCGAGGAGCTATTTCCAGATACTGAATGCCACATGCTGCAGCGTGCAAATTTCTTCTCAGATTAAATCCAAAATCTGCTTTTAACCGCCGGCCCTGCCGTATCTGCGAGTGAGTACGGGAGTACACCAGGCACCGTTCTGTTTGCTGTGCTTTAGCAGCACTTCCCACAGCAGCCGAACTTCACCAGCTGTTCCCGTTCCCGACCCGGGTACTCCTGTGCGAGTGATGCTCCCCAGCGCAGACCACGCACGGGCGGGGGCGCTGAAGTCCTTCGAAGAGCTATTTTTAAACTGAATCGGGATTTAGGAAATCTGGGTCTCCGGGAAAAAAAATAAACCTTTAAGTAGGGCTCGTTCCTCTCCAGAGAGCCCTAGTGACGCACACGGCAGGCCCCAGTGCGGCGGCCCCTCCCCGCGGGGCGGATGCTGCAGCTTCCATCCCGCGTGGAGCCCGAG
>NW_008239309.1:1422099-1436333 GCF_000691975.1 Corvus brachyrhynchos | reverse complement strand
GCTCCGCAGGCGCCGCCGGTGCCTGCTCTACTCACCCGCCCGAGTTAAAACTGTGTGGGTGTAAGGAGATCTGTTCCCCCACTGACTCGACGGGTGTCAGAAATGCAGAGCCGACACTTTGTAAGCGGCCCCTCGTTGTGAGACACCCGGCGTTTGAGCCCGGGGAGCCCAAGCTTTTGTCCTTTGCTACGAATACTAAAGATGAAAAGTATCTTGTGCTCTCTCACAACCAAGGGTTGGCTTATTCAAGAAAAAAATACTCGTTGTGAAAGACCCAGTGAAATCGCCAAAGAACATTGTACCCGTCCCCACTCTCACAGCAGGAGTGGAGACATCTGGAAGGACTGCACAGTGCACTCACATGCACCTCCATCTCCTCCTCCTCACCGCTGTGACCTAATGGGACAGGCTTCTGTCTGCATGAAGGAGCAGGGGAGAGTCCAAGGGTCATTTGCGAAGAACTAGGGCATGCTGTTTGTATACAGCACCTACGGTAGTCTGTGCCTGCTGCAAGTATCGTTATTGGCTCCACTTTAGCTGTCAGGGTGAATAGACATCAACAGGACCTGCTTAACATCGCTGTTGCTGCTCCATCCCCAATGTGAATCAGTGTGTTTGTCAGAGAAGCATACAACAGAGCCAGGTGGGGGATCTCCTGGGCTGTGCCTGCGTTAGCTGAGCAGCACTGCTCAGCGGAAGTGGATCTGAAAGGGAAACAGCAGGTGCAGAGAACCCAGTGTCCACATGCACTGCATGTTGGAGAGGTTTATATCAGACTTACTCCTGTGGACTGGATGCTGATTAGCAGTTGAAATACGCCTTGATCTCCTATGGTGTGTTTTTTGGTACAGCTTAATCCAACAGAAATTATTCATCACACACCTGTGATGTGATGAAAAGCCTCATAGAGCAGGTGGGGAGTGTAGGGAGTCTCTTCAAAAAGACCTGATTTAGAGACACTTGTTGCCCTTCAGACGTGGAATGACTTGCAGCAGCTGCAGGAGTTGCATGTGGTACAGCAGAGAGGCTTTTCTCACCTTCCTGACTGCAGTGAGCTCATGGGAGAGCTTTCCCCAGTACTGATGGGGGTTACTTTGAGAGATCTCACAGCATAGTGTTGACACCTCCAAAGGTACATGTAGTCTAATTTTGATATGTAGCAGGCTTGTGCCTTCCTGAACAATAATTGCAAAGTGATGAAGAAGTTTTCCCACAGGGAAGAGGAAAAATTGCTCCCTAGCTCTTGTGGTCTTGCACCTCATTCCTTATGTGATAACAGCACAGGGTCAAGGGTAAATCAGTAATGGCATGATTGTTTGTATCTGTGTCGTGTGTGGCATCTCTAATGAACAATTGATTATATCTACACATGCTATTTAGCAAACACCATGAGACATGCTCTAGCAGAGTAGCTCTTGTACTTTTATAAAATCCTAGGATGAGATTATTGCTCTCCTATTTGGGTTATATTGTGTCAGATTTCATTTTGTTTATTTGTTTATTTTTGCAGATGAACTGTCACTCTGTCGCTCTATATGTAAGATGCTGTGCTTGCTTCTTAGGGAACAGGGCATGCTGTTAACAGCCCTGGGTAGATGACCCGATAATTTCATGTTTTGCATAACCGCAGCGTCCTCTTTACTTACAGTTCAGCGAGTCTGCTCAAGAGCTGAGCTCTAAGGTAAAGCTTCATGCTCTGTCAGCTGAAGACATACGTAAAGAAATACAGAACAATAAAGCAGTCCAAATACATGACTTCCAACACAAACTGACGAACAGTCAAACCTAAAACAAAGAGGTGTACATTTTAAACTTCTAACCATGAAACTGGTGGTAGCTTCTATGTTAATGGGCACTACTTGAGGTACCCTTCTTGTTTTTCTGCTGCTCTGCAACCCAAACCTAGCCAGAAACAGTCAACACTGGCATTCAAGGCAGCATTGACTTGTCACATTGCCTTTTGTCCCCAGGCACCTGCCACACATCCCTGTGGTCAGCTGACAGAGCTTTGCCTCACACAGAGGCCTGGCACAAGATGGCAGTTTGAGAGGGCTGTGATTTGCACCTCTTTGCTATTTTTGTTTGTCACCATTTGTTTTTCACCATTTAACAGGCCACCTTCTGCATTTATGCAGAGCAGGACAGCAGTTACCACAGCACAGACATCATGAAAAGAGTTTCATTATCTTTTTCGAAATACACATGCATTACGAAACCATTCAGCCTGACTCTGCTTATACCCTCTTAAGAGAGGGAAGAAAATAAGCTAAGACTTCACCAAAAATCAATCTCTTCTGAACTGTAGAGGTGCTGCAGGACTTTTTTGCCACAAAACAGAAGTTCCCTGCAAAATCTTCCATGAAAATGTGCAGAAGGAGACACACTATTGTGAATATACATATATAATCCATCAATACAGTGGTCTTATTAATCCTGATAAAATATTAAGAGAAAATAAATATTATTTTTACTGTATCGGTTCAAATAAGATATTGTTGTTGTTGTTATTATTATTATTATTATTATTATTATAATATTCCACTTCCCCAGATTTTGCCCTCAAATCAGAGGTATATGAGTGTTTTGCAGTGTGCCAACACTGCGGTATTGTAGAGTTTTCTATGTTGTTTTGGTCTTTTGCAGACAGACAGGTGGTTTATCCTCCTGCCCTCTGTGCTGACTGAACAGGGACTGATCAGCCTACCTATAGACAGCACTGTGCTGCCACAGGAGCAAACACAGATACGCATGAACCCAGCACACACATGCACCGAGTAGAATGACTTGTTTAAAAATCACCTTCTGTAAGGCTGTGTCAGTGGGAACTGGACTAATGTGCCAGTTGATGAGAGACTGCAGCACTGGGACCATCAAAGTGGAAAAGATTTGCACAGCTCCTGCTGTGGTAGGCAACTGCACAAGCCCTTTCATAAATTGTTCAAGCCCCATGTTAGAATTAGTTAGGATTTGGCCTAGCTTTTAATGGAAGGGAGGGAAAACTCAAGAAGAGAAAGAAAGACTCAACATGGCAGAAAAGAGAAAACCAGGTAATGGTTGGGGGGAAAAAAAATAAGCTCCTTTTACACATTATGATACCTGTTTTAATGCCTTTGCCTTCTCAGTCCATGCTCTGCATGTTGCTCTTGACTGTTAATCAAAATCAAGCAACAAATGTGTTAATCTTTGATGTTTACTTAGCCATACAGAGACCAAGAGGTGGTGACCCACAGGGTAGCATTACTGAGACGGTTGTTTTTACATTACATGTTCAAGTATTTTATGTTACCTTCCTGTTATTTTCACAAAAAACAACCTCTCCTCCATCTGTTTAGGAAAAAAAATATCCAAATGAGCTGCAAAACTATGCTCCTGCTTCCAAACAAGTAGTGAAACCTTAATGTGAATAAACATGCCATCATAATCAAAGCTGTGTTTGTGATCTAACTGGATAATAATTCACTTGTAATATCATCAGAGCAGAATGAACATCAGTGTAAGTGTTGTTGGTGCAGGTGTAACTTAATGAGTTCAGGCTCATTTTATCTGGCACTTAGTTGCTTATATTGGTGTTGGGAGCATTAGGTCCCCCAATTTTTCATAACGAGCAACACCATTAAACTGTCACAGAGCAACATAAATCAGAGATTTTCCTTAGACCCCATAAAACAACTAACGAAATTGTTATGGTTGCCAGATTCATCATGTGCTTTTTACACATCCAGCAAACAGTACTGACTATAACCCTTTCCCTCTGGCTATTATTTTTGCTATTGTTTCAATAGTGTATGAAAATCTATGTGAAAATATAAGGTAAGTAGGCTAGCCTGAAGAACTCACTGTCAAAGGCATAGAGGTGATAGCAGGTTCCTGAACACAGCACAGGATCTCTGCTTGTATTCTTCTCTGCTGCACTGGACACATATTTTAGTCAAGTTAAATACACAAGCAATGACGCCAGAAGAAAGTGTGTGATTGCAGAGTCGTGTCACGAGCCCATTTAGAACATCTTGGGTTGTACAATTGCATGTAATTTGTAATCACATGGGGACATGCCTAAAATGCTCACATCTTGATTTAGCCTATTGACACAAGTCTGTATTAAGTCACTGAAGACTGAAAAGCAAGAGTGGAAATACTAGGAAAAAGTATCCATTGGTATTTTTCAGAAGTTGATGTTACTGTTTGTTGTTCATTATCAGAGGATAAATTATGTTCATTCCTCGTTTAATTGGAGTCACAATACATTTAATAATAATATATATAAAGTATTTCATAACTTGTATCTTGCAGTTGAATTTTACATCTTCTGTTTACTAAAGAGACACCTAATCCTAATTTGACACCCTTCAACAGCAGAATATTATGTTACCCAGCTCTCTTCCTTCTGACCATGGTGAGAGTAAACTTTGCCTGACGTGCCACAGAAAACTGAGAGAAATCTATCTATTTCAAAAGTGACAAATTACACACTGCTTTTTGTGTTCATACATGAATATGTTTTTTCAGCCTTCTATAGAAACTTCTAAGATGTCCATTATCTGCAAAATTGGAATAAATTCAGTCATGGTTCCATAGGTGCAACCAATTAAAATAATGTTACTGGCCCACAGTTGCACCAGGCTAGCCCAATACATCTAAAAATAATTAGCTTCATATCAGGTATTCGTAGTCATTTGCCAGCCAGCTATAGGACCTGAAGAATATGATGAATGCTTCAAGCCAGTTTTAATCAAATAGCTGCCAGAAAATGCCTGAAACAGAATCTTCCCTGCTTTTATAAATACTTTTTAATTAATGTATGAATAAACTGCATATTTGAATTTTCACCAACACAACTGTTTCCCCCAGGAAATCACAGTTGAAAGCTGAAGTGAATGTTCCTTTAGAAAGTGCTCTTTGTTTATAGAAATAGTCTTAGCAGTTAATGGTTGGCAAGGCTTCAAACTTGGAATTACATTACATTGGTAATTTTAACTTTGTCATCTTAAATAGATCCAGTTTGGATGTATGAATACAAGCAAAGTAGGACAGCCCTCAAAGAACTGCCTTTAAGCAGGCTTTATTCTGTCCCGTGAAGCTTTGTAATTCCTTCTGTTATTATTAATAGCTGTTAAGTGCTGACAGCATGCTTGGCACTGAATGAAACGCAGGAGCAGACATGGTTCTTGTTAAGGGTGGCCCTTCGGGAGGTCATTTACTGCGTGTAACAACAACAACAGCTTTATTGGAGTAGTAACCCACTAACACAGCTGCAGGCTGGGTATCAGGAGGTGTCGCTGTTTAGACGAAATAGTGGTGTGCACAGACATGCTGGTATGACTCCTTTTACATGTTAATTTTTTCACAGCTAACAAGGCTGTCAGCTGAGCAGATAAGACTTTCGGGGGTAGCCAAAGAAAAGCTATGGCCCAGAATGCCATTTTGCAGGTTTTCCTCCCTCAGCCAGGGGATGTGCAAACTACAGGGACAGACCAAGCACTTTGGAGCATGGCAGGTTCTGGATGCACTGGGATGGAAGGACAATCCTCTGCTGTTAGAGGTTGTGGCAGGTTCAACCACAGGTTTAAAGGAAAAGGCAGAAAAGGACAGGCAAGAATTTCAGGCAAAGGGACCTTGAAGGTGCCCTATGTAGATGGCTTTCTTTTGAGCCAGGAACTGTTGGAAAATAGTGTTGGAGGAATGGTGTGGAAGACAGCTGCAGACCCTGACTCCTAGACAGAGGGCTTCTGAATCCCTGAATCCTCCTAGAGGGAGCTGAAGCACCAGAGCAGAAAACAATTTCTGCTCTTCTGCTGCAGGTAAAGCTGGCATGCCCAGCAGACACCATCTGTCTACAGTCACAGAGACAATGCCCAATTCCTGACCTTCAAGGTCCTATGAGATGCCATTGGCCAGTTTTAGCTAAGCCAAGATGAGAGCTCTACTGCATCATCACCTGTAGAGGGTAGAAGAGAGGGAGGAGAGGCAGTGGCGCCAAACCTCACCAAGTTCACGCTCCAAGATGTATGTGAGCCAGGAGCTTTGCAAGGGATGTGGTCAGTATGTGCAGTACCCAAAGCAGAGGAAAATGTAACTGACTCCTCCCCAAAGGTGACTGAGTCCCCAGCAATGTCATTGCTGACCCCCTCCCCCTCAATGTGAGTAGTGCTCACATCCACCAGACATTCTGATTTCACATATAAATGCCACTAAGGCAGGGTTGGCCATCCTCTGCTGTCTTCTCCTTTGGATATGCACTAGCACTTCGTACCAGTGTCCAGGTAGTACTCTTAATGTTGCAGCTGGACTCATGTTTGTATCGTCTTCCCCAGGGCTCTGCTCTTTTACTCCAGCCGTGGCCACAACCAACCTTACATCAAGCAAGGCTGGCTGGGGGTTTCTGACCTGTAAGCAAGAGTGGTAAAGTTCCACATAAATAGATGCTGCACCATGCAGGAGGTAAGTTACCCCTAGGTGTACAGATGCTGGTCAGTGATAATGGCAGGAGAAAGTAGGTCCAAACAGGTCAAATAGTTGTCTCAAAACTGTTTATCGTAGTTTCATTTTAATTGCCTGGCTGTCTTGTTTCCTGCTGCACAAAACCTTCCTGCCCCCTTTAACATCACCTACTCTTGAACAAATACTAACAGGCCTCCTCCCCTCTTTGCTGTCTGCCTCCTAACCCTAATTTTAGATGCATCTGCTTTTTGAGTACCTCTGCTAAAAGCAGCAAAACTTTCAGAAAATGCTCAAAAACACTATGTAAAACCACATAATTTTAAGGTGTTATATCTGAGTACTCAAAAAAATATTAATTCAAAAGTCATTAGTCACTTGTGGCCATTTGGGCTATATAATATATTAATTAAACAGATATTTTTAACTTCCTGAGGAATAGCCTTGCTTTCCATACTCTCATATGCAGTGTTCTCAATGTTGTTAAAATCTGCTTTTCTGTAAACCCACTGATTCTGTTGTATTAACACTTGAATTTGCAAAGGCTGCTCCCTGCACAGTGTTTAGTGGAGTTACACCCATTTGACCATGATGTACTTTTCAAAAGAACATTGAAGGGGTGGCACAGGGGGAATGTCTGCAGGAACTGCATAGTGACTGTGCAGAATGAGCTGATTTCCATATCATTCCTCTGCTGGGAACATGCTCTCAAACCTCACACAAGAGCAAAGTCATGACGGTGATTTGCAGATAGACACCATGAGATAGGCATCTTGCAATGCATCAGAGGGACCTGAGATCATAAGTAACCTGTCCAGATTGCTGGGCTCTGCGACTGCCCTACAAGAGGGAGAAGATCCAGCAAGGCTAGAGCTAGTTCATCAATGATGCTACAGCTGGACTATGAAGAGTGTCACCCAGTTTTTTGGCTGTGCTGCATCATGTTGCGGTGTCTATGAAACAGACTTCCCCTGGGCTTTTTGCACCAATGTGCTGCTGATATAATCTTAGTCTAAGAAAAGATAGAAGGTACAAAATGCTGGTCAATCCAAAAGTCTCTCATTTTCCAGAAGATTTTGATTGTGACAGCAGAAATAATGTATCTGTTACAAGATAGTGAATAGGAAGCACTTCACAGAAGGGACTGTTCTCTATATTAGAATCAGTATTTACATATCCCTGGTTTCTCCTTTACTTTCAAATAGAAATCTAAACCAAAAAACTTATGGATACAGAAGATGTCTTCCTCACCCTCACTGTTTACTACCATTTACTGTGTTTCAGATAATATTGTTCTTTAAGACCAAGGCCATTCCCAGTCTCCCTCCTCAACAACTCATCCACTTGACATGTCACCTCTCACTGCTCCTCATTTCCTTCTGAACTTCAGCACAGAGCATGCTTGGTTCAATTGTTTTTCAAACATTAACTCCTCCACCACACAAAAAAGAGCAACTCTGTGTATCTACCATAATAGTAGTCTCTTTATTTTCCTGTTTTGTAAGTAAATCAACCAGCATTTCACTTTTCCAATGCCATTGCATATAAGATATTCATAAAGGCATTTTTGAGCAGGCTTTGAGAAGAATTGAACATTGAGTTGCAAAGCGTCCTAATTAAGGCACAAAATAGGCCTGGCAATCTTCATAGTACTTATGTACTTAGTACGTAGTCATCTTCTTCCTATCTCTTAAACCCAATAACCTGAAAACCACCACTATATTGGAGCATTATATCTGCCATAACTTATGTCAACTTGGATCACATCCCCCCTCTTTCTTAAACAATATTTGGCAGCCAACCAAGTGTGGAAAGTGGACTGTTTTACATTAGCCAGAAGTACATTTAAATCATTCTTACTAAATGATTTACTGTGGATTACAAATTCTTATACGGCATTTTAAGTTAATGATTAGGCAAAGTAATATATCACTAAAATGATTGGGTGCATATGTATTTAGCTTCCATGATTCTAAATTTCTCTTTGGTTTGGAAGACTTCTCTGCACTTATTTTCCCCAGTTGCAGGGAAAATAAAAAGGACGAAAGAGTAGGAGACTCTAACATTTCTGCCTGTCTTCCTAAACTATCAATTAAGTCAAGAGGGTTTTTCTCCCTACAGAAGGGTCAGGTCATGAGGAAACACAGTAAGTTGATTAGTGCTCTTCAGGCAGATATTGGCAGTATTGCACAGCATTTCCTTGCCCTGCTGCATCCCAGTGAGAGGAGGAAAAGCTGGACAGAGAAGGATTAAGACTTCATAGCAATTGAAAAAGTGAATGAACCATCTGTAAAGACAAGATATTGTGGCAGAATATGTAAACTATCTCACAGGGAAAACAGAACAGGACAAAACAAAGCAAACAAAAACACTGACAAAAAAACAAACAAAAACCCAAACAAAACTGTACTCATCCTCCATGCACAGACATTTCTGTGGAGTTCTAAAACTTGTAGGTGTCCTATGACAGTGGAAAAAAAGAGATTTGCTGACTCTGTCTAGCAAGTGGACTTTGAAACCCAAGCGAAAGAAAGGTAGAACACACTAATAAAACGTGGGCTGTTACACCAGATGCTCACAGGTGACTGGAATTCTTAAAAAGAAACAGTGGCATACAATAAATTATTTGTTTAATTTATTGCTGGGGGCCAGGATCCTGCAAGTGCTGAAAGATAACAAGAAACTTTGCATTTACAACTTACATGAAATAAGGAAGACAATTCTCTCTGCTGCAGAGGTAATAAAAAGAAAGGAATTCATTCACCAGTGCAAAGTTACTTGTGTGTAACTGTGTGCAAATCAAGACTTGTGGCCCTCACCCTCTGGTCTGCCGCATACAAACAGCTGCCCAGTTGGTTTCACTGAGGCTGTGTGTGGCTGCAGTGATTCATTCATAAGGGCCTTGTTCTTAGCATGGCAACGCCAGGCCAAATATGCACTGCACACTCATTTTGGCATCAATCGCATCTTTCATCTGCAGTTGCAGATTGCTGACAAATAAAAGACAGGATACCTGCAATATTTATTTAATTTAATAGTGCCCTTAGGTCTTAAAAGCATATAGGGAATAAAAAAAGAGTAAGTGCCAGATACGAAGGAGTGATCTGATATTCATTATTGACTTCTGCTTGGATTTCCCTAGCCACTCCTTGGGGTCTCCAACACATTCTGTAACAGATCATATATTTCTCAGAGAAGTCTACCGCAGGTCATGCCACAAGGGCAATTTCTGCCATCATGATTCTTCACTAAAAGTTTTTAAAGAAAGTCATCTCTCTCTCCTTGCACTAAACCCAAAGATGTTAGTTCTTCTTCCTCAATCAATGCCAACACTCAAGAGGTGACAGGAGGAGAGAAGCTGGGACAAGATCTCAGATCACCAGACAAGGCCAATGCTCTGTGTTGGCCATAGGACCAAACTGAGAACCACCGCCAATCATAAATCATAGGCACAAAGTGTTTTTTGGTGGAGAGGTAGATTGAAATGTATGATGTTCAGGACAAGTGTCCAGAAGGAGAATTCAAGAGAAATCTAATCCTGAAGTGAACAATTCAGGGATAACTATAGCAATGTGAGCCTATTTGGGGAAAATAAAAATCACAGATTCTCACCCCATAGAATCATGAGACTGCAACACAATAAAGAATGAAAGCTGACAGAAACTAGGGGCAACACCAGACCGCCTGGACTGAAATCTAAATTCAGCCTAAATTGTCCAGGTTTTCTCTACAGTGCATGTACACCTAATAAGAGGAATAAGAAGAAGGCCCAAGCAGTTACAAGATGGGAACACAGAAGGGGCTCACAAAGAATGCTAGGGACAGGGGGAAACCTGAAATCCTATCTGGCCTTTCACTGTTTAAGCACCTGATGGATATATCTGTAGGAAACTGCCTTCACCTGCATAGGCAATATGGCCTAATATCTCCTTTGGATCATATTGTACATACACAGAGTATGTGATTACCTCAGATGAAGAAAATATTACCAGTAGCTATATAGTAAAAAATAAAAATCTAAAAAAACAATTACAGCATTTTCTCTGGAAGTAGGAAGGATGGCTTCATTTCCTTAGCACAGTGACTGGTGGCTCAAACCTACATTCACCTTTTCCATAAAATCACAGACATTCCATATTCTAGCTATGTGGAGTGAAGAGTGTCGGTTAGCACAGTGAGTAAGCACTGCTCAACCCTCATAAATAGCATCACTTGGAAAGCATGGGAGTTTTGCGGCTTTGAGTCCTCTTCTGAGGAACTAAAACCAAAAGCATTAAATTACAAGTATTAGCAGAACAGGAAGCAGGTACCAGAAGCATAACTAAATGCCTGAAAATAAAGGATCCAGAGCTGTATTCCACTTGCACTGGCAGTGCAGCTCACCTTAAGAAGGGTGATGGTTTAGATATTCTCATCACAAATGGGAAACATAGATTTCATTCAAAATTTTTCAGCCTCTGAGGCTGAGGACACTGAACTCAGGTGTCTCACTTCTGTCACACTGTTACATATATAATGGGCTCCATCATCCAGTCCTGTATTTCAAGCTGGCATCTGGCAGCACACTTAATCCAAAATAAATTAGGTCCAAAGTCAGATCTTCCTGGTGTGTTCTAGATGAGCTTAGAATTCCCCTGTTCACATAGATGACATAGGAAAGTGCTGGTTAGGGACAAAACTGACAAGAACTTAGATTAATATTTCAGTGTGAAACTGAAGTCTTAGGATTCCATTCAACAGCCCTTGGGGAGGGAGAGGGGAAAGAGAAAGACCTTTAGCAAAATTATACAATGGCATCCTTAAAGATGGCAAGTCCTCCTACATGTCCAGTGGAGCCTGGTATTGACTGGGACACTCAGGTTTTTGGACTTTCAACAAACTTATTAAGAGTGATGGTCTTAGGGCTTAGAGTAAAATGATTTATAGTAGGTATATAAATTTCTAGAGATGTTACACATCTAGAGATGTTAGAGTTGGTATTGTGTGGGACCCAGTGGGCATTCAGTTCTTTCTCAGCCCTCTCTGAATACTATTATATAGTAACCCAAGAGATTGAATTAATTATCCAGGGTTACACAACAGGACAGTGACGATAAGACAATTCCAAGCACTAGTTTGTGTTGCTTCTTCTTTCAAAAAAGGTGAAAACTGGGACATAAGTGTTTTGTATGTAATATTTCTGAGCTAGAAGAAAAACAATCTTCGCTAAACAGTCTCCTTATAAAGACCCAAGATACAATCATTGTGGAATTTTTTTTTCTTCCAGCTGAGAAAGCAGGATTGAGCCTTAAAGTATCTTTGTTAAACCAGTTAATAGATTATTGTCCAAAATAAACATATTTCAGTAAGTGCAAGACTGTTTTTTCCTCTCTCTTTCTGTCTTTTGTTCAACTCAGCTATTTATGATTCATTTCATGAGCCACTAGGTTTTCTCTGAAGGCACTAAAAAGGGCCAGAGCTATCAAACAGTTTTAGTGACTAGTGCCAACAAGGAACTGTTTTCCTCCTTGCTATAAAACAGGCACTGTCAATAGACTACAACCGGCAATAAACTATTAAAAAAGGAATTTATGATGGCTACTTATTATCCTCCTGAAATAATGTTGTTACAAGACTGCCCTTTCCAGTCCTTCACACGGATCACATGGCAAGTGCCTAACAAAGGGAAAGGCCCACATCTGCAGGGACTGTCTGCAAAGAGCCCAGGAATTACCCCATGTTATGTGGGCACACACACCACACCAGAGTTTCAAAGCAGCAGAGATATTGTCCCACACTGGACTTGGGCTTGTTACACACAAACATTTGATTTAAGGTGGGGTCTTAATTAACTTATATATAGAATATGTTGAATTGTTTTAATAGCTAAATATCAAATTATGAAGGAATGTCTATTATTGTTTAGCGAGGAATTGGTAAACCACAAGGACAAAATAAGAACTGGCAAAAGCTCAAATGCAATCAGATCTGCCTCTTATTTTAGATTTCGAAAAACCTCCCAGTTCTAGCTCTTTTCCCTTCTTCTCCAACTTCATAACAGGCTTTCTTTTTTGCTGAAGTGTCTGCCCCTGTTAAGTTTACATTTGACTATGACACTGATCTGTAACTGCTACAAATTGTGGTATACCACTTGCATTAATAGGTATGTCTTATCTTACTCCAATTAATGAAATGTTGCCTTCAATAAATATTTTAGACAGACCGAAATTATACAGTTCAAACTTCAGTGTCATTTGGATTGACTCCTCCTGGTCTGGACCTTCATACATTGTGCCCCTTGGATCCTCAGTATATCAGTCTGGAGATGTACAGACTGCGGTCAAGGCTGAATGCACAGCCCTGAAAGGATGTATCCTAATAACATGCAGCTCTCAGGAATGACAGAGAGGGTCCTAAAGGTGTGTAGAAAGAAGAGGGGTGTGGTTTGAAGTTCTTGAGAGAAAAGAAACATTTTTGTCTAGAGAAGGGGGAGCTAGGCTGAGCTGAGAAAAAGAACGAAAACTGAGGTGTGGCGAAATGGGATGGAAGGACACAGTTACTGAGCTTTGGATTAAAAAACAAAGCAAACAAACCAGGAACCAAACCAAACCAAACAAAAAAAACCCCACCCCCAAATACAAAAATACATTTGCAGCATTAAGATTTCTCAATGTCCTGATCACTTGAAGTAGAGTTATCGAGGGTGAGGTTCTCCTCTTGTTGATTTCACTGCAAAAGAGTAGTTGCCTTTTATTCTGTTTCTAAACAGTGCATCTGGTGGAGAGAAGACGTTATTTAATAGCAGATATTATTCTGAGAACACAACACTTATTCTCAGCAAGGGACTAGTTTTAAATCCAGTTTTGTAAATTTTATGAACATCAAATAAAGAACGTACACAACAGAAAATCATGAAATAGCATGTGTAGAGACCTCAGATGGAAAATAACAATTTCAGTAAGAGAAATTATTTTACACATACCATCTGTATGGTAAAAGCACTGGTGAGCAAGAGTTAAACTGCCGCTGAGACTATAACTCTGGGTTTACACTGTTTTCCCTTATTATTTCTCAGGGAAAAAGACAGTCCTGCCTGTGATTGTCTCTCACTGGCTTCTTGACTTCACAACTCAGTTATGATCACATCTCTACAGTGAGAGGAGCAACAATTAAAATACTCCCGCAAAAACACTGAAGTTGCTCACATAAATCTCCAAATACTTATTTACATATAATATTAATATTAATATTAATATTGACATTAGTTTATGTTTATTACTGTTATTGTTATTGTTGTTGTTGTTGTTATTAGTAGTAGTAGTAGTAGTAGAAGAAGAAGGAGAAGTAGAAGAAGAAGAAGTAGAAGAAGAAGAATTAGAAGAAGAAGAAGAAGAAGAAGAAGAAGAAGAAGGAGAAGAAGAATTATTTACATTCTCTTTCCACAGCACCTTCTGCCCCTTGCAACCCTCCCATGGTCTGTCTGCAAGCACCCACCCAGAGAGCCAGGGCTTGGAGGGGAAGCACAGCCTGCAGCTGGCTGCACAGAATATTCTCCCCTTCCCTGGAAACCCCTGCAGTGAAATATGATAATTAATCATTTTTTGGCTCTTTTAATTAGTGTATGAATAGTCTGAAGTGAAACTATCACCTTTCACTTAGCCCTTAGAGGACTGCGGGAAAAAGACCTAAGTCTTTAAAATCTATGGTATGGCAGCATTTTTTAAGCAAAGGGCTTTGGAGGCAAGTAAAAAAGAAAAGTGTTTAAGCGTGCACGAACAGAGAGAACCATTTAATTAAAAGCATGAAAGAGGACTAAAGAC
>NW_008239309.1:1421319-1421646 GCF_000691975.1 Corvus brachyrhynchos | reverse complement strand
CCTCTCCGTGGCACAGACAGCAAAAGCCGCTCTTTCTGGGCCACCCCATGACCTCCACACAGGCTTGAAACACCTTTTTTTTCCCCTGTGTATAGGTACCCCTCTGCCAAGCTCCTCGGTAAGACGCCGCACATTTTAGAACAGAGACGCAGAGTGGTCCGCGGGGAGAAAGGAGAGGGTCGGAGGAGAACAAGATGCAGGGGTGTGCCCATTGGGACCCCTGCGGATCCCCTCACAAGTCCGCTCACCCCAGAGCGGACATAGCTGAAGCCCGCAGAGGCGAGGTCCCCTCCAGCATCCGCCGCCGCAGAGTCCTGGGCCAGGCGG
>NW_008239309.1:1417467-1421268 GCF_000691975.1 Corvus brachyrhynchos | reverse complement strand
GCGGGCGCCCCGCCGGTAACGGCGCGTAGAGGAGGCAAGCGGCTCCGCGGGGGGAGCGATAGCAAAGAGACCTCCGTGCGCCCCTCGGGAGGGTGGGGGGCTGCGAAGGGGCGGCGTTCTGATTTCTCAGCCGTTTTGTTAATAATAACGCTTTAATGCTTTGGTTACAGCACACTCGTCCTTCACGGTATCTTGCGCTGGGCTGATTTTATGAGGAACTGAACCGCGAGACGAGGATTTACACTGAATAGTTATTATTGTCCAGTCTGATGTATTAAACCACGCCAGGTTTCATGGCTACATCGACAACTTGTTTCAGGCACAAATATTGGGATATCAAGCTGTCACAAATTCCATCCCCTTCCCTGACCTACGTCCATGCGATTGCACTGGAACAACAGCGGATGCTCGGGAAAATATTTGTTCCCGCAAATTCATCGCCCAGTCTTTCCCTTCGACCTCCGCCGGCCGCGTGTGAGCACCCGAGATCGGGGAGCGCGGCACTGCCACCTCGGCTCCCCGCCGCTCTCCGGCGCTGCTGCGGCTCCCATCGGCTCCCCCGCCGGCAGTCTCCAAGCCGGAGAGCCGCGTCCTCGGTGTGAGCTTTCTTCGCTTCCTGAAAGGCACCGCCGGGGCTCTTCTGCTGTACGTGCGGCACCCGGCAGACCGGAGAGCAGCGGGGCAGGCAAATTTCCTCTGTGACATCTGACCGCGAAAATCTGGTTTTGAGTTTTCCGTTACCTGTTGACTGGGATCACGCATATAGGGGAAGCTTTCGATATAATGCTGCTTTCGCTCACTGTAAATCCCACATGTTGCAGTCAAATTCTTACCAGCTGGGAGGGCCAGAGCAATAAAACCCAGCAATTCTGTTTCATCATAAATCAAGTTTATGAACTGTAGTACAAGGTATATAACTCTGGAAGCTGAACGTTTTGGTGGTAAATGACTGTTGAAATATTCGACTGTGACATTGTCAAATTCCCTTTTCCACCTAAAACTTGACACAAGTTAATTCTTACAGTTATCGGCGCCTCTTGCTTAGTTTGAAAGAAAACCACTTGGCATAAATTGCATTAGACAAAGAGAGAAAAAGAAAAGAAAAAGTTAAAAAGTAAACCTCACAGCATAGTATTTAGAATAAAACCCCCAGGTACTGATACAGCCTACGGTTCTGATCCACATATTTGTAATCAGATATGTGCAGGAGCCTGACCGCAACAGACTGTCACGCAGTGGTAGTCAAAGAGTAAGTGACCTCGTTTTAAAAGGAAATGTAAAAGTACCCATTCAAATTTCGTTTTTTAAGGCCACTTTCCTCCCTCTCTATACTTGCAATGAGCACAAGGTTGGAATGCCCGCACAAGACAAATGCCATTCCAGTCTTATTTCCTCTTTGCTTTTAATTTCTTACTGATTTATTCTAGCGCTTCCTAGGAACAGAGATGCTGAAGGAATAAACCCGTGGTGTCCTCTCATTTGTGCTGGGATGCTGGTTTGCAGTTTCTTGTTCCTCCCCTAAAATTCAGATTACCAGCTACACCGAAGTTCGATGTTCCTTGTTCGGGGTTTGATCGTGCACTAGGTAGGAAGGTTGCCCAGGAATATCTGGAGAAGTGTAGCTTAGTGCATTATTTGCTGCCACAGTTTTCATACCTATGCTTATGATAGGAACGAACTACGGCATTTAGCAAGACACCGATTATGGTTACTATTATAATCACAACCACGAACATTGCACAGTCTACCAATAAAATAAATCGATCTAGCAGCAGAGAGCACAGTAGTACGGCAGCATAATAGAAGATTTGGGTAGACTTCTCTGACTCGCGGCAATCAGAGTAGGGTCTCTATCAGGGCTCTTCTGCTTGTCAAAACTTGTCTGATCAAAGGAAGTGAAAGTGAGGAGTTAAAGAATTGGGATTTCGCCGTGTAACTTTGGAGACGGGGGACGGGTTAGGGATCGAGTTTGCTCATGCCATGCCTGTGAGGTTGCAGCGGGCATTTGGGCTAGGAAATAACGCCGGTAAACTGTTAATTTTTCTCCACAGAAATCACCCAGAAGATTGTCGTGAGAAACAGTTGTCAAGATTTTACGCTTGGGGAAAAGAAGAAAAGAAACCACACGCCACACACCCACACACTACTGCATATAAATAGCAACCTGTTATGTGATGGGACTCCAGGGTTCTCAAAGAGGTGTCTCGTACATTGAAAACGATTTAGAGATACATTAAAACTAAGTATTGTTTGGTTTAATAACTGTTCCATTTTCCCGTCCATAGATATCTGCAGCCGATATCAAGAAAGTACGGAGACGTGCTGCATCTGTCCCCGTGGGACGGGGCTTGAATTTTACTTTGTAATGTACTTATTTTAATGTTTCTGCTTTTGAACTTCCACTCATTGTTTTTGTGCAGCTGAAGAAAGAGACAACAACAAAAAAATAACCCCGAGGATGCTCTTGCTAGCATTGTCCGTGTGTGATAAACTGTATTTCCCTCCAGAGTTTGCTATCCTGACTCTTGCGTGGGGTTGCGGTGCTGCCGGCATGGACAGAGTAGGCGAAGTCAGGGCAGAGGCAGAGGCAGCCTGCCCGGTGTGATGCTGCGCCTGCCTCGACTTGCGGGAAATGGGAGCATGAATGTGGGCAATTTACATGCTTACTTCTTTTGGAGTTCTGGAAAGAGACTGTAATTTTATATATCCTTAACACTTTTATTTTTATTTTTTTTTGACAAGTATAAACTGTCTCTCTTTGAAGACAGATTTAGATTAGCTCCTAAGAATGCATAAAATCCAGGATAAATGGAAAGAAGAACTGCTATAGTTTGTAAATTCGTCATAACTGTGTAAAAAAAGATCGGGAGTTTAAAATCCTCCTATTCACGTTATTTTTCGATGTATTCTGAAGTCACCTAGATTCCGTGTGTTTGGGATCTTGCAAGGAAGTAGCAAATTTCCTTTTTCCTTTTTTTTTTTTTTTAATGGAGGTGACCTCTAGCAGTGGAGTCTGCTCTGCTGGAATTAGATACGCTGCCGTTTTCCGTCCTCGCTATTTTTCCTGTCACCCTTCAGACCAGTTTTGTACGATAATCTGTATTCTAGTTTAGCCTGCAGTAGTACCACACCACCTAATCTACAACAGTTCCAAAAATGTATCTTGATTTATGTTTGCAAGCGGCGCTGCCACAGCAGTGCTGCTGCTGCTGTTAAAGACATCGTTTACGAAACACGGCGGCCGTGCCTCACTCTTCTTCTGGAGGAATATAGCTCCATTTTCATTTCCGCTTCACAGACGAGAAATCATAACTTTGTTTTACTTCCCCAATGGAAAAGCAATGCATCTGCATGTCTTTCATTGTTCAACGCCTTAATCTATCGCGTAGACCATTAACACACAAATATAACCTCTTGTTCAGAAGTTTATCTGGTCCGATTAGGCCAGCAGAGTGCTGGCTGAGCCGATCCTAATGCGAGCCAGAAGAAGTAGACAGGACCAGGATGGAGACAGAAGGCGACCGGGAATAGTTTTATTAGATAAATGTATTAATCTGGATCCCAGCTGTATCTGCAGTGTTTTCCAAGATTCCTTTCAGAAATCATTCTTGTCGGATGTGGGTTTCCCTAATTAATCACTCATGCCATTGTATACATTACAGCTCAAGACTGTAATTTTAGTCAGTTGTTTTGAAGAGCGTTACTGTTCCCATCTGATCTGCATTTGTCGATTGAGCGTACAAGAAACGTAACACTTGTAGATAGGAGTCGCGATACGGGCTCCCCGCGGCACCCGGGCAC
>NW_008239309.1:1402547-1417264 GCF_000691975.1 Corvus brachyrhynchos | reverse complement strand
CATCTCGCTTCATCTGTCACCAGCTCTGTTCGCCTGCCCAGCTGTCAAAACAGGGGGTGTCTTTTTTTTTCCAGCTCACAAAGTACCAAAGGGGGAAAGGGCTTTAATGCCTGTGTTTGGACACAAGCAATTATCCCTAATTATTGTTTTTCTTTTGAGCCTGCCCGTCCTGCTGGAGAGCCAGCAGATGAGCATGCCCTAATCCTCCCCAGTCGGTTGATCTCAGTGGGTTTTGCGGGACAAACCGGGAGAGAAGGCTTCGTAGCTTTCATCTCGATGTGAGTTTTGAACTGATTGAAACTCATTGCGATGGAAGAATTAACCTCGGAGCCCGGGCTTTCAATGGCCCCTGATAAGAGATTATACGTGTTGATGGCAAGCTTTTCTTGGCAAAATGTTTTCAAAGGACTCGGAGCTGTTAAATCAAAGCCCTATTGAATTGCTGGTCGGCCCCGTAGAGCTCTCTCTCCTTCTTCATTCCCCGGTACTGTGTGTTGGTAATTACTGGCAGGGGTGGGAGAAGGAAAACAGAAAATCCCCTCGGAGGTACACACACATGCGCACAAGGGTGATGAGCAACATTAGACGGAGAACTACGAGGAAGACACAGGAAAATTTCTTAATTCCACGGAGGATAATTCCATAAACAGTCAGGCCAGTGCAATATTGATCCTTTTCTGCTGCAGTCTCCTGTCATATGTCTGCCCCTTCATTTTGTGAAGTTGCAATAGCATTCCAAGGAATCATGCTTCCATGTAATTTCCTCAACAATTCGTCCTCTTACATGTATGAAAAAGAACTAGGAAGTAGAAAAACCACAGAAAAGCTAGAAGCTATGAGGATCTGTCAGCCACGAGTATGTGTGGGTGTAAGAAAAGCAACGTAATATTTAAGAAAAGCAAAAATCATAATGAGATCTTTTTAAAGAAGAGATACTTATTCTTCAAGTTTGCTTCTTCACCTGTCCAAAGTGTGTGTCTTGGGCTCTGGAATTACACATATTGGTAAAGAATCACCATATATATGAAACCTGGGTCATACTTTGTTAAATACTCTCCCTTTCACTGTCTCCAGAATGGGAACTTTGAAAAACCCTGCATGCAAAGCTAAAAGTTGTCTGCTTCCACCATTTTCATGACTCAGGGAATCTTTTTTTGATGCACCCTAGATTTTGTAAATGAGAGTATGTTTTTTCAGAGGCAGTTCTGGGGTAATGGATGTGATTCTTAGTTTAACAGTGGAAGACTGAGGTCTAACAGAAGAAAGACTTTGAGGAAATAGAGGAGGAGATAAGCATTTTCCATTGGAAAATCAATCCACTTAATGATAAATGCCGACAAGCACCCACTGTAGAAAAGTGTTGAGCTGGAGAAAGAAATCTGCTGGCAGTCAAGGGCACAGGTTTGGGTGGGCCAAATCTTGTTTATTTACTATCTAGGGCCATGGGACAATGTTACTAAAATGATGTGCGTATTGGATGAGGAGAAAAAGAAAACATTGATATCCAAGACCAGAAACATATGAATAAAAGAATTTTAGGAGTGCTACTGGCAGTAAAATATTACCTTCTCCAGTATGTTAGCCTGCAGTGGTAATGAAGACGCAGCGAAAGTAGTGGCAATATGGAGATAGACAAACAGCTTGATGGATAAGATACCTGGAAACTGCCTTAGAGGGAAGAGATCAGCACGGCCAGGAGCTGGAGGCCTGTAAACCTAGACAACAACCTATGGAGTTATTACAGCCAGCTGCCTCAGCTGATGCTCCGGATGGAGGAGGAGGCCTAGGCGCAGTGCTATTCAAAGTGTGTGCTGCATGCTGGTAGTCATACTACCCAGACTGGCAGTTTTTAAAATTGACTGTTTATTGCATTTGCTTTTTCTCTCTAATAACGCTCCATACATTTAGAGCTCTATGTTTAAAACCTTTTCTTCCGAGGAAACATTTTCGAGTTTAGAATGCTCTACTGAATACTGGTACGCCTTGTCTTCCCAGCTCCTGACCCAAGCTCTAGCCAAAGTAATTTACTGAAACCTCCATAACTTTGAGCTCAGCCCTTTATAATGCCTGTCAGTGTTTGCCAGAACACAAACATGCAATCCTTTTTTCTTCTTAATTTAGAAGCTTAGGCTGTAATAGTTAAATATTATGATTAAACTGTAACTGCCTGTGCATGGGCAGTACAAATGCCAGAACAGTAACCTTTGCTTTTAATGCGGCAATAAATTGCCACAAAAATCCAAGTTTTTTGGGTTCCCTTCAGGTTGTATTTTATCACGGAAGTTTCTTGCCAGCAGATCTTTCAGGGGAAGTCTTGATAGTAATTGCAAAATAGGCTTTTAAGTTGAAAATTTGTAGTGTTTATTTGCTTGTTTGTTTGCTTTTGTCAAACAGCATCTCAACAACAACTGGAATTATAGAATGAAAATTTTGGCTTATTCACTTCTTACTGTTGACTGGGCCTGTGATTATTGTGGAGATTCTGGGAAGAATAACAACAGCTTTACTTGTTTTGGTTGTTGGACTGTTCTGCCAAGGCATCCTAGAGAGTTCATAGGCTGTGCAGGATCTTAGAGAACCTATACATGGCAAAGAGTTTATTCGTATTTCATGAAGTGCCTAAATCATCACTAAACCATTGTAAAGCTTGTTGGGAAGAATGTACTTGCAGACTTTATACTCTTCATAGAAGCAAGCAAATGCAATGGGATTTTACAGCCACCATAGGATGAAATAAACCTGTAATAGAAGAGAAGACAAACCTGTAATAGAATAGATAGAGTAGCTGTATAGATATTTGGCAACTCTGAAGAGACTTCTGAGGCTAAGTCTGTTTCACAACTACTTCAGCAATGCCTGCAAGTCCCAAATAGTTAAAAAGTTTGCCACATAAAATAGTGTGTCTAGCTTGTAAAGTTAAAGATTTAGTTTCAGCCCCAAAGGCTTTAAAATTTATATACTCAGAGAAAAGCAGCACTTGGATCCAACAAGCAGATGGTGGTAATGTGGTATACCAACAACACCCTTATTAGCAGCTGCAGCATGCCAGCTCACAGACCAGCATCCCAGACAGATGTAGTCTCTGTCACCAAAGGAGAAAGACCAACAGCATCTAATACAATAAGAGAGCTTCTGAGGTTCTTGGGATGAGGAAGGTGTTTTGGGTCAGTAGCTTACACGGTCTTGGCACATTGGAAGAGTTTTGGCTCTAACAGCATCTGACCAAGTTCTTGATACAAAAATAGGTAACTTTACCACTGTGATTCTCCATCCCATTCATGCCAGGACTTCCAGTGTCTCAGCTGTGACTCTCTGGGCTCAGCAAAAGAGTCCTTGTTCCCTAGAGCAAGGAGGCCATATTTATATTTTCTATTGAGATATTTCATGTACAAACTCCACATGTTGCAGGATCACTGCTGGTTAATAGACTGATTAACCAACCCAGAGAGAGAGGGTTACTGTAACTAGTTGCTCTACTCGTACGGATTTGCCATCTAATGACATACAAATAGCAACACAGTACAGTCCCCTCCACTGCCTTTCTCTTTGCCGTAGCTCAGTAAATGCTCCATTCTTCAAAGCAATAGCCAGACCATTTAGAATTAAACTTCAGTTGTTGCTTAGCAGGAGCAAAAGGGGGATCTTACATGAAAGTACTGCGTAGGTCAAATACCATCATCCTTACTCTTTCTACATGCTACTTTCTTGCGAATATTTCTTTTGGTCTCTGCAATTGTTCCCAACATTTATTATCACTGAAGGACAAAAAATAGTGGCAATAGTTACCACACACCCTGTGCCAAGTACGTAATATATGGTATTACAGAGAGAGAGAGAGCAACATTTGTAGCTGGAATCTAGTTGCCGAGCATTAAATCAGTTTTAGCTCAAAGTGAATCCTGATTTTCGGCTTCCACTTGTTTTCTAACAATAAGGGGTTTTTTTAAGTAAAAGATAAATGTTATCCTTATTTAGCAAAAATTTACCTAGGTAAGATAATTGTATTTCTGTGTAATCTGATACAATGTAGCAGGATTTTGGGGGAAAAAAAAAAAAATTAGCCCAAGGGGATCTGCAAACACTTAAAAGAACCATTCTTTATGGCTTATGAGATCCAAAAGAAAGAATATTCTAGCTGTAGCAGGTGCCACAAACCACAGAGAAGAAACTACAAAGAATAATTATATGCAAATGTATCAAGGGAAAGAAATGCTAGCCAGTAGAATTTAATGAAATAAAACAACAGGTAAGTTAAGACACACAACAACGGGCTCAGACATTACTCAGTTGTTAAGAGATGCTTTGCTGACAGGATGATAGGTACTTAGTTCATTCTGGCACAGTCTCCACAAGGTATCTGTCTGAGACGCAGAGTAATATGTAAAAAATCTGGTATTCTTCACAGAGGAAAAGCTTGGATTAACTCCCTTTTGCTATTGTGGTTTCTATAACCATATCAGAAGGGAATCTTAGTACAGAATATTTTGCTTGATGTCCCTTACATATAGACTAGTAAATCCATTATATTATTTAAATTAATATGTTTACCAAATGTTTCACTTATTATTCCACTCTTGTTCTGTTTGAAATAGTACATTTTTTAAAATAACTAAATATATGGTTCATAAAAATAAAATCTCTTCCCCTTGCACATTCTGAAGAATGTTACTGGTCATTTCCCAGTACAAAGCTATGTACTTGTACAGGACTATGATCTCGACCAAAGCCTGCCTTTTACCCCAAATGCGATACCATAGCTTGCCTGTGCAGTTTCCCCAGACATCCCTGTATGTTCAGCTGCACAATTCATATCCACTCACAGCCTTCATTTCAGCTGCAAACATACTGTGTCTACTGGCCATACATGAATGGACATAGATGTGAGCAGGGACACATGTTTAAAGGATTTATTTAAAGTTTTGGATAGTTTGTCATCTTGAGGGCTTCAGTTTGTTTAGAGGTTCATACTGACCTGTTGAGTGACTCACAGCGACAAACAGCCTTTTGCTTTTTAAAGCTTGGGTGGATGACAAGCACTTTCAGATTAAACACCAGGACTGTAGGAGACATTTTTCGCCTGGTTTTGTTTGGTTGTTTTTTTCTGGTTGTTGTGGGTTTGGGTTGGTTTTGGTTTTGCTTGCTAGCTTGGTTGTTTTGGTTTTGGGGTTTTTTGAATGGGTGTCTTATCTATTGTACTGTTTGTCTGAATTCTGACAAATTTTTTTCTGTTCTTTTGTTTTGATAGCACACTTTTCTCTCCTCTCACCACACATCCAAAAAACACACCTGTGCATATTTCCCTGGACACATGTGAGAGCAGAAAGGGATGCAAGGGGCATCCAAGCATCAGTGGCTTGAGAAAGCAGTGGCAGAAAAGGTTGAGTACTTGGCTGAGTGACAGCAAGTGTTGCTGAAATTCAGTCCTATGTAGCTATCTGGGTTAGGCAAAGAAATGCATGCAAATATCCTGGTGCAGCTTTGAAATCAGGACAATGTCTGCGTGAGGGCTTCCATACCCACAGAAATGAGAATTTAGAAACACATAGACATCAAACTCTCTCTGATTATGTCTCTTGACAAACCACCAAGAGACCTTGGAAACTGAGACTGTATAGCAGAGTGACCAATCTGTGTGTCACAAACCGTAAAGTTTAAGCCGCAAGTGCAGCTCCTCTGCCTGATGATTCATGTCTGACTGTGGCCAAATTCCTCATGAAATACAAAGCAATAAACACTAGTGGAGCAGTGGGACCTCAGCTGGCTTTTGTTGTATCTTGGGTGCTCTCTGTTTCCCTCTTTTCGGAAGTGTGTGATACATGTCTCTAGTTTCTCAGTCCCTGAAGATTCTGGCACACAGTCTGTGTTGTACGAGATGGTGCTCATCCTTGGCCTGAGGTTCAGAGCTTGGGATGCCTTGACATAAACATGGCAATCTGAAGTCCCTGCAGAAAAGCAAGGGAAGGATAAAATGCCTGACAAACCTGATGGTTTCCTCTGAATCTGAAATGGTGTCATATAATCAAAATCCAACAGCAAGCAGCAAAAAGGAAAAGGATATTTTCTGTGTTACTTTAAGAGTGCCAGTCCAGACTTTCCTCCAGCCTCTACTTGTGACCAGTCTTATAGCCAAGTGGAAAAGACAACCCTCCTTTTAGAGTAAATACGCTGCAGAATGTGCAAGAGAGATGGATGCCCTCAAAGGAGGTTGTGACCCCTGGGAAGCCTGTGCTGGAGGACAGAAGGAACTGTGCCCACTGGAGAGAAGAGACCACAATGCATAACAAGTTTGTTGGCAGAATTTGTGACCCCATGGGGTACCCCTGGTAGAGCAGTCAGATCCTGAAAGACTGCACCCCACGGAAGGGACCCGTACTGGAGCAGTGGGAGAGTGTGAGGTGTCCTCCTGCAAAGGAAGGGGAAGCAGAGACAGTGCATACTGGACTGGCCACAACCCCCAAACCTCACTCCTCTGCACTGCTGGTGAGGAGGAGGGAGAGAATATGGGACTGAAGTTGAGCCCAGGATGTAGGGAAGGGTGGGGGAAGATGTTTTAAGGTTTGGATTTATTTCTCATTATCCTAATCTGGTTTAATTGGTAATATATTAATTTCCCCTAGTCAAGTCTGTTTTGCCCATGACAGTAATTGGTCAGTGTCCTTATCTCAATTTTTGAGCCTTTTGTTATACTCTGTCTCCCCTGTCCAACTGAGGAGGGGAGTGACAGGGTGGCTTTGGTGGGAGCTGGTGTCCAGCCATAGTCAAGTCTCCACATTTGTGTTTAATTTACATCTAGGTGAGAGAAAACTTTTTGTGTTTACAAAAAAGAAATGCTCAAATGCATGGATAACAAACTTTTAAGACTTCAAAATCAGTGTGAATTGACCTAGAGGAGGAGTAAAGCAAAATTTTTCTTGGAAGACAATGAGAAGTGATTCACACAATTGTCTTACTTTAATTAAAATCTTTCTGTCTTCAGTTTCCAATAGATGGTTTTGTAGAAGTGTGACAAAGGAACACTGATGTATAGCTAACTGCATTAATAATTTTGAAAAGTAATTAATATGATAAATTTTGCTCTTTTATCTCAAACCTATTTGGTTTACTTTAGCAGATGTCAGCATCTTAAATGCAGTTGGAGCCTGTATTCTGAAATAATTGTTGAACCTGAAGTCATTTATGATCAGCTGCAGTGATGATGTGCTGGACATTACAACCTAGAAAGCAGAGTGCTACAGGCACGCTCAGTCTACAGATGTTGCTGTGTTAGTTTTTGGTGTCCTGGAAAAAAGTATTCAAAGATATTGAAACCAGCTGTTTCTCCTGTTACTGCACCGGATGCTTATCTTCTTGTTCTATATATCAAAATATCAGTGTCAAAATTTACTATTACTGCATGAACTGGAGAGACTTTGATCTAGAGATAAGATGGTTCAGTCAATATTATGTAACAGCTGCCCTTAGTATATTTAAAAACAAAATAAAAAAAACCATTTATTATTGTTACAATATGATAAGCATGAATTAAAGTGAAATAAAGCGATAGGACAGTCACAAAATAATTTTGAATCAACAAATTATTTTGAAATTAAATAGAAAATGCATTTTCAGAAACCATTTTAGGTTTTTTACATTTTGTATTCTCAGGGCATTCACAGCCTGTATTTTTTTTTTTCTAATTCCATGGAAACAAAATTCCAAATTTTACTACAAAGTGAAAGAGAATTCAGAGTGATGACAGGCATAAAATGTTGCTTGTATCCCAGGAAAACTTTACGACAATTAATAAAAGTAAGATGTGAGATAGAGAAAACGTAAGAAACTTTCAAAATGCATCTGTGAAATTACAAGGGATCCTATTAGTAATGGTAGCATAACTGAACAAAGGGAGGAGGGGAAAGAGCACGGAGAATAAGGAGGGAGAAGGTGACACCTAAAGGTCTATATATTGTCACAGAAGAGGGTGTACAGCATTTATTTGAGAATTAAAGGAAGATTTCATATACCTGTATGCCTTTGGCAGATCATGAGAGGCATCTTACAGCAATTAGTGAACTTTTTGATTCTTCTCTGGGAATAATCATGAACGTGTTGTTCACAAATGTGCTTGTTTGACAAACTGCATAAACACATTTGTCAAGGACTCATCTCCCAGATGTCCTCAATTCTGCATGCAGTCAGCAAAAGCAATTGACAACCTCCCCTGGGTCAAAAAAAGGCCCATTAGAAGCATTGCTCTCCTACCCATCTGCTGAAACTGTTATCTGAGGCAGCTAATTATATGTTTCACTCTTTCATTTCCAGAATCAAATATACCTCTCAGTCTCTGTACCATTGATTGAATTAACTGGAAATATTTGCAGGTATCATGGACAGTGAACTTTACTTCACCCTGAAGGGAGGGATAATGGTCCTTTCACCTTTTTTTTTTTTTTTTTACTTTGTAAAACTGTTTAGAACAGAGAGAGTGAACAGGGATAATTCAAAAAAAGAAAAGCTATTTTTGCATATATTGCATTGCCTGTCATGGAAGAAAATCTGACTTGGCTTAAATTCAGGAAAATCTAGGACTTCTCAGGACTTTGTCCTAACCACTCCCATGTTCTGCTTAATCATAAATTCAGATATCTGGCATACTTCTTGCATGATATACAGTTATGAATGTTGGTCATGAGATGGTTATTGAAGTACATTCTATTGGATCATCAATATAGGCCTATTTAATATTTTCTTTTCTTGTTTAGCACCATATTGCTGCAGCAGACCACAGCAACAGGGAGCTCACTGCTTTGCAAGAGGAAAGTGTTCCAGAAATGTGCAAGTCATTTCTCTAGAGTTGGACACTGCTGGTGAACAGCAGTGTGTGCTGGGAAAGCATTGCTGAAGGCCTGGAGTGGCCACAAGTGAGCACAGGAGAGTAGTGGGGAAGATGTATCACTGACAGTGGGCTATTGGATGCAACTTAAATCAGTAACAGGCACTTTTACTGCTATTGTACATATCAACCTTCATGACCAAAACAGGCTTTTAGAAGGAAGAAACTGGTTGACTGGCCTACCTGACTCCACACTAGAAATAATTTGCCTTAGCTGCCAAAACATTGCTTGTGTGTTTTCCAAAACGCAACTTTGAAAAGACAACAAGTCCTTAAATGGTTTAATCCAGGAGAGATTAGTGCTAACATGAGTTTTTCTCATTGGAAGCTGTCCTACAGAGTCCAGATAGTATATTCAGAGACATTATTTGTGAGAAATATATTTGCCAGCTCTCTTCATATAATTTATCTCTGCTCTTAGCCAAAGGAATATAAGCCATGGAATGTAGCATTAATTTCCTGATGTTTTGTTCTTTGGGCTCCTTTTCAGTATGAGCAATTTCAGCTCCATTGGAAATGCTCAATTGAAGATGATATGAAATCAGAAAATTTCCAAACTCATTGTCATTAGAAAGGGTCTTAAACCAGAACAGTATTTTCAGATACGTCTTCCCTTTCTCTGCAAGATGTTCTTAGATTAGATTCATAAAGCTGTTTATTTTTATTGTCACTCCCTTATTTTGACTGACCATTTTGTTTTATATTATCTGATGGTTATTTTATTAAGTTAAAAGTTTAAATTAAAATTAAGTGTTACATATGATGTTCTTGAAATTCAAGAGAAAACTTTAAACTATCCTTGAGAATGTATTAGAATCATAGAATGGTTTGGCAGAAGGGACCTCAAAGATCATCTAGTTCCAATCCCCTGCCATGTGCAGAGATACCTTTCATTAGGCAAATTTGTTCAGAGCCCCATTCAACCCGACCTTGAACACTTCCTCAGATGGGACATCCACAGCTTGTCTGAGCACCTTGCCATCCTCATGGTAAAGAATTTTTTCCTAGTATCTGATCTAAACCTACTTTCTTTATTCTTTATGTTTGAATCCATTGCCTTTTGTCCTGTATCTACATACTCTTATAAAAAGTCCCTGTGTTTCTTGTAGAGTCCCTTCAAGCACTGGATGGATGGCCACAGTTAGGTCACTCCAAGGCCTGAACAATCCCAGTTCTTCTAGCCTTTCCACAAAGGAGAGGTCCTGTACCTCAGTACTACTGCGTTGTGTCAGTATTAACCATTCAGACCCTTATGGTGATGCAATGGTGCTTATTTTGAGCTGTGTGACCAAAACCTTGCTTATGATAGCACCACTTCACTTAGGGAAGACTCCAGGCTAGGAATACAGGAGAAATACATTTTATATGAAAAGACTGTGTAATCTCCCCATGGATTTTCGAACATCACTTCTGATGTCCTGCAATCTGAAATTCTTAGTTGCATACAAGACATGCTCAAAGTAAGACAGTAGAAATCTGTTGAATCCCATGGGAACAACATAGTTAAGCATCTAAGTAGCTCTAAAGTTAAGAGAAAAAACCTGCAACTCATGTTCTGTGAAGTACATCAGAGACGTAGTTAATCGTACAAATATATTTTCTTTGCTTATCTGCTGGTAGATGTGTGTGTTATCCACTGTGAAATTGGTTACGGTGCTGGAAACAATCCCTTTCAGCACAGGCTTTGTATTCTTGTTCCTTCCATGGGTATTTTGAAACTGCTGGCAGGGTATTTGTTCTACTTTGCTGACACACCAGTAAAAATACATATAAAAACTCTTTCGGAGTTCTAGGTCAAATTTTTGTTCTTCACTATGCTAATATTAATACAGAGAAAAGGTACAGCATTTCTACTTGTGTAACCAAAACAGAGCTTTGCCTTAAGGAACATGAGTGCAAATGGCAAGGTATTAGAAATACAGATGCAGAGAGAAAGGTCCAGTGTGGTTTCTATTAAGAAGCAGTTGCTGAAACAAATGAGAGTTTTGCCCATGCAGGGCCGACTTGATTCTGTATGTTTTAGAGACACGTATAATTTATACAATTTGTTCTGCCTAGTCATGACTGCTTCAGATCACTTCTCATCTCCTCAGCACTCTTTTGGTATTTTTTTGGACTGATGCTGAACCAAACTTCCAATTCTAGTTGTCCATATATTCAACCAGTGTTGACAGAAGAGATGTGATTGTTAATATCTTCAGAGCATTGCTTCCAGTTAATCACAAATGTTAATTGTGACAGCTAGCTGCATAGAATATATAAACCTTTCAATTTCCTTGCACATTAAGAACTTCCTAAATTCTCTGCACAAACTTTCAGTCTGTCGCTGTAATACCTGAAGGAATTTCTGAGGAGAAAAGTTCCATGAAAAACAAATTCAGGCCTGCTCATGCTGAACAGAGATAATAGAAAATATTAACCAAAGTGATTTCTGTTTCTATTGCCTCCTGAGCAACTTCGGCACCAAGCTTTAGCACTCCTAATAACAAGATAATATGGTATAATAAGATAATAGGGGAGTAATACTGCAATAATAGATTAGTACTCTAGCAATAGGTGAATAATAATCTTATTTTTTTATTGTCTTTCTTAGGTGTAGATCTTGGACACTATGGTCAGAATTTCAGTTCCCTTTATCAAAATATTCCTCAAGATCAAGGCTGACTGTGGAAAAAAGTGTCAGTCATGGAGTCAATACTGAATTGTAAGAAGCAATCATAATAATACTAAATGGGTACTTTTTGAATGTTTTATTTTTCTGAAATTATGTTCACATACCTTAAACACTAAGAGAATAATACAATTACTTTGAAGATTAATTCTGCTCTTCTGCCAGTCACAGGACTGTGCTATTTCCAATGGCTCAGCCACTTTTATGCTTCTGAATTGGTAGAAGTCACCTCATGAATTATGTGTCTAAAGATTATAATTGCTAATGTATTTTGCATTGAAACATGCAATCGTGCCTATGGAGTAGGTGTATCTCTTATGATTTTTTACCACCAGGCTGAGTTTGGGTGGCCCTTAGGGAGTGTGTGTGTAAGCAAGTTGACACATGAAATCAGCAGAGCCCTGGGTGTGTGCCAGGAACCTCCATCTTGACTTGCTGCTAATACTCTCTAAAATAGGAAGCAATGATGCATTTGTTCCAAAATCCTGCAAACAGCATGGAGTATTATTTTATGCATAGTAATCCAGCATAAATGTAGTGGATTTTTCTTGGTGAACATGAAGAGGAGGCAACTCCTGAAAGAAAATGTACTGCTTCTCTTCTTATTTAGCTTTGTGTTTTGTTATCTGTGCCTGAATTTGTCTGAGCCTGGAAAAACCATGAAGCATTCCCAAATCATGCTGAGTCCTCTTAATATTCTGGCAGATGGCGTAAGCACAGTGTAAGTGCAGGCTCCTACCAAACACTGTGGCCCTAACGACAAGTGACTTTTTGCTGTCCCAGGTCATGGCAATGTCTCAGTGGCAGGGGTACGTGGAGGTAATGTGGCTGGGCAGACACTTCCAGGGCTCATCCACACTGCAGGAGAGCATATCCCAGAGAGTGTTTAAATACTTGGTGTGCACATGAGGTTTTCCCAGAGAAAACTAGTTGAATGGCTGCAAACCACTCAAAAAGCTCAGCAGGTAAGCAGTGGTGGACAGAGAGCTTAGCTTCAAAGCCACTTGGCATTGCAAGGTAGATATTATCACTTCAAGATTATTATTTGCTTAAAAACAGCACTGTTTTGAGCAAATTATAAATCTTGCAATAATATACAGCCTTCAAAGGGGGCACAGTTATTTGTCTTGCCAGTTTGTACTGTTCTTCTCTTTGACCTCTACATTTTTAAATAATTTGAGCAAGCAACCAAAAACCTCTCAGTCATAATCACAGAAGAAACAGTAGTCTTCTGAGTTCCAGATGTATGCTTTGGTGTAAGCTCTGAGTGTGCCTAATTAATTATTATCATAAACGGCGATGTCTACTAGCGTATGCAGAATTGCTCATAACTTAGCAGATTCGTTAAAGCTGATGTTATTTCATGCAAATGTATTTTGAGCATGTCTCTTAGTGTGGCGCCTGAAGTGAAATAAATTTCACTGCTCAACTTCTTTGCTGTGGCTGACTCAATGACTTCAGGCATGGCTGTGAGCAATACTTCATTCTCTGGTGTAACATGTATATATGGCTTATTCGAGAAAAATTAACTCTTTCCAGTGAAGCATGGAAAACAGTGCAAAATAGATAAAGGAAGGACAGTTATCAGGGCACCATAGTGAACGTAGAGCATATGGCAAAGGATGCTTTTTGACATCTGCCTTTAGAGCTAAATTAGTGAAAGATCAAAAAAAAAAAAAAATCTTAAATAGTTTGGAAAAGTAATAAGTACCTAAGAGAAATGCCATGTTGTTACATCCACTGGCAATACAACTGAAATGAAACCAAAGAATTATGCTTCTATTAAAGTTTGGAAGATGCACAGATGAATTTCTCATATACCGTGAAGTGCTAAGAATCAGTAACCACACAGCTACCAAGCTGATACTGTCATGGCATTGGCATTGGACTCAGTCACATCAGTGGCACTGAGCAGTAAACAGACAAATAAGCCGAGGACAGAACTGGCTGAAAGATCAGATGATTCACATGAGATCAAGTAAAGACATAAACACAGACTGAAACAAACCAGAGCAGCTTTTGTGCACAAAAGGATAAGAAATATAGAATTTATGGGAGAGCATTTGATGTTCTCTCCTTTCATGATCTTGTGTCCAAAAAAGAAACCACTGTGCAAAAACATACATGTAATGCTAGAACCATTCCCATCTAAGTGGATGGTGAGAGTGGCAATCTCTTTGGTGGGTTTGCCTTCACTAACACTTGCTAGGAGATTCCCTGCAAAATGAAAATTAAGTATTACATAAAATTTCAGCCATGACCAAGGCAATTAGCTCAGAACTGTAGTGCAGTGGGTTCTTTAATTAAGAGTAACTGCAGGAAGAATTTGCAAGAGAAGCTGGTAAGATGCTCTGGACAAACATTACTTAATGGTCTTTGAGAGTAAGTGTTTTTTGAGATGACATCACTGATAGATCTAGCCAAAAGTAGGTCTCAGAGAGGACATCTTCAGAGCACAGCTGGGAAGCACAGACACCACCACCCTGCTTTTTGAAGGCAAGGAATAGAGAGAATGGAATAAAGAGCTGTGAACAACATAACATAATGGTTATGTCATGCCTTGCACAATTCTATCTTCTTGTACTCAATGTAGGAAGAGATACTTCATTTATATAAAGATGCTTTTAGAGGCAGTCCTTGCCTTCTTGAAGAACAAGAACTGGAAAACAGGTCTGAGTTTAAACGAATAAAATTGCTACCAATGAGTAACAATTCCCTTCAAGAAGAAAACTTAAAAACCCCCAAACTTGAGAACCATGCAGGGATGAGGAATTTTAAATTAAGTTATGCAACTAACAGAATGGATGAACAATATGGTAGCTATTAAAAACCAGACAAACCATACATGTGTATTGTTCAGATCTAAAATAAAATTGCATGATGCGGAAGAGAGAGAATTGCCCTGTAATTACACTGATAATTGAATGTGTTCAGCTTCAAATAGGAGAAGAGATGTGTACTAGTTTTGTAAATCAAGTACCCATATTCCTGCCTTTGTGTAGTTCAATTTCATGTTAACTATTTATTGGTACTAAAATTGTGCAGCCATGTTCATAAATTTTAGGTTAAGCAAAGTTGCAAACTATTTCCTGAACACATCTGCTGAACAGCTTATGTTATCCAGCTCCAAAGCAAAAAAAAAAAAAAAAAAAAAAAAAAAAAAAAAAAAAAAAA
>NW_008239309.1:1386328-1402458 GCF_000691975.1 Corvus brachyrhynchos | reverse complement strand
AAAAAAAAAAAAAAAAAACACAAACAAACAAACCAAAACCCAAAAAGTGCATGTCATGCCTTTCTACTGTGTGTACAGTTTTTAAAGGAAGAAACGTGTACAAAAGAAGGAACTAAATTTGCCATAACATCCCTTTGTATGTTAGTGGCTGAGGGAGTGTGCACTGCTCTGTGGGATACTAAGTGTATGCATGGGGCATCAGAGACATGGATGTGTTCCATGACATTTTGCATGGCATGGTTGGAGAGAAATCACCAAAGGCAGAGCAAGGCAAGGTAAGGCAAGGCAAAGCAATTTTTTCATGGTTCCTGAAGCTTGTTTCCCCAGCAGTGTGAATCAGAGACCCTCAGTGAAAGTCGAGGCCCAGTGGCTGTAGAGAGTGAGGCATTGTGGTGAGCTGTGCCACAATGACACACACCAGCTGAGGAGGTCCTTACAGAGAGGCCACCAGCATCTAGTGTGGAGCAAAGCCATGTCTAAGCTGCTGTTCCTTGCTGGAGCACAGCACTTTCATTCCTTGGGATTTGGCCCAAACTGGGCCAGGGTCCTGCGCTTTAAAACACAACCACCAAAGCTATTGCCTGCTATCTTTTGCTAGTCTTCAAATCTGTTCATCAAAACATAGAATGAGATACTCATGTATTGCCTTTGAAGAGAGAGGCCCATTTCTCAGACTTTGGTGCAGAGAAGTGTCATAACCTCTGCTGCACAAGCATACAGCCTGTGCAGCCACTGTGTAGCCCTCCTATAGCCAGAACCATGAGACTCTATGCACCCTGGCAACTGGACACGAACAAGTTTTTGATGTATAAGTTGGTACGCAATAACTCAAAGCTTAGAAAAACTTTGCATCTACTGAAGTGGGGTTTTTCTGTATTATTTTCTTGGATTTGAGTACTTCCAAAGAGTATTTTTACATGGCTAAGTAACCTTTCTAACTCCTTCCCATTAGTGCCTCCAGCTCCATGGGCACTGTCTCTTGGAGGTAAACCAGAACAACAGCACAAAATGCATTTGTTTTCTGATCTAGGTACTACACCCATAATTGTCACTGATGAAACTCAAGGATCTCCACTGTTTCTCACCCAGTAATACTTCCACATTTGGATGACATTATTCTACAGGGGCTTTTCTGCCAAAATGTTCTCCCTAGCGTGCTACCCTAGGAGATTTTACTGTGAGGAGGAACCCCTTGCCCCATCTGCTGGAATGTGACAATGGCATTCTAATTTCACATTTGAAGGCATGATGTAGGCTACAGTTATGTAACTTTATTACTTGTTTAATGTGAAAACAACCTAAAAAACATATTTCATTCTACTCACTTGTGGCTTCCCCATCTGGAGGGCATTGAGCTAGTCTCAGAGAGAGCTCTGACAAGCATACTGGGCAGATCAGATCCCTGCCTGTGTCAGTGGGACGTGCACACTCTCACTCCTTGATTCTACTGGAATTTTTAGTACAGCACCAAGGAGGAACTATGCTCTTCCATTAACTGACATTCCCATATGAACCAGGATATCCCAGTGTTTAGAATTTGTGAACTGATTAAAACCAAAACCAAATCACATGCTTCTAGGTTATACTGCCTCCTCGCAGGCTGAGTGTTTTAGAGCTGTGTGTATAAGCCCTAGGAAAAGTGGCAGCTATTGTGATTTGTTTTTCAACCAAAGTTAATAAGGCAGCAAAGAGGAAGGGGCAATTTTAGATGATTAATGGAGAGAGCTCTGCAAGGAGAGCATGTGCCACTTAGGGAGGCCTGGGGCTCTCATGGCCCCAGGAGAGGTTCTGCTGCTGCTTTAGTGCTGTGCATCAGGGCACTCCCACTGATGCATGACTGGCTGCATCATGACACAATGTGCATCATGGGAACCTGAGTGGCTCTCTTCTCAGCTGACTTTGAATGCCTCCCAGACAGGCATCTGCATCCAAACTAGGCATCTAGACTCCTTTATGGTCAACTAAAGCTTCTGTAGAAGATGTTATTTCACTGAATTTCAGTTAATGAGATGAATTTCATTCAGAAAATGTCCTTTATCTTCTTTTCCCCCACTACTGTAAAGGAAATACAGACTATTTACTTGATGTACAAAATATTTTTATACAACAAATGAGGCTTACCCTCAACAGATGTGTTTACATGTTAGGGCAGCATGAATACTGAAGGGAGGAGACTTTGGAGCTTACCAGAACTACCTGCATGCATGCACTTCACCTAACAGCCAAATAGTTAGCACTAACTTTATTTCCAGATCACAGAATATTCTAAGTTAGAAGGCACTTATGAAGATCAATCTCACTCTCAAGTGAATGGTCCATCCAGGCATTGAACCCACAACCCTGGCGTTATTAACACCATGCTCTGATCAACTGAGCACTCTCAGGGACAATTCCAAGTAGCAGACCATCCCCAGAACTTCCCTCACCTTGATTTGGAGGGGGGATTGAACTAAGTTCTCCCATGTCCCAGGAGAGTATATCCACTGCCAATCTGTTGAATAATTGCGCTGCCTCGCTCCCATTGAAGCTGTTCTCTATGAATAATTAACTAGTTGTTGCAGCAGTGGTTTGAACCTGACTTGCCCACTTCCCAGATGAGCATGCTAAATAGCAGGCTGGAGAATCACAATTTCCCATTCCCCTGTGTGGCTCACTGAACACTTAATTATTTATACGAAGGGATTTAGGAAGCTTAAAGAGAAGAAAGGCTCATCTGGGGATAGCCTGGAGAATGGGAGACCTGAATCCAACCCCTTGCTCTGAATCAAACCAGTAGAGAATTTGAAAGCTGGTCTCTGTCTTCAGGTAAGCTCTTGCTCTTGGGACCATTGAGTTAAGTCTAGTTGTGCATGCAACAGGGCACAGGGAAAGACCTTCCTCCTTGAAATACTATAGCAATGAAACCTCACTGTCTTCTCCCAGAAAAGGGGCAGTAGTTGCAAATCCCTGCTGCATGTAGCTGGGGAATCATGCACCTGCATACCTTAGACATTGCTGTCCCAGCATTTCCCACCAAGAAAGTGTTTCTCTTATACAACAAACCTTTCTTTTGGTGTGTATAGGGAGTGAAAAGGGGTCCCCAAAGGGACCACAAACCTCAGTGTTACACCTTTGTCATCTCTATCCTTGTTCTTCTTAACTATAAATTGACCACAGGGGCTTCAGGAAATTATAACTGAGTCTTTAGATGCTGCCATTACATTTAAGACCTGATATGAGCTTGAATCCTTCACCTGAATCAGTGCTCTTTGGCTGCATCTGTACTGCCCAGGCTTTGTGTTTCTTTCAGATGTTGCAGTAAGAATTGCATATAAGGGTGGGATGCCAGTGTACATGGAGTACTTCTGCCACTTGGTGCCTTTTTTCATAGGAGTCAGGGATCACAGGCAAGCACAGTGCCCCTGTGCACACTGGCAGTGGATCGGTGTGATCAAATGTGAAATCAGGCATTACAGCCATGCAGGAGGCAGGGACACCAGTCTGACATGTGGTCACACTGTTTCCAAATGCAATGACGTGACATTTATTAAAAAAACCAATGTGCTACAGAATCTTTCCTGCTTTATGGGTAGTCAAGGGGGGAAAAGCATTTCTGTTGACATTTTCATGTTTTATAAAGAAAGCTGAAGTTCAGAAAGAGGAGAAATTCTACCTAAAACCAAATTATTAACCAAATTAGGACTAATAAGTGTTGTAAGTCCATCCCATTAGAACTGTCTCAGCCAGTAAAGATATGAGGGGAGATCAATATATGCTTCCACTTGTTAAGTCTGTGACTCACTCTCAAGGTACTGCATAACATAATGCCTTTGCCTCTCTGACCCAGAAATGTTGCTTCATCATGTGATTGAGCAGCAGAGTGAAGGGGGTGATGGTCTGCCTGGGCACGCAGATTCACCTGATGCAGAAAATCCAGCTTTCTGTATTAATGGCTCTTGCAAGAGATGAGATCCATTGCAATAGGCTTGAATTCACAGCAATTTGCTTAAGTGAACAGATTTATTCACCAAGATTAGAGAAATCCAGTGAGGCGTGTTGTATTTGTTTCTGGAGCTTTTCCTTCAAAAAAAGAGGAAAACCAACCCCAAAGTACAGGTTCTATAGAAGGTGCTGAAATAAAGCAGATGGATTGGAAATATGGACTGAATCTTTGGAAGTGAAATATTTCTTATAGCATTGTCTTTACTTGGCATTATTCTCCTAAGGAGTACTTATTTTTCAGAGATGTGACCCTACACATACCCACCTTGAGATGTTAAGGCTCCAGCTTCCATCTTCCACTGGGACAAAGTGCTCAGATCAGTCCAGGAGAAGGTTTGAAAGTGAACACAGGATTATCTGTTAAACTGAGTCATTTGTGAAGAGCAAATATCTACCTGTTGTCTACTTCAGCCTGAAGGCTGAGCCTGCTGGTTATGTGCTACAAAATTTGAAATACCATCCAGCTGGTTAGGAGAGTGCCACTACTTTTTTTTTTCTTTTCTGAGACAGAGCATGTGCTGTATGGTTATTTTTGTTAATTGGAGTTTTTTTCCTCTTTGCTGGTCTGCCTACACCTCTGAAAGCTGCTCCCTCTTGTGGTCTAGTGAGATTTATGGCTTAGGATATTAATTATACTATGCTTGACCCTTTACATAAAAGGGGGAGCAAGCCAGAGGTTTATGAACTGTAAAGGGATCCTGTTCATAAGTTTATTTAGGTCTGGCTGTCTTTAAGTTTTGAAAGGTACCCACGTTCGCCTTCTTTAGAGACAAATGCTAACACTAAAATGACTAACTAAACATTTGCACGTTCTTAAAAAAAAAAACCAAAACCCCATCCTCTTCAGTAATAATTTTCCTCTCAAGGAAAGAAAAGGCAGTGGTCCATTTCTGAGCAGTATTATAACAGTACATGGCACATACGTATCTGCTTTCCTCTGTAGGAAAAAAACTCACAGTACTACTACAAAACCTCACTTTGTACTACTTATAAAGGAAGTAATTTCATAATGCGATAGGCATAAATAAGTGAAGGAGCTGCTCAGCATCACAGTAGTTTCTTTCTGTTGCTAATTCTACATGCTGGTTTGATGTGTATATTCAAGGCACTCAAAATTATGATGGCAAGCTGATGGTGAATTTATATTCTTGTTATCAGCACTGATATTCTTAGGAGGCATTGGTTTTGACGGACTATGGAAGAATGTCTTTCTGAACTTTTAATTTTTATCATATGTCTTTGTCCAACAGCAGATAACCTAAAATTGAGGTGTCCTGCAATTAGTGTGGCAATCATCTCAAATACTCTTGAGTGTGTCCTTCTGGATGCTAGTAGGAAAATATTTTCACCTTACACAGTGACATGTTTGTCTCTGCTGATATCTTTCATCAACACACATCACAGATATTCCAACATATATCACAGATACAGGATATTGTGTGGAATCCCCTCTGTCTAGCTCCTTTATTCCTGGAAGTTTCCGTCTGCTGGGCTGAGGGTACAGACAAAAAAAACCACTTCCCTCTTTCTTTCCATCTGCCTGCCCCTAAAGGATTGATTGTCCTCCCCAAAAAATCAAAGTGTGGATGGTGAGATGTGTTCAGCTCTTCTGCCTCACATGCTTGGAGGATCTGTTATTAAGCCTCTTCTCTTTTGTGAATCTACATAGCTACATTTGCTTAGTCTTCATCCCTTGAGAGCCTGTGTGCCCACCTGGGTCTGTGGCTTGCTTCAGGTGGCAGGTGGCCACCATCTTCTTGCTGACTGCAACCTTCATTTCAGACTACACTGACAACAGACTTGAGGGCCACAGCAATGTCTTTCTGGTGTTTTCCCTTTCATTCTGTGGCCTGTCCCCATCCCTTTTCTCCCTTCATATTTTGCCTTTGTCCTGCTGCCTATTGCTGTTACTATGATGCCGCTGGCCTTGTTGCCCTCCCTTTACACATATCCCCTGGGACCTATTGCTCCCTTTCAATATTCATTATAATTTTTGTTTCCCCATCCCCAAAGCCTTATTACTTCACTCCTTTACAACCCACAGTTACCAAGCCTCTTGCTTTATAACTCTCCAGTCTTTCCATCTGTTTCACCTGGAACCACATACTCCATCTCTGGCCAGCTCTCTCCATCCTCTGTCAGTAAGTTTCGTTGGCTTTTCACATCAAATTCTAATTTCGCGTCTTATCCACGTTCCATGCTTAATCACTTCTGCCTGCTTTTTTTCTTGTTGCATTTCATCTCCTGTGCCAGTCAGTCTCTGGACTCTGCACATTCCACTGCACCCTCCTCTGTCTCTCTCCTAGTCAGGGTTCCCATCAGTCCATACCTTCCATCTGCTCTTTACCTCCAGAGTTTCTTCTAAGCCTCCCTGTAAACATACAATTCATTAAGCAAACCAAGAAACAATTTTCTGCTCTCCTCTTTGGACACAGAAACTTTAAAAAAACAAAAGGGAGAAAGGTCTCAAAGATTGTGAAGGCCTAACAAAACAAACAAATGATTTTTCTATTTGTCATCATTTCACGTCCAAGTATCTCCTAGGATCTATATGGAGTGCCTGATAAATGACTCTGTAATGACTTCATCTGGAAATAATGATTAGCAGGACCTTCCCCACCCTCCACAGGATTTTAAGTCCTTCAAGATATGGATGTTGTCTTTGACTTGCTTATAAAATAGAATGCACAGTTGTGACACACAGAAAATGTGGTGCCTTATGATGTCTTAGTAATAGTGGCATTGGTGTGATTATGATTATTGATGCAATCTCAAGCAATTAGTGTCCGTTTTAGTAAAGGATTGCCTTCCTCTGAATTGGGAATAATATCTAATATTTTACCTTCCTTTTTTTTTTTTTTTTTTTACATATTTTAGCCTTAAGTTGTGAAAATCCATTCTAATCTTCACTCCATTAGATATTTGTGCTGCCCGAAACAGAGTACCTGTTTCTGTTTACTGTAGAGAAACAGTTAGGAGCTGGAGGGTAAGAAAAAGGAAAAGAAGGGTTCATACAAGGATATGAGTTTTCTGAGTCATCTTTAGAACCTATCATTTTTTCACTCACTTTAAAAACAAACAATCAAACAATAAAACCTGGTTTCTTTGTGTTTTTTGTGCAGCGTGATGAGGGCATCTTGTGTCACTTTATGTAGCATCACATGCTGAGCTGTTTTCTATCCTTGGATAACCTGAAGCAGTAAGATGCTCTTAGAAACAGAATTGCAGATGGTATTTCATCTCTAATGTGTCAGTAGTTCTCTGATAACCACAAAAAGGCTTGAAAACTTATTGTTTTGGTAACTGAGTACATTTTAAATGGACAAATTCATCAGAAGGGTGATGTTTTAAAATGCTTTTTTGCCTATCTTTTGTATCATCCACAATTTTGCCATCAAAATTTACAGCTGCAAAAATCGGTTGCCCTTTCATGTTACAATGTGAAATGAAGAGTGTATTAAAACATTCTGGAGGTAGTTCTTTTTACAGTAATGCATATGCATGAAAAAATAGCTTTGCTCAGCCTCCACCTCCAGTACCACATATATTATCTTCTTTAATTGACACAGACACATTTCATGTATCTGTGCCGTCACAGCTATTCTAAGAGTGAGGCTGTACTGCTCAGGATGCCATGAATTTGTTTTAGTGCCCTCCCAGTGACCTCTGATGTTGCCTGATGTTTAGATGCATTAATGCATCTAGCTTGTAGTATTCTAGACCCATCACTCCTCTGCTCAGTCAAAGTGCCCTTGATAACAACTGCTACTCGCTACTGGTATAACAAGATGGCTCCAGATTACAGCAATGTTCATGCTTGCATGCAGAAAGGGGGAAAGGAATGGTCCATAAATTTCTCATTAAAACAAACTGAAGTCATGACAGGAGCCTTTTTTGGATGACGGAGACAGGAAGATTGCACTGGATCTGCCCTACTCTTGCCAGTGGGTTTCACTTCAGTCGCTTGAAATCACTTGAGAGAGATAATTCAGCTAGGTAAAACTGTCAGAAGATGTATCTGAATTAATCAAAACAAACATTTTTAGGTAATTATCTTGGCACCACATTAGAAATGAGCAACAGCAAGATATGTTCCAGATGTGTATAGTAAATATATATTATGCTTTTTGGAGTTATAGAAGTTAGTCAGTTTTCAAAATACAGAAAATAACATGAAACATGCAAGTAATCTTTCCTTTGGAGTCATTACAACCAAAACAAGAATTCACAAGCTTTTTCAAAATTGTCTGTATAATGGCTTCTTAAGAAACTGTAGTAATTTATTGGGGTTTTCTAATATTTGAAACAATTGTTACACGTTAATTGTTGCATAAAAATTTCAAATCCCAAGCAGTTCTTAGCATGATTATTACAGAAGTATTATTTTCATGGGTATTTTATTTGCCATGTGTGATGTACATAGATGTTAGCAGTTCCTCTTCTTTGATAGGCATGTTTCAGGATGTGCCCAGACTCCCCTTTCCCACAGGAGTGGAACAGTCTGCAGCTGCATCTGTATGACTGAATTCAGTTATTTCAACTGGTTTTTGTCTAATCTTGTTACACCTCCCCAGTCAGAAACCTCCCTGGTTAGACACTGCAGTACCTTCCATTTGCAAAAGACCACACTGAAGGGCCCACCCCTAATTTGTTGTCTCATTTAGCCTGAAGGGAAAGTCCTCTCCACTGGCAAGCAGAATCAATGCTGTTTCATTTCAGAGAAACAACTCAAGGGTGCTGTGGCGTATACTGTAGGCTTAATCTAAGACATACTTTGCTAAAAACCTCACATTATACTCAACATATGGCAGAGGATCATTATTTAACTCTTTAAATCAAACCAGATATCCAGTTGGAGGTGGATCTCTCATGATCTGGCAATATTTTCTGAGTGTTCAATTTTAATGAGTGTAAAAAGGAGCTAGAAATTAGGCTAAATCTACAGTCATGCACTTCAGCGGTCTCAGGTGGCCTTCTTGGTTGTCTTTTATTATTGTCTTGCTATTAAAATAACCTCTGATTTGGATAATTTCTAGTAGTATTCGCCTTCTCTCATGACTGTGCTAAACCAACTCAGCCAGAAATTACATAGGGACACATAAAACCACTTCTCTAAAACAAATTTTTCCAAAAAACGCCCCCTAACACCATTGTCTTTGATACAAACTGGTTTATCCTAAGTGTCAGGTATTTAAAATATTTGGAAGCAAAGATCTGCAAGGTCTTAACAGTCATTTTTATGTTATACAGGCTGAAAAACATTCTGCTTTGGGCTTCAGCTTCACTTTGAAACTGCTTTAGCACCCATTATCTGTTCTTCATATCTTCTTTGTCCTGTGTTTCTGCCCATCTCCCAGTCCTGTTTTTGATTGTTTTGTAGTAGTTTGTTGTATGGGAAAATAGTACAGGTAACTTGGATCCTTACTTGTCCTTCCTGCAGCATTCCCACCAGGCTTACAAGTACCCACTGCAATGGAAGATTAGCACAAGGATGAGGCAACCTGTTCATATTTTAAAGCAGGAAACCACTTGTTGTGATAGTTAACCTTCCATAAAGGGGCTTGCATAAAAACAGATACATATTAAAAGGACAATTGTTAAAAATAAACAAGCAGACCCAATGGACAGGTCTATTTGCCTGAGATCTTAACTATACTTTTAATAAGCAACAGCATAAACAACCCTGATTTTGCAATTATGTGATACCACTCAGACCCAAAAAATAATTTAAGATACACCTTACTGATATAGGAAGTTGCTTTGGGAATATGAGATGAATGTGGGATTACTGTACTTTAAAATAGGAGGTATCTATCTGGTCCACAATAGATGTTGCTATAAAGCCTGGGGTATGTTAATCTGTGTTTGAATTTAGGCAGGACTGGTTTTTAAGAATTAAATCTGCATCTGTGGTGGACTTTAACTTGCTGAAAATCCAGGTGGTCTGGACTCAATTAATTTAACTCAACTTTCTTAAAATGAAAAATCTATTTACTCTTAGCAAATCATAAATAATATAAACTACAAACCAGACTGAGTTAATGAGTCTCTGAGAACCATATCTTGCAATGTTTTCATCCCAAGAAGGACGAACTTTTATTTCTTCTTCCATTTCTAATGGAAGTTCAGTTACATATTGAGCGATGTTTATTGAAATAAGTAAGCTACAAGTGTTACAATGTTTATATTACAGTGTTTACTTTTTTATTAACAGTGATTTTACACTCACAAATATTTCTTTTTAAATGCTGGCTTAGTATTTGTAGCTAGCATACTTAACTAAATATTTAAAGAAATAAAGGTAAAATATCAAATGTTCATACATGTCGCCTTTCATCAGGCAGCCAGATTCAAAACTGTGATGAACTCAACATTTTCTTTCTCTGAAGTGTCACAAATTCCATCCAGCATGTTAAGGAACAATGGACACAAAGACTTTTTTTTTTTTTTTTTTTTTTTACTTTTGGTGTAAAAATTCTATTGTTTGGTATCAGGGCTTTTGCTATTCAGTTTGCTTCCAATTTTGAAGAAAAAAAAAAAGAGTGGAAAAAGATGAATGACACCCCTTTTTTGGGGAGTAATGTATCCATCCTGTTCTATGCTTTGTTTCCTGCATAAGATCATGATTGTTATTCCATCTTTCCTCTGAAGACATATCTAAAATCTTAGTAATGTTGCCTGCAGAGAGGTTATTAGCAGTGTGTGTAGACTGCGTGTTGTTTTGCAGGTGTCTATGTTTATTATGAAAAACTGAAATTCAGAAGTCGCAGTCCGTACTTTGTCTGTCTCAGCTTTCAACTCGGCCTCTGAGTAACCTGATGCTCCAAACCCCACAGCTGTCATCTGCCCCAATATGAGACCTCAGCCAGGGGCCAGGCTCTGCTCTCATTTTCTACAGTGCAATTTCACTATGCCAATGGAGTTACTGGAATTCTAGGGTACACGAAAGCGTATTTTGGCAGCAAGAGTCTCTGTGCAGTCAAAGGAGGATGGTATGTTTTTACTGATTAGCAGAGCTGCATTGATGCTGCTGAGAATGGGGAGCTGTAGGAGGGAGCAGGCACTGAGCTATCCAATGGATTCCAACTGTGGCACAAATTAACCTTTGGTTAATGTCAACACAACTCTGGGTGCAAGAGGATTTTTCCAGTTTTCCCACAGGAACGCAAAGAACAGTCTGTAGGAAATGACGAAATGTTTTGCTGGATGTGTCTACAGACAGAAAATCTTTGCTGCTAATTTTTGTTTCAAGCCCTGGATGAAAGAGTAAGTAGGTCAGAGACACAGAGGAGTAGCTCAGGCAGAACAGAAGACTCAGCTAAGTGACCACTTCTCTTGTGTGTTACCAACAGTTGGCAGAAAACATACTTAAAATAATGTTTTTCTTTACAGAAACACCAGCTTAATTGTATACTGCTTATACTTGAGGTTAGCTGACCCTTTCCCTTCTGACTATTAGTAGTTACCAGGATTTCTACTTCTCTGAATGAATTTAAATAAATTTGGATTTAGAAAATATTTGCTTTATATTTTCCTCAGTCTTTGCAAATGTGGAAATTCAGCCTGTCCTTCAGTTCACTGTGCAGCATAGAGGGAGAACAAACCAGTTGCAGGCATGTCACAGTGAGACAGAGCCAGGACTAGAGAATCCCATGCCTCTGGATTCAAAGGAATTTGGAGTAGTTGGGCAATTTCCAAACCATGAAAGTTTTTGGGTTGAAGGTGATTTAAAAAAATATATTTTAAAAATGGCCCAATATTATTTTATTTTTTTATGATGCATCAAAAAACCTGAGAAGACTTTTTGAAATATCACTTCTGCACATTCATTAACTTTGCAGTATCAGTAATACCAAGTCTGATCATGTCTACATTCATTATGTAACTTTTTGGTGAATTACACTGAGTTTGCTGTTAATCATGATACTTCAACAGGATAGCTTTTCTTCAAAATGGATGCTAAAAACCATATTTGCATTAAGTGGGGATTTTTTCCAGTTCTCTTGCAGACTACAAAAATATAGAATACTGCAATCTGCCTGGTTTTGAAGGAGTGTGCCATGTTTAAAATATTTGTACACCCTAAATAAGACCGTACAGGTGGAAATACCTGTATTGTGGCTTGGTGGGATGAAGTTCTTAAATATCACGAAGGAAAATATTTTATTCATTCTCGTTTTTTTTTCTTTCTTTGTCTTTTGGGGGGGAGGGGGTACAGGTACATTGAGTGGTCTTCCACTAAACACTTGTGTATAACAGCCAACACTACAACACGGGTCTTATTTTAAAGTATGTAAAACTTGTGAAAATGGAGTACAGGATCCCTCCCTTAATCTCCCCAGGACTGCTTAGAAAGAATTGTGAAACACCACTGACCTGGGCATGTCAGGCATATACCTTCCACAGCTTCCAGTAGGGAGACCAACCCTGAGAAGCATTAAGCATGGATGAAAAAACATTGAGTTCAAGCAAACACAAATCTTTGTTTGACATAAATATAATAGGCTAGTGGGGCTGTAACACAGACAGCAGAAATCTGCCAGCATTCCCTGTTACTGATGTGCTCATCAATCAACATCACATTGTGCTCAGTGTCGTACAGCGCCAGAAAAGCTCTTGACTGAAGGGCTTGTAATAGAACCTGAAGGCTAGACAAAGTAACCACAAAGTAAGATATATTTAAACAAAATGAAGGAAAAGCGACTAATTACATCCGAGCTGCATCTCTATTGGACAGATTTCTGGGAAGGACATGGGAATTTTTCTAGTTTGCCGTAGTTATATGATTTTTTGTCTAACTTTGCACATAGCAGTGGTTCCCACACTGATGTTTATGGATCACCAAGGAACAGTCAGTACATGGGATATTGTCTATGGAAATACAATATTCTACAGTGTTTTGGAGCAGAAATATTTAAGTAAAAGTTTGATGACAAGCTGGCAGAGTGGTCCCTTATCACTGAAGAGTTATAATGACTTGTTGGCCTAAAAAATTTGGAAATCTTTATGGGTTTCCACTGTTTAATGGTTTTTCAGCCCACTAACACCAAAGGTTAATACACCACCTTTTGGAAAATTTTGGCTTCCATTTTTGAAAGGTAAGAGAACTATTTCTTACTCTACTAATTTGTGAACTCTGCCTAGTTTTGGCAATTGACTCCATAGTTTTTAAGCAATGCACATCATATGTAGGTAGATTGTTTTAAGCAATGTATACCATTTATAGGTTATTCTTCAGCAATGTACATCATATGTAGGCTGAAGTATTAATAATAAAATTGGAGTTTAATAGCATGACTGATCTCTGAAGGGAAGAAAAAAGGATTGCAATATGGTAATATTGGATGCATGGTCACTACAGCACTAATGTGCTTGCTATAGAGAAAACTGCATGCAGAGTCCTTTGTGTACTGCCAGGAAGTCCTTGTGGATAGCTGCAGTTCTGCACTGGCAAATAATAGCTCAATTTTAACTTCTTTAAACAGAAAATATGATCCTCCTTCACCATTGTGTGTGGTGTGTATTTAAACCTGTGTATTTTAAGTATTTTAAGATTCTTCAGGCCTGTAATGACTACAATACAGTTGTAGATCGCAGTGAAAACTGGAATGTATTTTTTTCAAGTAAGGTGTCAAAATTGAAAAGAAATTGAGTCAGTGTTTCCTTGGCCTCAAATCAAGAAGTTCTTTTTGTGAATCTGGAATATGAGTGAGTCGTGAAAAAGCAAATAGTTTTGGAGTTGAGCAACAGAAAGGCCTTGAAAGACTTTTCAGAGACATCAACCCAAGATTCAAAGAGGCAAGAATTTCATGCCAAGGAGCAGGAACAGATGTATTGCAACAGACAACCGTCAACTCCACAGATAAACACAGAAGAAAACATTCTAGAGAAATTGAAAAGGGAGAAGAAAACTCATGCCAAACAAAGAACAATGTCACTGATGTGGCATCTGACTTAGGAATGTGAAATGTCCATTTATTTGCAAACCTTCCACTAAGACGTTCTAGCAAAGGAAGGGCATGTGTTACAGTCAGAGTTCAGAGTTCCAAGCGGTGGAGAAAAACTGGTTTTGAAACCACGTGGGAAAGGATGAAACTGCAAAAGCAGAATACAGATGTTTAAAAAATACTTTGGAATAACACTCAAGGATGCAAATGAAGTAACAACTGAATTTCTACAATGGAAAAGTGACAATGAGGCACTGAAGTTAAAGGTTCAAGGTGAGATCATTTGTCCCTGTCGAGGAACAAATCCCACACTTACAGAAGCACAAACTGGGACAATCACCAATTGAAATAAGGGCTTGCAGGAACATGCCACCTCTCACTGCTGTTAGACAAAAAAGCTATGCTGGTGGCCTAGTAGCTACCAGTTATCTGGCAAGCTCTCAGGAACGGGATTGCTTTAGGACACAGACTCACCGGTGAGGCGGTGGAAGAACACAGAGTCTGTCAGGCAACCCACTGTGTTGGATCATCTTTTGAAGAGAAAACATACCACTGGAGGAGCTATAAAACATGACAGCAGATGGCATTGTTTGTAGAATCAAAGACTAGCAGTCTGAGCTGAGGCCCTAAAAACTGTGGGGAAGGAAGAGGACAGACTCAGACTCTGCAGTGACCTCAAGGAGCTGAGCAAGAACATTAAAAGGAAACATTTCCACTTGTTTGCAAGTAACAATATGTGTGCTGGGAGAGAGAGCCAAATTCCTAAGCAAATTTGTTGCCTTGGCAGGGCTTTGGCAGAGCCTCCTGGACACAGAAAGCCGAAAATATTGCCTTCTCAGTAAACAGCTTAGCAGATGCTGCTGTGTAAGGTCACCTCTGAGCATGACCAGAAATGGTTCTGCAGGCACTGCTACAACAAACTACTACCAAACTACCAAATGTTTGTGGTTGTATATTGAAACAACAGTTTCACAGGACTCCTGATGACATTGGAAAAGGCTTTTCGCAGACAACTGAGGGGCAAGAAGACTCAGAAAACTCATGCCAGCCTGTATTTCCTGCATAATTTTGCATGTCATAAAGACTTTTATTAGTGAGTTGTGGGGATTGAAATGGTCAGAAAGCAAGGAACTCAAATACTGTGCTGAGGGAAGCTGGAGAAAATGTTGCTCTTCTCCTTCTCTCAACTGTCATGCCGCAGCTATGAAAAACAGAAACATGGATTGCGTTTTTCCTGACTACTGCAAGAGTCACCAATATTGAGAGGAAAATTGCCAGCTGGTGTAATCAGCCTGAAGCAGCTCTGCTGACTCACGCCCACAGAAGCCTTGGCCATACCAATATTTTAAATGAGAGATTAATTAGATAGTAACAATTCGGTCAGAAAACTGAGAGAGCTGAATTTGGCATGGTTGACCACCCCGTCTCTGCTCTCTCTTCCACCCAAGGGGCTGTGGAACTCTGAATGGCAATAACTTGTAAATCTTTGTGTCTGCTCTTCTTCAGTATGGGCTGCCCAGGGCAGTCCTGTCTTTGCAGAGCTTTGTGCCCTCCCCAAAGTGAATCAAGCATTGTGATGGCTGTTTTGGATGCTGGCAGGTCCTGCTGGCTTGCAGCCACCTTGTTTTCACCTGTCATTCATGTCAGCTGTGCTACCATATCTTCTGCCTCACACTTACACAGCTGCCTTTTCTAGTATGTAGGAAAGTGGGTGTACCACCCCAAATTGCTCGCCCTTAGTGAAAACTGAGTAGCAAATGCCAACCATTCCCCACAATCTTCTTGTTTCAAATATCATATTGGTTCAACTCACACTCACTCTGCTGCTGAACAGAGGTAAAACAGAGGTAATCCCTAGGCAGCCTGGGCAGCAGGACTGTGTCTCTATCCACACAGAATAGGCATGAGCAAGGCAAGCAGCTCCACAGCAGCTCAGGGGACAGGACCACCATGGAGAGGACTGATGCCAGTTCCATGCCCAGGCCATCTCCAGGCTGGGATTGCCTGCAAGGGTGCCAATTAGTGCCAGCCACAGAAAGCAGTTCCTGCCAGATGGACACCTGCCTGGGAGAGAGAGCCCTGAAATCACCCACGCATCTCACAGAGGTCACCGAGCAGCCATTCGATGCTAATAACTTTTGGTCACTACCAACTTGGGCCGCAATCGAACCACTGACCTAGAGGTGAAAGGCTGTATATCCC
>NW_008239309.1:1381420-1386264 GCF_000691975.1 Corvus brachyrhynchos | reverse complement strand
AGAGTGGGCAAGGAAGCGAGAACACATTGGCTTTTACATGATTTGTTTCTTTTGAGTGGGTTTTGCTTTTTGTTGAAAAGCCTTGTCCTAACCTGTGCTGCCCATGAGACACTCCCTGATCTGCTACTCAGCACGGGGCTAGACCACGCAGTTGCCTTTAGTAGCCAAAAGGGTGAAACACTGCTGCTGTCCCCACTTTACAATGTAACCCCCAGGAGAGCAATTCCTGCCATCAAGATCTGAAATTTACTCTCATCAGGAACATTCCTTAGAGTAAAAATGAAATAAATGAAAATCTCAACATGCTGAATTCTGATACAATCTTTTTCTGAAACAAATCGGAAAAAAAATTTGTTTGCTCTCAAGTTCCTGGATGCTAGGATCCAGAGAAAGACTGCTGTAATGCAGTCCATAACAGGATTGTACACAGTAAGTAGAAAAGTTAATGTCTCTGATAAGCAAATGATTTGACCAGACCTAAGTTCAGCTGTTACAAGTCACTGGGAATGGCTCCACAATAGTTTGAATGAGGAATAAAAGTGCTGTGCTCCTCTGTTAAGAAATCATGTCATTCCCAGAGGCAGAAGAAATAAAAGCTATTTGTTTAGCAACGGTGCATGTCATTTCCTCACCTGCTCCTTTCCATAAATATTAGTCAGTGTCTTCACTGCTGGCTGGGAGCACTGGAGGAAGGATGGTGAGCCCTACAGGTACTCTGAGGTTGGCCTTGGTTTGACTCATGCCATCATCACCAACAGCTTCTCATGCAGCAAGAACCTTTGCAACTTTCCTGTGGTGATGGTTATCACCATCACTAGAACCATGCCTACAGTCTTTGTGGCTTGTGAATCACAAAACAGGGGAAGCAAATCATTGCCTCAGACTCTGAGCAGTTCTGCTGCCTTGTCGCCTGCATGTGGTTCTTGCACTGTAATTAGTCAGCAGTCAGCATCGCCCCTTTGTGCCCATGTGCTTTCTTAGCCAGGTGCCTACATTTCCAACAGCATCCACTTCACTGTCAAGCCTGGAGTACTTCATGCTTGTTTTTGCATGTGTGTTTGATAAATCATGGCATGACTATTTTTCCTCTGTGTGTTGATTATCCACCATGGTCTAATCCCGCAACATAAACGACAGACAGAGAGTCCCCAAACCACAGCAGCTCCTTGAGGTCTAGCATCCTGTGAAAACCCTGCTCCTTGCAGGCTGTTCCTGTCTCCAGCAGTGCAAGCACAGAGGGGGGGCCTATCGCAGCTTGATTCCAGCCCCCAGCTGTCTGTAACAGCCGCTTTTGCTCGGGGCCTCACACACAACGAAGGCCAATCCATAGCTCAGGGCTTCCCGGAGGTGGGGAGCACTCAGCTGAAAGCCTCTGCAACCCCTCGTATGCGTGAGCCTCTTTGATGCTCTTGCGCCTTGTTATTTCAAATGCTTTGCATGTGTAACTTGTGCAACAGGTTTAGAAAAAGAAAATGAGCAAAAGGAAGCCAGAACCAAACTGTGCTTTTAATTATACCTGTGGTTGGGATAGAAAGCAAAGTGTTAAACAAACCCCAGCTATGTGTGCCCTGATGGACCTTCTCCTTTCCCGCTGCCTCTCTCTTGTATCTTTTCTACTCTGCTCAAGGTGCGCTACCTTGATCTTTAATAGTCTCCTTGTACCCCTTAGCACCTCTCCAGAGTGCAGCCTTGCTCTGACCTCTGCCGTCTGCTATCCTTCACTGATCCCTCTCTCCCTGCTCCCAAAGAGGGTGTTAAAATGTCACTGCACAGATCTGGAAGCTCTGTGAGAAGAATAGATCAGAAATGCCATGGCAGCTTTGCGGCTTGAAATTTGGGGAGTGGGGAGGGGTGACTTATGTTAGGAGCATAAACAGCAGCATCCGTGTCAGTGGACTAACACTGATTTCCTCCATCATGTTCCATCTGAAGATCAAAGTGTTGAAGGTCTGAATATAGGAACTGTACAGCAGCATCAAAAAATGTTGTCAGAGAAATATGACAACTGCTTGGGAGAAGATCAGTGCAGTATTTCTAGAGAAACCTCTGCATTACAGGTTAGAGTCAGGTCCCTGTTGCAGTGTGCCTGCTCTCCTGCTGTCATGCTCAGGTTGGTTAGGTGTGCACCTAGGCAGCATCCAAGAGGCAATGAGGAAAAGTATCTCCATTTGCATCTTTACTGGCCCTGAAGATGTGAGCACTCCTCATCTGTCCCGGCAAAATCCAGAGGGTTACCTTAGCCCTGTGTGCGTCTTTTACCCCTCACTGTCCAGCTCTTGAAGTTTCTGTACAGCTACACCTAACAGAGAAAACACAAGCTTTGTGTAGGAAAGTGGGCTCTCTTCTGGTAGTCTGGTCTGTGCTTGGTGAAAGCTGGAATGGAAAACAGTGCATTAACTGCTTAGAAGGCCCACAATTTAAGGCAAAAACTGAGATATGGAGATGGGCCTAACACCATGACTGCCCTCTGAGCAATGAAAAGGATGATTTCAGGCTGTGTTCACTACAGCCTCCTGCTAATACAGACATGGAGTAATAGCATTGGCTTTTATACTTTTAGACTGCAAGCCTCAAAGTTAATAACCTGTTGAGATGAACGAGACAGTACATCCACTTCAGAGCTCTTTCCCAGGCTGCCTGCAAACTCAGCATGACAAAGATTTACACTTGGTTACTCTTCTAATAATTTATTTTCCTGCCCGTCATGGCTAAAAAGGTGTCTAACATATAGAAATGAAACTAGATTCTGAAGCACATATTTTGCACAAGAGCTGAATGTTAAGCAAATACCTTGAGCACAGAAGCACAATCCTGGCTTATGCTTGTAACGTATCCATATCTCAGACAGGCACAGACAAGGTGCGTATGCTAAATTAGAAAAGCCTCTTGGTTTATCACTTTTGTGGTAATGTACTCCACTTTATCTCTGCAGAGCAAGTTATTGGGAAACGCTACAACCCAGGTCCCAAAACAGACACCTCCATTGATAACCTTCTTCCAAGAGTGTGAGATGATGTGGCTCGGAGTGCTATCTGACACATCAGGATAAATTGTGGAGAAGAGAGAAGAGCTGCACGCTCTGCAGCCAGCGGATGCTCTGCTTAGCAGAGCAGTGTGAAGGGCAGTGTCTGGCTCAGAGGCCTGCCACAGCAGTGGCACTGTTCTGCACACTTGTGCTGCCCAGGAGTGTACTGCAAGGCACAGCTGGATTAGCACAGCTGGGTGGCAGCTACAGCTACTCTTGGAGACAGAAAGGGAGAGAGAAGGACTGTGCCACACGAACGTGAGAAAGATAATCTCAGCTGCAGGAGGGCATGAAGAGGAAGGGAGTCTTAACACAAGAGATTTGACACGACTCATAGGTCTTGTGGAGGTCTTGCTCCCACTTGCTTCTCTGAGTTTTTCCCATCACTGTTGCCCAAAATTGAAATGGGAAGTTGGGTCGGGAAATCCTCAGATAGCATGGGAAATAATTCAGCAGAATTTCTGGGCTTCCTGTACCCTCAGCACTTCTTTACCATCCTCCAGGGATCTGTGGGGCTCTAGATCAGATGCTTTCACTTCTGGCCTACATTAACACTTGGAAATCATCATTGCTGAAGCCTCTGCTCCCTACTATAAAGTGTCTTAAACTCACATGCTTTTTCCTTTAGTTTGACACTCAACAGATTTGGACTTCTCTTTACCTACTGTGAAGCCCATCATGTGACCTCCAGTCACATCCACATCTACCCACTAAACCAACACCCCTGGGGACCTGGCTCACCCTGCACACAAATCACCTGCAAGAGAGACCCTGCCCTGAACCATTTTGGTCACAGGCACTCCCACTGTGACACCCCACAAGGGCACAGGAGCTTCCTTGGACCATCACCCTGTGCTTACAGCCCTCCCTGCCATGCCCTGAAATTTTAGGCCCCTGCAAATGCCTCGCCACAGACATGGCTGAGGCCAGGACCAGCACAAGACTAAAACTGGGTATCTGAAGTGCGGCTTCAGATGGTCGCAAGCAACAGAAGCACCAGAGGGACATAAAAGTCCTGCTGTGAGCTTGACTGCATTTCAAACAGGATGTGAATGCTAATAATACAACTTGACTCTCTAGGGGATTTTGGCTTTCTGAGTACTGCAGATTTGAAAATCATTGGCTGCTTCTGAGCAAGAAGAGGAGGACTAAGGGCACTCTAGTAATGAAGGACATTGGAAGGCACAGGAGATGCGATCCTGTAGTCCTGTCCCAGTCCCTAATGTATCTGTCTCTCAGGCCACATTGATTCTTCCAGTTTAGGTTTGCTTTGTTCTGGACATGACACCAGGCTCTTTCCCACATTCCACAGTCCAACCTGGACCTGAGGTTGAGAAATGCTCTCCCTCTACCATGATTGTACCCCTGGGATTACATTCCCCCATGCCAGTTCCCTGATCTTGCCACTCTCAGGTCACAAAGAAGCAGTCCTGAGACAGCAAATGAAGGCACCACCGTTGACCCAGACACATCATTTCCCAGGATGCTGCCATCCGTACAGCAAGAGCTTATGTCACGAGTCATGCATTAAGCGTCAGATTACAAAACTGAATTTTAGCTCACATTAGTGGAGCAGCATCCCCCAGTTCTCAGGCCAGCAAATTACTTTACCTGGTGTTGGGGTTTTTTAGGAGTTCTAGGTTTTTTTTTTTTTTTCTGTTAAAGGAATTTTCCCCCATACTGTTACTAAGACAACAAATCGCTGGATATTTAAGAAAACAAAGAGCTACCCACTGGGGGTGGGGTGCGCCTGGCTACTCTTTTGTTTCACCTGGGTGTGGGGTCGGTTGGGTCTCAGCGTCCAGCGCGAGAAGGAGAC
>NW_008239309.1:1369931-1381102 GCF_000691975.1 Corvus brachyrhynchos | reverse complement strand
CACTGGGAGCCGCCAGCGCCCCTGCCGGCTGCGAGCGGAACTGCACCCGAGGGGAAAGGGCCTGACAGCCGAGAGGGCTGGGGCTGGGTTTGTGATTGTTTGCTGTTACTGCCAGAGTTATTGTTGTTTGTTTGACTGGTTATACACATATAGATATATAATAGTAAAGAACTGTTATTCCTATTTCCCACATCTTTGCCTAAAAGCCCCCTTGATTTCAAAATTATAATAACTCGGAGGGAAAGGGGTCGCATCTGCCATTCCAAGGGAGGCTTCTGCCTTCCTTAGCAGACGCCTGTCTTTCAAACCAAGACACCTGGATAGCAGGTTCTCCATTAACCCAGCACAGATCTTTGTTCCTGTCCTGGAGTTAAAGACTTATGTAAATGTATCTCACTGTGTTTCCCTGGGCTTGGATGAAGATGACACTTCTGTGATCCAGAGAATCATGACGCACTGTTGTGTCATCCAGTGCAGCTGAACTGCTCACCACAGGAACGGTCCCCTGCAAGTTGCATCATTCATTGCTCAGTTCCTTTATTTTTCTGGCTGTGGGTTCTTTTGCCATGGACCTGCACATAATGCCCCTTTCCCCTCATTTAAATGCCTGATGTCCCCAAGAATGGCACCACCACCATAGACTGTTCTCTTGCTGTTTTACTCACTGCTCCTGTCATAGTGCAGGTCTCTACTTTTCAGGCCAGACCAGACCAGCATCAGAGAAAAAGACACAGTTGCTGGAAGAGACATCACCATCCCCAGATTGTTTAAAGAACTGAAAATATGCCAGTGCTGCTGTACTTTAAGTAAGAGGAAGAAAGATGCCTTATCTGCCTTCCTGCAGCTACCATTTTCTTTTTCAAGGGGTTTTGGTTTCCCTGAGGGAAGCTGGACCACCCAAGGATGCAGCCACAGTGGAGCACAGAGGAGGGTGAACATCTGCTGGTGAATATGGAACGATGGGAAGAAAGGACAGAGACAACAACAGCGGAGAGACAGTAAATGCTCAAAGCCATAGGCAGTAGAGAGCAAACAAGCTCAGCAAATGTCCATGATGGTGATGAAATCTTGTACCTAGGGCGAGAACAGAAGCAGTGGCAAACTGTACCTGCATGCCCACATCATTGAAATTTATGTATCTAAACACTCTAACAATTTTTAAAAAGAAATTCACATGCTCTTTTCACTAATCCTACAAAAAAACCCTTCTTTGTATATTTCTTAGACCCTTGTTGATGTCCTCTGACATGCCAGTGTTGGAGTGCATGAAGAGTTTTACAGCATGGGATAGACGTCCTGCTGGGATCCACAGTGCTCTCAGCGTTTGACCTCAGGCTTCTTCATTTAAACCACTGCTTGTTTGCACACATCTCTTAAGAGATTTTCAGATGGGTTCTGGGTAAGAAGCAAGGGGTTCGTTTTGGGTGGATCTTTTCTTTTTTTTTTAACTGCATTTTTCCTTCATTCAGCTGACTAGTTTTCATTAACATCTTTAGGAGAGTAAAGACCTGAGGGTGTACACTGCAGGGTAAAACGACCAGCAGTGCTAAGACTAGGGGTTGAGGGTGTGGGCAAGCTGTGGAAGGCAACATTTGAAATCAAGAGACGTTTTATTGCTTGCAAAGCAAAACACACAATGGGGTAACACCACAAGCACTGGTGATTACTGCAGTTTACTGAAGCGCCCTTTCTGGTTTTGGTCTCACAGCAAAGTGAAAAAGCTACATGAAGGCTCAACATCCCATGTTGGGTGCCTTCCCTGCTTCAAGTATCCTGCTCTCCTTGGCCTTGAGTCTCAGCAGCACTGTGCCAGGACAGAAGGGACGCAGGAATCTGCTAGGAAACAGCTCTGGGTCTAACAGCAAGAGACTGCTGTCTTGCTTTCAGGAAGTAAAAAGACAATCAACACTGTATTTTGCTTTCCTTGTAAGTGTTCTCCCTAAACTTCTCTAGTTGTTCCACATTAATCTTAAAACACAAGCATTGCCCTATGTATAATGGTTTTTTTAATCGGTTTTTTACACTCTTGAAACACAGCGGTGACACAAAATACCTGATAGCTGTCACAAGGGAGAAGAAAAAAAAAACTCTTGTTTCAAATCCACCATAATAGCACGTTTCAGACACCTCCACAGCAGATTTTTCCACCAAGTGAAGTAGGCTTTTCCACCACAGTTGATCCAGAAGGGGAAGGAAGAAGGGGCTTGGGTGGCATGTTCTGTGTGTCAGGTTTGGAGCACAGGGGTGCCAATTGCTTGTGGTGACATCTTCATCTGTCTTTTCATCTCCTGTACTTGTGCTTTACTGTATTGCAGATAAAATTCCTCCAGCTAAGATTGTGTATTTCTTTATGTGCTCATGGAGGATGGCTGACTACTTAGGAGCTGCACGAAGACTCCAGGATTTGCACCAAATACAGGCTCTGTAAGGGGGCTGTGTTTGTGGAAATCCTTCTCTTTTCTGTAGATCCCCCTTCCCCATTCTTCTGTGGGCCTGTCTTGAAAAATTATCAATACAAGTTATTTCAAAATTACAGTGTTTTGCAGGTTAAAGAGTTTACATTTTTATACATGGATGCCTTTCTATGTCCTTCTAGCTATTACTTCCATTCAGAATCCCCTAGGGAAAATTACTTCATCCTTGCTGATACAGATGGCAACAGAAGGAACTTCTAGCATTTCATAACACTTCTAAGAATCAAGCCACTACACTACAGAGCATTCACTTCTACTGTAGTATCCCAATGAGAGGCATAAAAAAGAAGGCTGAAACTTCTCTTTGACGTGTCCTGTGTTGCTTCTCTGATACCATCTGTGATATCATCTGAGAGAAATATCTTAAGAAATAGTGTATTTGGTGGCAGAAAGAGAACTGGCTTTGTTAGCTGAACTGATTTTAAGAAAACATGCACATTAGTTTTCAGTAGAAAAGGTACATTTCATAAACAGATAGGAGTCTCAGTGCTGTTAATTGTAGTATGCAGTTTATACAAAGAGACATTTGGAAAATGAAGAAAAACAAGGGAGTATGTTTAGATAGAACTCTGAGTTCATTTTGTAACTTAATTAAATGGTCGTGTGATGGCACTTACAAGTTTTCTGTGAGAGGCTATTACCTCATGCTGCCTTATGCAGTTTTTCTAACCTCACAGCCACTATCCTGTTTCATCATTTATATATGGTCAGCTTGGAAAACCACCAACCAGAAAAAATTAATATTCTCAAAATGAGGTATTTTTCTCCATGTGGAGACAGTGGCATAGCTGTATGTCTCCTGCACTTGGTGCAGCTTGTATTGCTTTCTCTTAAATGTTTGGATTAATTTCCTGTTCAGGGTAGAACGATCCCTCACTGAAGTAAAAACCATGTCAGCTGTTGCAGGAATGTTTTCAGAGTCTCCACCTGGGAAGACTACATCTCTGAGTGGGAAAATAAACACATTGGCCTTCAGATGGTTCACTGACTATTTTCTCTGCTGACAACACTAATTGTTCTGTCAGTCAGGATGGTGATGGTTTTCAGCACCAGGTCCTAAAAGAACAGGAGGATAATGTTGTCTTTTGTTAGTATCTGAGCTCAGAAAACATAGAGGTACCTAGCTTTCTCTGTGTTCATAAAGTCAGCTTAGAATCCAGGGTAGACTGGATAGCCCTGTGCAAATGGGCATGAGCTGACACAGATAAACTCTCACTGTGTCTTTCCTTATGTTTCAGATTTAATAGATTAGGAGGAATGTTTCATATATCCTCACAAGTTTTAAACTACACTGTACTCTCAATTATGTTATTACACTAGGAAGTGGCTGCATTTCACTTAGGTATAACAGAGCAATGCTAGGCCTGTCATTCACATCCTAACACCAACATGAAGGAAATATATTTTGAAAATCATTAGGGGTTTTTTTTGTCCTAAATGAAGACCTTTCTTTGTAAAGGAGGATTTTTGCAGAATTCTAGTCACACCAAAAAGAAAATAACAGCAATATACTCCACAAATTACTTATTCAAATCAGCACCCATTTCTAGAGTAGAGCAGATAAAAATCTGCAACCAGTAGTTGAAACTACTTTGCCAGACTTCTGGACCACCTAAATACATATCTACACATCTGTACTGACAGCCCTTTTCTAAAATTTTGGTGACTTTTTTTTCAAGTGAACAGGATACCTATGCTGTATTACAGGAGCAGACAGCCATCTCTGGTTTTGTACAAGACAGTCAGTACACCCCTTTCGTAAACGAATGTTACTTCTATAATAAATCTGTCCAGAGTAATTCTTATATCATAATTTCTTATTGAGTATGTCTAAAACACAGGAAAATTAACTATTCTCTCACAAATAGCACTAATGCCTGCAATCGTGGTGTCATCATTGCCTTTATCACAAGCCACTAATTTCCTACCCAGTCAATGAAACATACCTAGAAACAATTGTTTATCTTCTAATTCTGTTTCTCTCAAATGCCTCCCTGAGTGTTACAACCCAGAGAAACTTGGGGGAACTACAACAGTACACATTTTCCCTGATGACAGTAATAACACTTGAGTATTTATGTGCATATATGTGTTTACACAAATATATGAACCCTCTGTCTTACAAAATAAAAAATACAAAATATGCAAGAAGACACAGTGGCAGTGCACATAAATATTTTGCATAAAGCTGGTTACACTGGTGTCACAGCTACGAGTTATAGTGCTGAATATGCTGGCACACACTCACAGAAGACAGCATTTGCTTCTGTCTAGTCCTCTACACCTCTATACCTTTGCTCCTGAGTCTACTAAGCCAGTTGCAGAAATAGTGCAGTGCTTCTTATTGTGTTGTACTATACAAAGAATTCATTTTAGCTTTCACACACACAAAAAATTTGGGGCTTTACTGTGAGGGCAAATAAAGAAATACCCATAGTAGAAAGCAGCACTGAGCTGCTGCCTGCTCTTAGGGAGGTCTGTTTACCTTTCCGTGCCCTGATGTCCCATCTAACTCAACATCTGGCTTCTCTATTTAAATTGTGGAGATTGTCTATTACTCCACATCCTCAAGTGCCCACAACAATAGAAACCTCTAAAAAAGATCAAGACCACTAGCACATAAAATATGGTAAGTATCAACGATGACATGGCACGCATACGAAACGTCTGTCTTGTTTTGAAATAGCCACCATGTGAGTCACCATGCACAGATCCTCTGACAGTCAGCCCCATCTACCTTTTAAAGTGCATCACACCAATATTGCTACCATATATTCCATATTTCACTTTGGTTTTAGACCAAAATTCCACATAACAAATAGTTAAGCATTTATATTATAGATACTCAACACTCTAAAATACTCATTTTTAAAAAATGCACTGATGAAACTGTACAGCTCCTCATCTTTAATTAGGGTAAGCCTGAGTTCTCACCTCCAAAACTAGAATTTGCTGTAGGAAAATACTAATGGCATTAAAATCTGATATCTTACTCTATTCTTTGTCTGACAATAAGTGCTCTGTCATGTTGGATATACACAGTGTCTATCTATCACCCCTCCATATGCACATCTAACCCACACAGAAATAAAACCGGGGGTGTGGGAATGATTGTATTTTGTGGGCTATATATCACTGCTTCAAATTACTGGATAATTATGTGATTTATTATTATTGTGTGTGGGTTTTGTTCTGCTGTGGGGTGGTTTTTCTTGTTACGATCTTTTTTTAAAATACTGATTGCAGTGCCAAGGGATGTGAATGGCCATCCTTCAAATCAGAAGGAAAAATTAATACACAGTATAATGAAGACATATCTTCAGTCCTATATATAATAACTGCTAAGCTCTTATTTTTTTCATTCTTGTCCTATAGCTGTTAAGGGTGATTTCCAACATGACAGGCAGGGAGATCAGTCAACTAATAATTGGTTCACCCGTTCTTCCTTTGTTAATTGATGTTGGCTGCAGCTGGATTTAACATATTGAATGAAGTCAGAGCTGAAGTATGTGTTTTGGGACTCTGCGAAGCAGGGAACTGCAGCTGAGAGCTGGGACCAAGAGTTTTGTAGTATCATATACTTAACAAGATGAAATCTAAAGATTTTGATGGCATCAAGTCTGAGGTGCAGATTTAGTAATGCTTTTCTCTACTGCATGTCCAATGGGGAATAGAAGTGATGGAAGAGTTTATCAAGCTGCACAGCTACTGCAGAAAACTTTTGGTTTTGGTGGCTTTCCCATCATGATGTTTTTACTGTTTCATCTTTTAACCTGTTCCTCTTCCAGTACATTCTCTTTGCCCCATTTGATCCAGGTTTCTCTAGTTCATTTGCTCTTCTCACTATTTACTGCTGCCACACTTCAGCAGATTTCAGACTGAGGTATTACCAATCATTATTCAGATTTTGCTCTTTTGAGTGAAGGAAAACAGGGAATTTCTCAAAAAAATTAAAAATCTTTATCTTCTTATTACCTAATAAAAGAAATAAAAGACTGCTCCTGAAAATTATGAATGGACTCTAGAAAATCTGGTTTTAATCCAGTAATCCTAATTTTTTGGAATAATAGTACTGCAAGATCACTTATGAGAGGGAGAAATAAAAGTAATACTTGACAGAGTAAATATTTATTAGCCCTTTCTAGCAGTTATCCTATTTCTTCACTATTAGCTAAGCTCCAAGCTTTTATTTCTTCTGAAACCTAAGCCTGACTCTAACACAGACCTTCTGTGCTGCCCTTTCGTATTCAAGAGACCACAAAATATTTTGCAAGACACAATGGCAAGTAAGTAAAACAAAAATATGTAATAATATTTGAAGGTAGCACTTGCTCTTTTACTCTACCATGTTGGTATCAGAAAAAGTATATCAATGTTACATTAATGGTATTGAATGGGGCATATTTTAGGGAGTTACATATTTACATTTTATTATCCAGATAGCAGTGGACAACCTTACTACTGCTTGTTGGCAGTAAGATGCTCTATCAGAAATGACAGCTTCATTTTCACACTGAATTAATTCCATTGACAGACATGACATACATTTGTTGCTGGGTTATTGTTTGTCGTTGTGGATAGACTGATTTACAATTGAGAGGTATTGCAAGAGTTCTGCATTTTCATTTTAAGGTCTTGTTGAGGACTTCCTAAAACAGGTGAAGGCACATCTCCCTGCTAGATGCACTAATACATCTATCCTGGGGTTCACATAACTCTAATATCTAGGTCTGAGATTCAAAGTTGTTAGAGTAGTTAATGGGTACTAACATTACACAGCTGCTTTTTCTAAAATTTTGGTCTGTCCCTCCAATATTTGACCACAGACCTGCTGGTCCTCTTGCAGGCCTGTAACCTGTCTCTAGCTCTGATCAGGCTTTTCTGCAAGTTTTGACTTCCTGGTTATGTCCACCCAGGTTTTACACAAGGGTTTTCTCTTTCACCCACACAGGCATAGCTCTCACTTTGGTTTGTGTGGTGTTATGCATTTTGGAAGCTACAATGTCTTTTTCTGTGATGGTGACAAAGACAGCTTTTGCCCTTGTTTATTCCTTCAAAGATACCCTGCAAAGATCCTTCCCAGTTTGGCTCCTTCCTCTTGCCTCTTCACATCTTTCTGTTGGCTCTTGTTTTACTGAGGGAGCAGACACCAATAGACTGGTCTTTGTGTCTCATTGCTATTGTAGCATCTCCACACTCTGCTACCCTTCCTCTCTCTTTCTTGAGGTTTGAGATTATCCACCTCTGCAGATCCCCATTGGAAAAGGGAACTGTAAGCTACTTACCTCTACCCACTTACCATTCCCTGCACAGGGGAGGCCCAGGAGATGTTACTCGTCTTTAAATGATACAAGTGAACTGTTAAAGCACTGGACTCATCTGTAGAGCACCCTATGATATGTCCAGCACAGCACTGGACAGTTACTTGCTGGGAGAGATGTGTGCCCTAAAGAAAATCGACAAGCATGGAAGGGTGCCTGTATGGACTGGTGGTTGGTATCCACAGCAGTATCCTGGAGGAGTCTCCTGGTTTCTTCCTGACAGTGCATTGCACTAAAGAGCTGGCCAGCTTGCTGCCGCCCTCCTTTTGCTCGAGGGGTCCTACAACCCAGGCAAGTGGCACCATGCCAGGGAGATTTTGGTTTCTTTCTGTAGAAGAGCTTCTTCTTCTCAAAACATGTGACTGCATGCAGCTTGCTCTCTCTACAAGCGCCCATATCTCCCAGGCTAACGTGTTACTTTCTGTCCCAGTCAGGCAGCAGGGCAAATGCTTTTAAAAACAAAACAAAAACGAAACGAAATGAAACAAAACAAAAAACAAAACAAAACAAAACTAAACTAAACTAAACTGAACTAAACTAAGCAAGAAGCACCCAAAGTAAGCATGCCAAGCCTAACGGGAGGCTGCAAGGAGAGACTGCCAGGATGTGGGGTGGGGAATGTTCCCCAGGTGGCACATGTGGCCGGGCTCAGCCCAAGTCAGCAGCCTCCGGACCTTTTTCAGTGCCGCAGTAGAGCTCTGCTTGTCCCCCCCAGGCTCTCTCCGGGGCCGGACGAGCCTCTCTGACTGTGCCTCCCCCGCGGCCAGGCCATCCCTCACCCTATTCCCGAGGCGTGAGGCAGCAAGCACAAAGAGAGGTACTTTTTTTCAGTTGGTTTTTTTTTTTTTTCCCCCCTTCGTGGGGGGCTAAAAAATACCTCCGCGATCGACATCGGGCACCGCCCGAGGATTCGGCTGAGCAGAGGTGCTGTACATTTGACAGTGCTATTAAAACGTTAGTAAAGTTAACGCAGCCTCGATGGCATCTGAAATACTAAATAAGAGACCAGTTTCAGCCCCAGTCCTCACTGGAGAGGATGCACTAGTATGTTTCTTATTTTTATTTTCCTTATAGCCTGTTAAATTGACTAATAAAGTCAACACAGAGTTCTCTGTGTGGCTTCAAAAAACTCAGTAATTTTGTTAGAAAACGTTGAAATCCAACCCCAAAGTATTCAGCCCAAATATTTAGTTAAAGTAACCCTGTGGGTTAATAAACTAAACAAAGGCAAACCATGCAAAACTGCAGCAATGAAAACCAGACTTAAATAAACGAAGGAAAGTTTATAAGAACCCTTTAGCTGGAAAAAAACAGCGAAGGAAAACTGCATGAAAGTTTAATATGAAGCATGTGATACACAGGGGCTCGTTTTACAGGTACACAGCTTCGCTTCAGACGGTCGTTGTCTCCAGAAAAATTTCGAAAATTATTTTTCTGCTAAGCTGATTTCCTTCGAAACCTCACGGCAGCGTTTTCTGCTGAAGAAACACTCGACAGCTTTTGGCAGGTTAAGAGGACTTCATCTCCGTGTTGCAGCTCTCTCACTGCCCACACTTCACCACGTTGCTTTTTTTTGTGTCTGACTTGTTTAGTTATTTCAGGTCCAGTAATGTGGTTGCAAAATATTTACCTTTCACACAAGAATCTAGATCATTTTGATTAGAGACCGATGCACTCTTCAAAATGTTTGCTTATGAGCAGGAGTTCTTCAATAAGGGGCACAACAAAAGATCCCTCTTCTCAACCACGGCTTTTAAAACAGTTGTTAATAGCTAAAACCCGCGTTGCAATAGAGAAGGAGTAACCCTTTAAGAAAAAAAAAGCAAAAAACAAACGGACATTTAAACCAAGCTGTAAAATATACATGCTAGATTATCTCAGACTGCCTTCAGCACGTTGGCAATTTGGTAATAATTATAACCACCGCTGTTCTGCAGTTTAGATGGTCACGGAAGAAACCTTCACAACAATTGTTTTTTTATCAAATAAAAGGCATGGGATTGATGACATGTTTTTCTCTATGGAATAATGGGTTTCCAAATTATTTTCTTTTGCATTATATCCCCAAAGAAGCAGCCGTGGAGAAGACCGCTGGAAAAACAACCCCAAAATAACAAGAGATCGCTTTAACTTCTCTTAGTTGCTTTTCATTGTCAAGAAAAGAGGAATAAACAGCGTCAGCCCTGCCTGAGAGCTCAGAAAGCAGGTTTGAAATGAAAGAGACATGCAGAGGGGAAAGAGCAGAAATTTCTAAAATTTTCTTCCCTTTTCGAGTATTTAACTTTCTCCTTTTCAGAACGGAATTTCGTGCAGCCCAGGGAGCACTTTATTTACTGTGTACAGCAGAAACAAGTCAAATTTAAAATTAACCTCCAGTCGTGCTGGGAATAGATCGGACCAAATGTTGGGGGAATTCCTTTATTTCCCCTTTCTGATATTTTTGTCCGATTCTGCTGCTTAACCATCACCCGTTGTACTGCCAGTGAAGGGAACGGTCCCTTTCGGTGACAAGCCCTGATGAAATGATTTTCTTTAAAAAGAAAAAGAGAAAGATGGACTAAGGAACTTGGGGCAACAAAGCTTTACAAGGAGAGAAGAAAGACTTGGGTAAAATACGACACATTTATCTATCAATTGCTAGACAAGACAAAGAAGGCTTAACAACAGTTTGAAAAGAGTGGCCTGTGAATGGTTACTATTCAATTTGTATTTTATTCCCCGCTGGTCATGGAATTGAGATCAGAAGAAAAAGTGAAAACACATGGCTGAGGTCAGTAGGATCAGAGAACCACCACATACAGCAAAGGGAAGGAAAAGCAATGGGAACTTGTGTGAAGAAATGGATTATATAAACAGAGCTTACCATCGCCTGCACCCCATTATCCTATAATTTACACTGCATGGGAGCATACAAATATATTAAACTAGTGATAGGTTTCACCATTGCTTTATGCCAATCAATTCCATTATATACTTTCAGACATGTTTAGAATTCTTGGACTAATGTGTTTATTTTAAATATCACAGGGAAATTATGACATCACCGGCAAATAATGCTGGGGAAGGTTGCCTTCCTTTTGAAGTACGCTGCAGTGAAACATGATTTTAATTACATAATCACTTTGAAACCGTAATTATATAATAAACGAGGGGGATTAAGCGGGAAGTGTATAGTACATTAAAAATTGCTTAGATCCTGGAAAAACAAACCGAACACACAGTGAGAAACTCTCGGTCACGAAGATCACTTGATAAGTTCGGGCTATAGCGTTTATTTGCGTTGAGTCCGAGGCGACAAAAAGATGTCCCCTCCGACAGCCGCCGACGTTTGCTTCCCGTATTTCTCCGGACAACATAAAGCCAGCGCCAGTTTCGC
>NW_008239309.1:1363312-1369710 GCF_000691975.1 Corvus brachyrhynchos | reverse complement strand
TTAACTTTTTATGTGGCTTTTCTGGGTGTGTGTGTTTGGTGTTCGTTTGTTTGTTTGCTAATTGTTGTTTTCGTATGGTTGTCATGTTTCTTTGGGTTGTATTTTTTGGTTGGTTTTTAAGGGCTAGACCGGAGCGCGGCAAGGCCCCGGGGACCCTCCCTGTCCCCAAGTGTTCCTGCGGGACTGCCATCGCCTTTGCACTCTGTCCCACTCAGGCGCGGGAGTCAGATGTGCCGGCCTCCCTCTGCCCACCCTTTTCCCCCCCCGCCGTCCCCTAACTGAGCCAGGCACCGGCGCTGCAGGGGAGAAGGAGTGGCCAACGGGGCCCACCGAGAGCACAGAAAGCCCCAAGGAAAGGGAGGGGGGGACCCTGTCCGCACAGATAGTGCCCATGCACTGCCCAGAGCGCAAAGCCCTGGGGGCAGTGGTTGGATCCCCACACCAGAATGAAATTCAGACCCAGCTAACCCAGTATAAGAGTCTGCTTGCAGCATCGGGGGTGACACTTCTCCCCAGCTTCCGGTGGTTTGTTGCCAGTCAGCTTGGCTCTCAGGACACATCAGACTCAACCCTTGCCACACAGTCAGAGAGCTGCTCACAACACTTATCTGATGGGTTGTTCACATCAGTGACATGTCTTTTGGTCTGGACTGTGTATTTCCTACCCATCAGGACACCTTACTTTCTGGAGGGTGAAGAGGAAACACAGCAACATGGATGCCCTGCACAGCAGAAATGGCTTGGACCATCCCATGCAGCTTTGTTCTGGTCTGGAGAGCTGTACCTGGAGATCTTCATCTACATATGCTTCTAGTAAATCCACTGCTCAGAGAGACTTCTGCAAGCACAGATAGGTCTTTGTGAGCTGGCAAGAGCTGGCAAGTGGAGGAGCAAGCACAGGCAATCTGCGTGGTGCAGCTTCACCTGGTCCCTGCCTGCAGGGAACAAAGTGGACTGGCACCCAGGGACCAGGCAGCTCCATGCTTTATCCATGGCTCTTCATGCCCAGCCCATCTAGCAGGCTTTTATTTCGTCTCTGAAGTCCAGGGTGACTCTTTTTAGGAGCTCTAACACACACCCACATGGCTGGCTTGGAAAGCGCAAAGGCAGGAGACGGCTTGCTGATGGCACAGAACGCCAAACCAAGCATGGGAGCCTCATCAGGTGGCTCTGGACCTGGGCAGACCAGCTGGCTCCCCACAGTTCCCTGCAGAGCAGCTCAAAACCCATGGATTCCTCTAGAAAGACAGCTTACATTCACACACAGATGCTAACCGCATACCCGAGAGGCTGTCCCAAAGACAGTCATTTCCCTAGATGCTAGCTGTGTGGTCATGGATTCTCAGGAATATAACTTTTTCATATGAAAACATTCATTTTTCTTCCGGATGTCATGGTAATTAAAGCGGAAGAATGCACTCTGTTAAATGTGTGAGAGAGATCATGGTGCCTCACAAGTCTACAGGAGTCCCTGGAGGACAAAGTACCAGCTGGCACAGATGAGTCTCTGACAGGGGCATAGGGGTGTATAAAACAGGCCTCAGCAAAACTCTTAGGAGATGCTAACTCAAGAGAGAAGCTGGTCACAAAGAGGAGCAGAGAATATGGCAGAGGAAGGTTTGTGGTGGAGTGGGGAGGCTCCAAAGTTGTCTAATCAGTGTGGGTGTTTTAGTCAGAAATTAATCTGGTTTGTGCTCATCATGGTGTAATGTCTGGTGTGGTACTGCCAGAAGTCCTGGGCTCCTAATTTCATGGGGGAGAACAAAAGAAGAACAGAGCAATATACAAAATATCTGCCAGAAAATAAATAGTCTTAAGACACAGTCAGTGACACCTGTAAACCACAGGCGGAAAGGAGGGGGAAATAGGAAGCTGCTTGGGAGCTAAAGGGCACCAAAGTAGTTAGAGTGCCTGAAGAACCCAGAAGTCTGTTTTCCCCTGTGCAGATGTGGAACTTTTTAACTCAGAAGCCCTCAGAGTCTGTAAGTGTAAATGAGTTGAAAAACAAAGAAGTAAATTTGTGCTTTGTTCATGACAGGACAGCCCATGGATTTGTCCCTGCAGTTACTTCCTAAAGTGCAGGTTACTAGAGGCTAGGAGGTTGCAGGTCAGTATGACTCTCAGCTCACTTGGCTCTCATGTTTTATTCCTCCCATTCTGACACATTTTATTCTCTGTATAAAACAGATTGCTTTGGAACATCTCAATAACACCGATAATTTAAGAATTCATACTTAAACAGCTTATTTCATCCAAGTACTTCAGAGCCCTGTGCTGACATGGTTAAGTCTGCAAAATAGCCTTGGACAGATGCAGCGGTTTGTTTAGTTCATATTTAGTAAAAACTGTGTGTACACTTGGACCAACAGATGGAAATACATAACAAAATTATTTAAATAGTTTCCCCAGTAGAAGTTCTTCCCTGAATACAGTGTGTTGCAAAAATTTCACTGACAGTTTGAAAAGCAAAGGAAACTGAGATGAGCACTACACTGGAAAACTCTAAGGATATAATATAATTAAATAAAACCTAGTGGACTGGATGTTCTTGGTTTGATTGAGCTTAGGTTTATGTCAGACTCATTTAAATTTAATAGGAATTGTTTACTTTACAGTGAAAGTAGATACTTTGAGATAACATGTTCTTCCACCATTTTTATTTGACTCAAGAAAAAAAACCTGCTGTTGCTTCAGCAAGCTTTTAGCAAAAATGTGATAGAAACACCTGGTGTCTCTGCCTTCTCTAAAGGCTCGTCTTACCTGCTAAAGCTCACTCTTTGTTGTCTGGACTGCATGTCAGATGGAGCCTGCGCCTGCCCTAGTTTCAGCCAGGATAGACTTAATTTTCTTCTTAGTAGCTGGTATAGTGCTGTATTTGAATTTACTATGAGAATAATTTCAATAGCACACTGATGTTTTAGTCGTTGTTGAGTAATGCTCACTCTAAGGACTTTTCAGTTTCCATGCTCTGCAAGTGATGAGGTGCAAGAGAAACTGGGAGGGAGCACAACCAGGACAGGTGGCCCCAGCTGGAGAAAGGAATATTCCATACTACAGAACAACATGCAGTACATAAACTGCATCAAGCTCCCTGGAAAAGGGGCTGATCTCTGCTCAGGGACAGGCTGGGTATCTATTGGTGGGTGGTGAGCAGTTGTATCGTGCATCACTTGTTTCTCTTGGGTTCTCTTTCTCCCTCTCCTTTCCATTACTATTACGAGTACTACTACTATGTTATTATTGTGTAGTTACATTTTTGTTTCAATTATGATACTGTTCTCATCTCAAACCATGAGGCTGTCATGGTTTAAGTCCAGCTGGAAAGTCAGGACTACACAACCATTCGCTCAACCCCCTTCACTGCCCCCACCCCTCTGGAACGGGGAGGAAAATCAAAGTAAAACTTGTAGGTTAAAGTAAGAGCAGTTCAATAATTGAAGATAAAGTAAAATACAGTAATAATGGTAAATTGTAATAATAATGATAATAAAAAGGAAAAAATAAGTGATGCACAGTACAATTGTTCACCACATGATGACTGATGCCAGACACCCCTTTCCCCAGACTGGCCCTCCTTCCAAGTAACTCCCCCCAGTTTATATACTGGGCATGATGTTCTGCGATGTGGAGTACCCCTTTGGTCAGTTTGGGTTGCCTGTCCCAGATATGTTCCCTCCCAGATTGTTTTTTTACCTCCTCACTGGCAGAACACGAGACAAGGGGAAAAAAAGTCCTTGACTTAGGATAAGCACAACTTAGCAACAAACCAAAATATCAGTGTGTTTTCAACACCATTCTCATTTGGAATCCAAAACACAGCACTGTAACAGCTACTGAGAAGAAATTAACTCTATCCTAGTTGACACCAGGACAGAGATTTACCCCTTCATTCTGATTCTTCTCCCCACGGAGGAGGGAGTGGGGGTGAGGGAGAAATGAGTGAGCAGTTGTGTGGTATTTAGTTTCCAGATGGGGTTAATCCATGAGAGTGCCCAAAGCTCTTTCTCTGACAGGTATAACATGTCCAGGTTTGAGAGAAGACAAATCTCCAACTCACTGATGGCAATGCATCCCTGCCTTGCATTCACAATATACAGGCAGTGGGACAGGGGCTCAGAATGCTATAGTCCAGAACACTCACGATCATCCTCTGGGAACCAAGAGGAGGGTTCCAGTCACTGTTGGGGCAAGGACGTTTTCCACATAAACCTTGGCAGAGTCACAGAGAAGAGGATGTGGGCAGAAATTTCAGGTGTCCCTTCTTGTGAAATCTAAATGTTGCACAATGCACTTTTTGCTGTTGGTGGAAGGATATGAGCACATTCATGGACTCTGAAACCTACTGACAGACTGCAAAGTTGCAGAAGTGAAGGAGGACAGATAGAAGTTTAAACAGTGATAGTGGAGCACTGTCATATTACTGATTTTCTCATATGCAGTCTACCTGTGAGAGATTGCAAGTTGCTGAGCTTGAAGAAAGAGCAGATCAAGTAAACAAAATGACTATTCTTTCTACTGTTCATGTTTAAGTTAACAAAATCTACCCTTTCAAGGCTGTTGATTGATGTAAAAGAATCAATCAGACAAGAAAAGTGGAAGGAGGAGAGCTGGGAAACATTTTTTCCTTCTCAAAAGACAGCATGCTTAAAAATATCTTCTTGATAGTTATAGATATCCGTTAATTAATGAAAAACTGCTTGCCAGACTTTACAAAGCACAGGAAAGCAGGTTTGCAATTCCATCAGCGTATCCAGAATGTCTGGGAATAAAACCCACCAGAAGAGCATTTGTTCCTTTTTATTACTGGCCTTTCACCAGAGATAAGTCTATCCATTCTTCAGGTTTTTGGTGTAAAAGAAAACAGACAACTCCTGAGACTGAGTTCTTGTTTAAATAGAAATTATCCAGTTGTAAGCTGGGGCTGGGAGTTGGGGTTAGGCCTCATGTAGATACTTGTTCTGACATACTTCTTTTAACCTAGTAGTATGTAGGAAATGGCCTGAGAAAAACTGAAAGAGCCATTTTTCTCTGCCATGAGGATATGCACATGAAGGATTTTCTGGAGTTTTTGCTTCAGTAATGCAGCTGGAAACAGTGAGCATCCTTGCAGATGAGACTTAGGAACTGTTCATGTCTGTTTTGGGAGCAGGCAATTTTCTGCCTGTGATTATGTATATACAAAGATGGGGAAAGGAAGCTGATCGTGTTTTGTCTGAATTTATACCTTCCTTAAAGTCCAGACACATATTTATTTATCTCTTTGCCTTTAGATACAATGGACAATGAAAGTGACCTTGAACATTTCACTTTAGTAGAGAAACCTAATTTTATCTGAGCTTAAGATATTTAAGTAAGAATTGTTCCAATACTCATAAGATTGGAACAGGATGAAACTTTGCCCAAACATGGTTGAAATAATTATCCGCCAGAGGAAAACATTTTGTGAGGCCTAGACATTTTATAGGAGAGAATTGTAAATTATATCCAGGCATCAGCTTTTTTCTTTCAAACATCTCAGTGGATCTAGAGTTCTGTACGGCTTGAAGCCTACATCTATGAAGTGTGGTCATTTCTAACACCTCTGAAAAAATTTAAAACACAATGCATGCTAGGAAGTTTTAAATATATGGCGGTAGAAGTTTTTTGCACAGACATCATGGAGCTCCTGGCTGGCGTGTTCCTCTTGCTCTGGTCACGACAATATCCCTAGGAGGATGTGCACATAAGCCGTTAAGTAGTTATTATCACCTTCAATATACAGTTTTCGACCTTTTTGAGTCTGTGATGCCAGAAACAAACTTCCACTGGAGCTGTTGATAACTGAACCCCACATGTAGTCTTGCAACTTGCACAGGTGCCTTTCTTAGACAAGTTTCCCAGAGCCTTTAAAATAATACAGAAATCTATTGGTCTGTGGACCACAAGCTGACCAAAAATTTAATCGGTTTGTTCAAATATGTTACCAAAATTCCAGATGAAAGGACAAAGTACAATTAACTGGGCAGCAGAGATCATGCAAAACCATCCCTTTTACATTTTTCTTTACAGGATAATTTGGTTCTAGAGGAATAAACCCTGTGTTTAAGAGAGAGCCTTCAGCCTTTGAAACCTTCTCAGAGAAATTGTCTTCTCTTGTCATAACCTGAAAACAAGTTACTCACTATTTCCCAGCTGAGCTTCCTTCAGACTGTTTCTGTATCCTTCTTGCTGCTGTCTGGCCTGGGCTCTCAGCTGCAGTTAGCCCATTGCCAATCCCATCTTTTGTGCATTATTTAAATCTAATTATCTCTGTAATTATTCTTTTATGTGACAAGGTTAAAACCAGACCAAAGACGACAGAAATCCTGAGTCTTTGCAGTGTGCTAACTGCATCACTAGTTTCCGTACACTGACAGCCC
>NW_008239309.1:1346479-1363302 GCF_000691975.1 Corvus brachyrhynchos | reverse complement strand
GAAACAGCTTGCAGAGAATACTTGAGGAGAGATATGCCAGCCACCCTGCTTGCTTTGCTGTGACTTGCTCTCCTACTGCGCACAGAAAGTAGCTGTGGTTGCATGGCTCAGAAGCTTCAGAAGCTTTACAAGCTTCAGAAACCAGGCACTGAAGTAGGATCTGGACCAACTGACCTGACCAGTGATGGTTCTGAAAATATAATGAGAATTTTCTCAAGCTGCTGTCCTGGATCAGTACAATCACTACTTCTGCCTTAGATTCAGAAGACTCCCCTGGAAGGTCAGGCAAGGTTATCACCTCCATCTCTCAGAGGGAGATAATCCAACATGTTGCACTTGAAGCAGATGATGTTGTTGGTATCTTACAGATAAATACTTACTGCACCAATATCACACAGTGAGGCAAAATCATAATAGAGGACACACAGTGAAAACAAATGTATTTAAACATAACCACATGTTCTGTGATTCCACAGGACTAAGTCTTCAAAGTAATAATATTATTTGTAAAACACCTCCCTTGGCAGATTTTGCAGGACCATGAAAATACTGCAATAAAAATGTCATTTGGAATGTTATGTAAAATCATTCAAGAGAAGAACAAATAAAGGAGCCTGGTTTGGAGAAAATTAGGTTGGATACCAGTGAAACACACAGAATCAAGAGCGATCCACATAGAAAACATCTGGGGTAGGAAAAGGTATGTGGCTGCCTGTAAGAGTAGTGGGGAATCAGAGGAGAAGGAGAGAAGTACTGGTAAGTGCTAGCAGTTTCAAGTAGGAAGACAGGATGTTAAATAATTTCTTACTGCCATAAAAAGGGGAGTCTGTAGCAAGAAATAAACAAAGGATCTGACAGTGACCAAGGCTCTTGTCCCCAAGTGTACTAGCCCTGATGATCTGTGTGAAGCTGATGCTCTGCCTGAGTCTGTCTCTCTTCCTCTTTTGAGCTGCCACTTGCCTGAGCAGCTGGGACCATGTTTTGTCAAATTGGTCATGGCCACAGGTGACCCATGGAGATCTTGCTGGTGAGATGCAGGACCTACCTGTTGAACAATGCTGACTGTAGCTTTCCATCTAGCTGCCAGTCATATGGGAAAAGGCAGCTATATTAAAAATACTCTGTTAATTGCTGTACTCACTGATAAGGCAAACAGTTAGTTTAATTTTTGTGGAGACTTTACAAGAACCTAAGTTCTATAGGGATGTTCATTTAGGTCAATCGTCTATTGACACACACCCTCAGTGCTGGGCCCTTGTCTGGCACCAGACACTGATTTCAACAGGGTCTCTGGGTTTCTCAGCATCTCAATTGCTTGCAAAAATAGGCCCTTTCACCAAAACCAGCCAGAATTTTCTGGCAGGATATTGAAATTGCAAGGTCAGAGAAGTGACCTAGCTGTGAGTGGGAAGCTGTAAGGGGGACAGGACTCCTTGCAGCTCTGTTCCATTTGCCACACACCTTCAGAAGATAGTGTGGTGGCTGATTTTTTCTGGCAAGTAATAATTGTAAATTTTTTATATTTCCAAGGAAATATTTTTCAGACACATAGCAATGTGACATTTTAGTGACATAGCAATGGTACTGATTCTGGAAAGATGATTTTTCCTACCTGCTTACTCATCTTCCCTGTTTCAGCCATGAGGGATGGAAAAGGACTTCACAGTTCCTGTCCTATAATAATATCATAAATAAATCAGTTAAATCAGTTGTCACTGTTCCTAAACTAATGCATTCACCTCTTAAAGTTTTGAGGGCTCTTAGTGAGTCAACCAGTGAAACAAAAAACTTCTAGGTACACATACACTGATTTTTGTGCCATACAGATGCTGATATAGACAGTTATATGCTTACAGGTTTCTTAACCTTTCTTGTAATTCACTTCCACTAGGAAAATACCCACAACAGCAACAGGTCAGCTGAGTTACACAGGTTAAGAATGCTTAGATGTAGAAATGGATGGTTTTATGATTGGGCTTCCTCCATGTAAATCTGCTGGGTTTTAATCTGGAACTTACTGATGATTTAAAAGTACCAGGATCATTTGAAGTTTGATCATACATGTGGTAGGCTCACTTGTAAAGCAGATTAAGTCATTTCACTCATGTGGAGGAAAGCAAGAGAGTAGTGTAAAAACTTACGTGTGTTGAGTTGGGCAAATGAATAGATCAGAAAAGGAAGGAGGAAACAGATCAGTTCTAGGCACATGGGAAAAGCTCTTCTTGAAAACCAGGGATTGAATCAGGAAATCCCACACAGAAGAATGGAAGTGAAGGCCTTGGAAAATGTACATCCCTGTTCTTGGAATAGCACAGCCTGCACAAAAGGGTGACAGCCTGATACTACATATGTTGTGTTAGGTTTGTGATTAAGATCTGTGCTTAAAGTTTGAAATGTCCAGCCACATTAATTTTTGGAAGGAGTTAGCTTAATTTCAGAAAGAAAGGGAGTACATTTTTGATAAATCATGAAGACTGTGCCAAGCACTCAAAATCTAAGGGAGAAAGAAATCTGTACAACGTATTTCACCACCCCCCTGTTATGTGCTGTCATGATGAGGTAGCCCAATTTCATGTTTATGTGCCCTTTTTTTCTTTACAGGAGTATTTTAACAGTCAGAGCATGGGATGTAATGCTTGGGGAATAAAATAGGTTTGTTTACAGAAGAAATCTGCTGTCTGGAAGTCTTTTGCCTCATTTATTGGAGAAGTTGCAAAGCATGCAAGGAATAAGATGAGTTACAAAGACATGGTCTCAAGGTTAAGGTAGTTGAAAAATCTTGTAACACTACTATTTATCTCTGTCCCCCTCAAAATTCCTCTGTTGTACTGGACAAGCTATTTAAATGAGATCATGTGAACTTGTGGTTTGTATAGCAAGCCAGAAGCAGAGACCCAGCTCACAGAAATGAGAGCAGGATCCAGAGCAAAGGATAGGACTGAAGGCAGCCTGCATATCCAGGGGGAGCCTCTCACGCAGTCATCATTTTGGCTTCAGGCAGCTGGCTCTATGGCTCCGTTTGGGTCAGGGTCTGCTTACTGTCAGCACAGTCAGCGCCTGCTGCCTGCAGGGTGAGGCAGGGCCAGGCAGTCACTTGTTCCCACAGCAGTGTTAGGTTTCTGTTCCTGGGCACTCTTGTGAACCTGGGTACCACACCATGGCAGGTCAGGTCAGTGTGGCTCACTAGCCTCCTGAGGTAACAAAGGTATTGCCTAAAGAAGCAGTGAAGTCAGAACTAAGCAAACAAGCAATCATTTATAGGCCACAAAATCACTGCTAAGCTGCCAAACCAAAGAGGCCCTTCAGAGTTGCCTAACAGAAAAACCAGCAAGGAAAACAGTGTATATTAGTTCCACAAAATGCCATAGAGCTAGAAAAAAGAAGTCAGAAAGTCCTCAATGATTAAAAAGCCACAGAAACACCAAGAAAAATTAGCTGGAACACTTTTCAAACATCCAAAAGTGAGAAAAGATGTAATTAAACAGAACCAGGCCTATGGTACTGTATGACAAGACTTAAATCATAAGAAACCACTTCTTTTTTTCCGTACTTCTGCCACATTTTGCCACATACTTAATTATGGCAATTGATTGATCTTAGGGAAAAGAATGCTACTTCACAGTTTTACTTATCACAGAATCATAGAGTAAGCTGTGTTGCAGGGGAACTACAAGGCTCATCCTGTCTAACTCCTGGCCCTGCACACAACAGCCCAAGAATCATGCCAGAAAGCCTGAGAGCGCTGTCCAAAGGCTTCTTGAATTCTGTCAGGCTGGTGCAGTCACCACTTCCATGGGGAGCCTGTTCCAGTGCTCAGCCACCCTCTGAGTGGAAAACCTTTTCCTGATACCCAGCCTAAACCTCCCCTGACTCAGCTTCATGCCACTTCCTCAACTCCTATCACTGGTCATGAAAGTGAAGAGATTGGTACCTTCCACTCCACTTCCCCTTTGAGGATGTTGAAGACCACAATGAGGTCTCCCCTCAGTCTCCTCTGCTCCAGGCTGAACAGACCAAGTGACCTCAGCAGTGCCTTTTCAATGGCTTCTCCTTCGCCATCTTTGGGTCCCTCCTTTGGACACTCTCCAATAGCTTTATATCTCTCTTATCCTGTGGCACCCAAAGCTGCCCCAGCACTGGAGGTGAGGCTGCCCCAGAGCAGAGCAGAGCGGGACAATCCCCTCCCTTGCCCGGCTGGTGATGCTGTGCCTGATGACACCAGGGCACAGGTGGCCCTCCTGGCTGCCAGGCACTGCTGACTTATGTTCAGCTTACCAGTGACCAGGACCCACTGGTCCCTTTCCATGGCATTCCTCTTCATCCTCTCATTTCCCAGTCTACACCCACAACCAGAGTTGCCCCATCCCAGGTGCAGAATCTGGCATTTGTCCTTATTATTCTTCATATGGTTGGTCACTGTCCATCTCTAATTAGTTGAGGGCTCTCTGCAGATCCTCCCTGCATTTGAGACAGTCAGCAACTTCTCCCAATTAAGTGTCGTCAGCAGACTTAGTGTTCTTTCCAGTCCTTCATCCATGTAATTAATGAAGATGTTGAAGAGCACAGGGTCGAGGATAGAGTCCTGTGGAATGCCACTAGTGACAGGTTGCCAGTCTGACGTCCCTCCACTCACTGTAACTTTTTACACTCCTCCTGTGAGCCGGTTGCTCTCCCACTGAGAGCACGTGAATAACACGGTTATTCAGCTGTGTGCTGGACATTTTGTCCAGAAGGATATTGTGAGACATAGTATCAAAAGGTACTTCTGCTCCTTTTTTCATCTGTCCCTCTATTCTTCGCTTTTACCTTCCTGGGTGTTGAACCCCATGGAACAGCTGATGTTTAATCTTCTTTCTGAGAAAACACAGAGATAAAAAAGTGAAGATATCTTAATCACTGGCTCAGCCGTAGAAAAAATCCAGGGAAACACAAGAGAAGGGAGCAAGGGTTACAGACCAGGTGCATCTAGATAGGAGGAATTCACAACATGGTTGCAAATAAATACTCTGAGATGTCTTTTTCCTATGATGTTTGAAGTGGTAGCAATCACAGACTTACAGAAGTCAAGAAGCTTGAACAGATCTGTTATTCCAGCAGCATATTCCATACAGGACTTCTAGTGATGGGTTACATATACATGAGTAAATGTAAGTGTTCAATGTTTGTCTAGGATTTTTAAGTTTTTCTAGAGACTCGGTACCCCTGACCTTTTGCAAATCGTGACTCTCCTTTCCCTTTATTTTCATTACAATGCTTGGTTCAGTCACCCACACATCCCTCTCTTTCATTTCTCAGCAATACCACAGCACCAACCATAGCAGTAATAACAACAGTAAATAGTAACAGAAAATAGTAAATAGTATAATGGATTTAATAAAGTATTTGATCATTTAAATAATAAAGTGTTTTGTGTTAATTTTCACAATAAACAAGACATCTACCGTAGGTTTGTTGTGCCCTCAGGGCAGTGGGGTGAGATGCACTGGCATCATGGAGGAGCAGAGTGGGCAAAGCACTAGTGCTGCACATAAGGACACCCTGAGCATCACTCACAAGTGGGGCACAAGGTCCAGTTGCCAGGTTCCATCTGCCATATATCAAGTTTGAATCATGCCACAACATCAACACCTTGCCCAGATCACAAAATCACACTCTCAGGATCAGGGTGACAGGGGAACTAAGCTGACACTAGATGAGATCTGCAAAAATAAGAAGATTTTGTTGGTGTCAGGGCAGTAGTTCTTTAGGATTTTTTACTCCTGTGTAGCCTAAAATTAGGAACAGTATTCACTCCATTGCTGAGATGTTGGCTAGAACACATAAACACTTTCTTGACATCTGTATTTTCAAATACAGTGAATTTTTAGCTTGACTATTCTTTAAGCCAGTGAAATGAGAGTACAGAGAATGCCCTTTGTCCATGAAGTTTGTAAGAGTTAAATAGTGACAGAAGAAGGCACTACAGATCCTTCACAGGATCTTGCTATTGTATAAAATTGCAATCTAAATGCAAAAACTTTTATTTCCCAGAGTTCAATCCACATGCAATTAGACAGGCATCCTTGGTGGAATAATCCATTGATTCTTATACGATTGGCTAGTGGATGCTTTGAAGGTTTATTTTCCAGTGAGATGATAGCCTGCTTTCTCTCTGCACAGCCATCTATAAGCATATGCTTCCTAATTAAAAACACCTCTGTGGATGGTCACTTCTCTCTCCAGCGAGTGCCATCATTTATATCAAGGTGTTTGCTAACAGCTTATGTGTGCTCACTGCTGAAGGGCAGTTTCTGCAAACAGCAGTGTCATATTTTGGCAAAAATTCTCTTAATCATTGCTGTGCAGTGATTGCTAGGACACTGATCCTTTCTTTATATTATGTACTTCAGTAAAATCAGAGAACCTGTGAAATCAAGAGTAATGCAGTGCAGGTCACAGTGAGCTCATCTCCCATTGTGTCAAGGCAATGAAAAGAATTCAACTTTCTTATATATGTCTCTGCACGAATGCATTAAAATTAATTGTACAAGGTTGCATTATTATTTTTCCTTTGGTTTAGACTAGCATATCTATTTCTTTTCAAATATTATGTCTATTATATTATGGTCTTTGCCAGAGCAGTAAAACTGCTTCTGAAATCTTATATTATTATTATATGCGTGCCAAAAAACTGGGATAACTGGCAATATAAACCTCAATGAAAAACATGCTGTAAAACAACGATGTTTTCATGTACCTAATAGAGAATGTTACACAATCTGCAGAACGTAAACATTTTGACTGCTATTTAAGAACATATTAATAGTTGCCATACTCACTACCATACACTTGTTCCAGCTGTTGCACTTTAATACTGTACTTTGTCATCATATTTTATTTATTCTTTTAATTTTTCCGAAGTGTGACATGGTACGATCATGTCAGCTAAGAAATGTAAGCCAGGGTTCCCTACATATGAAATTTGCTTAACACTACCTTGGGGACCTTGAAGAGAATAATTAGACCAAGACTGTCTCAAACATGGATGGCAAAACTAGTCTGCTACATTTCTGTCTGTTTGCTAAAGAGAAGATTATTTTTCCCATCCTGTCTGCCCATTCCTTTGATATGGAGCTAACTTTTGTTATGAATCCCATTTCCTTTGTTATACGGATACCTTTCCCCAAAGACAGTAAGTTCTTTCAAGTCCATTATGTTTGCAAACCTCTCCTTTTTGTGTATGGATGGAATATTGCTGTATGCAGCATGAGCTTTGGAAAGGCCAGTGTTGATTTACTGACTGCTTAATAGTTTCTCAGCAGCAGTTGTCAAATAACGTGTTGGATATATTTCCTAGTCAGAGTTGCTTTCTGAAGAGCAATTCATTGGACTTTGAACGTGTAAGTCTAGCACTAAGACACTCAGTAAGATTCATCAGATGCAATAACACTCAAATAATTATTAAAAGATAGGCGTTCTGACTCCATCAGAAAATACTGCAACCCACTGAAATTAATCTAATCTGCCATGAACTAGATATGTCTTCATATCTGCTCTGCTGGAGGTGTGTTTATTCTATCAGATGTTGTGGCCTTGCAAGCCTTGAGCTATGACACGGACAGCAAGACATTGTTTTGCAGGCAGATATTCACCATTCAATATTGAGGGAGTCTCCCGTTCTTTAGCATTGGATGTCAGATCTTCAGGACTTAGTCTGGTGGTGGAATGAGAACCACAACAGCTCTGTCACTCCCTTGTCCTCAAGCCAAGGGATCAGGCATCCCTCCAATTTCAGGGTGGTGCAAAGCAAATTTAGCAAGGCAGGCAACCTAGTTCAGCTAAATATAGTCTGCATTACTTGTTGGAAATACTCTCCATGCTCCAATTATCTTCAGTCTTTTTACCAGATTTCTGAGTCCTTCAGGATTTGCTTCAGCATAAAGCTCTGCAAATAATTAAAAGTGTTGATTACAATAAAAAAAGTTTGGATTGTACTGTAAGTACTTATCCTTCTGTGGTTTTACTGAGAAAGACATACTATTCTTAGGTAGGGCTGTGCAATCAACAATTGAAGAAATGTGTCACACATTTAAGTGACATTTTACAGCATTTCAGCCACTAGCACTGGTTTATTCATTTCTATCTCACAGATGGAACTTACATATCGAACCAAAATACCAGTGTTCTTAGCAAAGAAATCTCACCAATTGCATGACGGTAACTGGAATGAAGAATTACCAGGTTTTTCAGGTTAAGATCTTACTTTTCTGGCTGATATTTCAATGTACTCATCAGTCAGTTCATGTGCTAATCAGGAGATAGCTGAAGCAGTATCTGATGGACAAGTTTTTTTCTTTCAAGGAGATGAAAATATTTTCTCCCAGCAAAGGCCATATCTTGTTAAAGAGTCACAGAGGGGAGATCTATGGACATTTTTTGCCTGTCTCCCTTTCAGCATGCCATAAAAGGTTTCAGTAAAACAGAAATGGGCAGAAAATGAAGTTTTCTGGTTCTTGGATATAAAGCAAGCTGTGAACAGAGAAGCAAGTGGTGGAAATAACCACAGATGCTGCATTTGCAAAGGACAAACCATGCAGGTTTTAAGGAAAAATTATGGTCTGCGAAGGCTCCACCAATATACCAGGACTTGCAAGGTCTCACATTAAAAACTGATAAGCCTGTTTTTACGCAGTGTATATCTGCAAATAAAATAATTACAGATGTTTAAAATGCTCCTGTCAAAATAACTTTGATTCTAGCTGGGCTTGCTACTGGTAAATAGCAAAGCCTTATTAAAAATTTTACTATTTCTAAATGGATGTTTACCAACATCCCCTGGGTGCCACCTGCCAGCCAGTTGGTCACATGCCACACAGACCACATATCCAGAGCATAACACAACAATTTCTCTACGAGGAGGCTGAGGTAAATGGTATCAAAAGCCTTGCAGAAATCCAGGTAGACAATGTCCACCACTCATCCCATATCAGCCAAGTGGGTCATTTTTGTAAAGAGGGTAATGTGAGACCACATTCTTTAAAAAATTCTCAGCACTTGATAGCTTCTCTGTCCTCCACGGAAGCTTACCTTGGAATCCCTCTCAATAGAGCTCTGAGTGAGCTGAAATTTGCTATTCTAAAACCTTGTCAAATCTAAAACCTTCTTTCTTAGTACTAACCTTCAGTGTGCTCAAGTGAGTCCTAAACTCCCCAATATTGTGATGGCTGCAGCCAAGGCTACCACCAACCAAAATATTACAAAGCAGATTCTCTTGGTTTACAAGTTTGCAAAAAGAAAATGTTATTTTTCCTTATGATTTTTGTCAGTTATGCATGGATGATAGCTCTAAAAAATAGTAATAAATTTATAGATATCAGTGAGCAGTGATTTTTTTTTTCCAAGATGCTTGAAGTTCTTATATGATAAATACCTGGAGTGGCCTCCATTCTGCTATTCCCTGAATTTGTCAACACCACACAGACATTCCTGAACGTGTCTTTAAGTCCATTCACCTCCCTAGTGTTTGCTTGTCTGAGTGCCAACGAGTAGCATTCAGCAAACTCTGATTTTAATTTGCCTCTGCAGAGGAAGGAGTACATAGCTCATGCTGCAAAAAATTGCTGATTAAGAGACCAGATTCGGAGTGCTGCTGCACTGCTTTTGAGCAAAGCGTGAAGGTAGCCCACGGCATACTTCTAGAAGAACATACACTAGTTTTACACTCTAGCTGTCTCATCTTTAAAATGCTTTTCCTCCTCCTATTTCCAGTTTTATTTCATGTATCAAGTATTTTTCCACATTTTAAAAATTAAATACAATCACATTGTTTGGGTATCTTCTTTTAATTATCTGGCCTTCTGCTTGAAATTATTGTAGAGATCATAACTAGTAACTATAAGTAGTAATATGTTTTGGTGAATACTACATAGCCAGTACTGAATGTTACAACTTCACTGATTCCATCCATCCTGCTGTACTACATTGCACAATGTGACCATATTGAGCAGATAAATGATAGCCCACAACTATTTTTCATTTCAAAGTGTTTCAGTGATCCTTGGATAAAAGTTTGAATCCACCTAAGTCCTCAGTTAACTTTATTTCAAGTTTCAATGACAGTTAGTGTAAGTAACATCTTCAGTAGAATGAGAGAAGGCAATTAAAATATTCACAAATGGCTTTGTGGACACAAAGTTTTTTCTTTTGTATTATAAAAATATTTGCATTCACTATAATATCATGTTGGAATAGTGGTATCTGTTGGACAAGTGTGTTCCCACATCTGATTAATTAGTCCCAGTCTCACTGGGACTAATGGCTTCACCTTCATCTGAGTTACTACATGCTTGCACATATGTAACAGAGCACCATTACATGACCCCATGAGTGTTACCAACAGCTATTGGAAACTACAAACACAGCACATGAAATATTATACAAACCTATTAACTTATTTTAAAAACCTATTAATATTAGAGGATAGCATCTGCAATCTTTATCTATACATGGTGTGGCCTATATTCCTTAGTCTATACATGGTGAACCATAACGGAATTTAGAAATATTGACTGAGATCAAATGACACTGAATCTGTCACTGTAAAAGTGCATACGTAAATAACATCCAGATTTTACCCTAAATCCCTGATTCAGATTTGAATTTGACCCCTTTTGCTGTGGCTAGACATGTTTTCTCAGCCACAGAGATGCTAAATTGAGAAGCAGTTGAATAATATTGCTTTCAGTTGTAAATCAAACAACAAATGTGAAATATATTACAGCTTTAGAAAATAACCCAGATCACATACATCTGAGGTTTAATGTTGGTACTGCTTTTGGAAAGAAATTCCCTATTTGGTACCTTACCCCACCAATTTCCAAACTATGTTGACTGCTTCCCTACAGTTGGTACATATATTTATGTATTGATGTGGTGTATGTGAGATCTGCTTTGTTCCAACCTTTCCCTAACAGATGCCTCTGCAAAGTCAACAGGTGCATGTGGACTTTTCAGGGACTCTTTTTTTACTAGGAATTCCAGCTAATGGAGAAATGATCCCCAATAACTTTAGCACATATTTTTCTCTGCTGACCATCATACAGGGCTCTCCAGATAGTCCCAAGCCTGTTTATTATTAATTTATTTCTTTCATAATCAAACTGTTTTGCCCGAACAGCAGATCTTTTATCTTCTGTAAGAGCATTTGCTTTGGAGGGCGAAGGGCATATCAGTCACTTGTTAATAACAAGATCAGACCACTTTCAATCCCACAGTCTTCTGCAGCAGCTCAGCTTGGTGGCCATGAAGAAAAAGAGCCACAAGAGTCACTGCTCTTGCTCTGGCAGACAGAGGGGATTTTAGGGTCTTCCCTGCACCCCCTAATCACAACAGGCATTTCTCTCTCTCCTCCTGAGAGCCACATACTTCACATTTTCCCTGTACAAATAGCTGCTCAGGCCCTTTTTTCAAAGAGCCTTTATTAAACCACCAACTATTTGCTGTCAAGACATTTAGGATGAAATCATCGTGTTAAACAAATAAACGCAGCTTCATACAGATCTCTGCTCTGGGAGCAGAATAAGAAAATAATTTCTGTCTGCTCTCCACAAAAGCGGCTGGAAAGGCTGAAAGAAAAATATTATTTTTACTTCATTGTGTGAAATATCGTTTTGGAGGATCTGACGCGTTGAGCGTTTGAAGAGTTTTTGCTGGCAGGTTTCAAGGGTCCCCTGGGTTGACCCCCTGGGATTGTTTTCTTCATTAATAAACTTTGCATGATGTGTGTTAAAAGGAACATTTTGTTTGCTTTGTAAATAAGGGATGTCAAACAAGAAGCTGAAGCCTCGCAGACACTAGATGAGGTGCTCTTCAAGGGCAGGGGATACTTGTGTGGAAAAATAAAAGCCTCAGAGAAGTCAAGAATAATGTGACTGCCCTATCCAAGCTGAGGCATTGCAGTGGAAGCTGTTCTGCCTGTGAATCCAAATGAGATAGCTTCTTTGCAGGTCTCAGAGAGAGAGGCACATTGTGTCTCAAAGCAGCAGGAGGGATACTTTGGAAGGCAAGCACAGGAACATCTACCCAAAGCCGGGCAAAGCAGGCAAGATGTTGCAGAGCAGGCACTGCCATGACTGTGTGGAAGAAGCTTTTTTGACAATTCTGCAAGCAGCCACAGGGAGAGGGACTGAAGAGGGTTTCTGCACCAGCATTTGACAAGTCTGATGCTGCTGTGGAAATTATTATGGTAAAGCTTTTGACCTAATTTAAGGCAGTAATTTGCAAGACAGCAATCAGCCTTCTGCTGGCCCAGGGGTTTTCTCTCCTGTTTTCTCACAAAGCAGAAGTAAAAATAGTCTGATATTTATGGTGTTTATTTTCTATTGCCTGCCTTCTTGCCTGTATTGCCACTCAACTCTCCCACTGCTTCTGAACCTATTCATTCTCCATCTGTTGTTGCCTGCCACCTCGAAGAACCCTAATAAGCCTTATAAAACAATTTATCTCCTGTCATTCACAGTTAGCACACCTGAGATGCATGAGAAATGCCATAGCCAGGAAACAAAAATGTCCCCAGTGTCACTTTGGGTTGTGTTTCAGGCAGGGGTAGGACAGGCAAACAGGCTATAGGATCCCTGCTAGGCATTGAATGGACCAAGCCCCTCAGCTGGCTTTGCCCAAGCTGCACATATTCCTATAGTGTCCTATTCCTCTGGCTGTCATCACAGGGGAAAAAAAATACCCAGACTGCTTAAAACTTGCTTGTTTACATTAGGAAGAGAACATTCAAGCACACAGTTTAAGAGATGAAGGAGGATCGATTCTCTAACTTAAGTGGTCCAGGAGAGGAAACATTTCAGTGTCCAATAGTCTTTGGATGTAATTATGGCTGACGGGATCCTACTTACATTTACCATTTCGTGCAAAGCTGTGCAGTGCATCAAGAAGAGATGAGGTTTCCACAGCTAAGCCTCAGGCCGGCTTTAGAAGTAATTCTAAAACAAACATGAAATTAACAATGTTACCTTTTTCTTAATCTGTATTGTATCTTTATTACTGAAATATTTATCGTATGTAGGTCGCATACCATGCAGCCAGTAAGCTCACTAAGCTGCTTTCAGAGCTATGTTAATAACCGAAAGAAAAATGTTTAATTTGTCTAAAATAAATAAATCTGTTGCTTCCGTCATTTTTGTCACAAAAATGGTGAAATGCAAACAATTTTTTGAAGAGGTGAATCAGGTGCAGAATCTTAAGAGTCGCCATAACTGGTCATGGTGACAAATAGAATTTTCAGCTAATTTAGTTGACCAATAAGCATAAATGATGGAAGGATGTCTACCAAAAAAGATAAAAGAAAACCCCTGGTTTTGAAGTGATTTGCAGTGGATTTAGAGTGGTGAAACAAGATTAAAAAAATCTGGTTTGCCTTTAGAAATTTGACTATGTATATCTTGTTCCACAAGCTCTCTGCATGGAGTCCCAACTTCTGCTGTCTTAGAGTTACTGTTGCACTTAAAAATTTTTTGTGCAATGGATAAGATTCATTAAAAATTTGCTCTTTGTAGTGGTTATATCATATATAGTCTTTCCATGTACAAATATTGCTATTTTGATTTTGCATCCAGATTCCGCTTTACTCATTCTTTATTACCAAGAAACTTAATTTTGATTCACAAAATTTGCTTGATCTTAAGACGAAACAAGCTGAGTACCTGGCCTGAGTTAACTGAGTTGCACTAGCAGATATTTATACAGGTGGTGAGTTTACATAAGGGTAGGACATTTTCATGGGACAGGATGGACTAGAAAGCTGTCACAAATTTTTCCAGGTTTGGGTACTTAATTGCAGTACAGGTCAAGTCATTCGTGATCAAGTGCCAATTTTTACTGAATTTAGGGATTATATTGAATTACTATCTTCATCTTATTCTTTTCTAGATGGGAGATAACCATTGAACTGGTGGCCCTGATGGCAACCATATCAGAGACACCAAAAATGGCATGAACATGGAAATTGAGGTGATCCATTTGAAAGACAAAGGTCTGATCATACACATGTAAAAAATCCCCACATATGCTGATATAAAGGTGGGTTGGAGGAAGTAAAGTTTTGTCCAGGTTATGTCAAGACTTAAAAGCACTAAATGTGGAAGCATCCTTAAATGATGTCCAAGTATTTTTAAAAGAAATTAGGGTTTACTCTGGTATTCCCAAAAAACAAAGCTGCAATTTAGTGACAACTAAAATATCCTGAAGCATTGCCTTGTGAAGTTTTAGTGGTAGAGTACCACGATACACAACTTTTAATCTTCTACTTCAAACAACAAGACATTTATCATGGTTACTACATGGATTTTTGGTGATAAAGGTCTAAGGTTTGTATGGTGACAATGCTAGGGACAGCCATTCTCCCCATATGAGTGGTATTCAGCACACACTGTTTGAACAGATTAGAAAGATTAGCATGCAAATTACTTCTAAGTACATAAAGACCATATCTTACAGGTGTTTGGATAACCCCTTTTAAAAATTAAGATTCTTCTGTGAACCTCTCTGGGTAGTCTGTTGACTAGCCTTGGAGTTAGTGAATTGTCTAATCTATCTTCTTTGCTCAAGTTAATGCACTTTTTCACATTCTGTCCCAAGTAGACATGGCAAATGATTGATCACTGTCCTCTTCATAACAACTTTTTACATATTGGAAAATTGTTATCCCTTCCTCCCCCTCTCCTTGAGCGTCATGCTTAGTCTTCTCTTTTCTAGACTAAACAAACCCGGTTCTTTCAACCTTTTCTTGTAGGTCATGTTTTCTAAACCTCTGATCATTCTTGCTGCTCTCCTTTGCACTCTCTTCAATTTGTCCACATCCTTCTTGAAGTGTGTGTCCCAAAGCTGTACAAAGCACATCAGCTGAGGCCTTACCCATGTAGCCTAAGACAGAACACTTACTACTTTCTTTACTGGTAAGACATTCCAGGTGAAGCATCAAAGAATAGTATTGCTTTTATCCTAACACCGCATCAGCAAGTCACAGTACCAGGATTGCCGATGACTTCCAGACCACTTTCTACAATACTGCTGCAGTCATAATCTTTCTTATCTTGTTTCTGTGTATTTAGATTCTTCTTAAGCCATCCAACGTATTTCTCTTTCCTTTATTTCATCTTTAAGGCTTCAGAGCTTGTATTTACCAAGACTACTTTTTATTCTGATGATATCCTGCAAAGAGTGACTATATGATACCAGCTGCCATAGTTCAAACAGGCTGTTGCATGCTGTGATCTGTGACCTGTTACTGTCCCAGAACTCTATGGCCATGCCATGTCTTTAGTTGCAATGACACATGAGCCAGTCTCCTGTCCTAGTAACTCACCAAACATACAGAGAGCAAAGTTTTGCCCACCTGACACATTCGCCACAATGGATGTGCTGTTGAAAGCAGCTCTGAGAGCAACTTCAACCTCAGCTCCTCTAGCCAGGGAACATCTCTGAGAGCACAGCTGCCTTGCTTGAGTGCATCTCATATGACACCAAGTATGAATCAAATGTACCCTACATAATATTTTCTTTGAACTAGAATAGTCTGCTTTTAGGTTGACTTGATTAGCCTGGACTGCTTTGCCTCATACTTCATCTTAGGAAACCTGATGTACTGGTTCTTTCAGTTTAATACTTTACTTTTTTGAAATGTGATATTGTTATTCAACTGCCCTTCTTTCTTCTTTCCACCTGTTCAGCCTTTCTTTTTCATGCTATGGTCAATTTTCCTCTGCCTTCAGACTCTAATCGTATTTTTCCAAGAATCAGTGTATCTCCCCCCATAACTGTCCTTTCCCTTGAACCATTTTCTGAGGACAACTTGATATTTTCAACACATTCTGGGAACATGATGGACCATTTTTCATTTTTGCAAAAGATAAGCAAGCTCTGCCAAAACTGTCCTTTAGATATTTCTATATTGCAGGGTTTGGGGTTCACATAGGTTACAACTTCCACCTCACCATCCAGTAGGATGATCTGTAGTCCGACCCTGTTAAATCTTGCTAGCCCCAGATATAGCCAACAGTGCTGCCTCATGCACCTCTCTGAAATTTCAAAGTAATTACATAACCAGTATTTAGGTTCATATATCCATATATAATAGGGCTTACACTTGCATTTTCAAAATAAACCTACAAAACAATATAAATGAACCTACAAATTTAAAATAAAAATAGAGAACCCAGTTGTTAAAAAACTGGTGGTGACACCTGCTTTGACATGAGCCTCAAATTCTTGGCATTTGTCTGGAGATGCATCAGCAAATTGTTTTGCTCTGTTACTTCATTTTTCTCCTCTCATGTTTCTTTCCCCCTATTCACTATCTACTTCCAAGATTTTTCCTAGATTTCTGTTTCTGGGTTTTGTCTGCTTGAAGATTCTCTCAGTGGTTTTCTTCAAAGCCAGTGGAAGCCCAGGCGCCACAGAAAATTTTTCACTAGAGTGATCCCATTTCTGACTAATTCTTCTTTGCAACATACTGCCTGGTGTCTAAGGAAGCCAAAATCCTTCTGTCAACACTCTGTGCAGCCAAGTATTCTCCTTTACCCCTGGCTATTATAATCTCTGGGATCACATTCAGACCTTCTGTTCTTAACCTCCCAGAGCTGTGCAGCTGCTGGTCATGCAGATCCAGTGAATCAACCAAAGTCTTCCATCCCCCATCCTCCAGTTTCTCTCAGCCTGGTTCTGGGTTATTCCAAGCTGCCTTTCTTCTCTGGGCCACCACTGCCCACTCTTGCTATTCCTCTGCTGTGCATATGTACAGAGACCTCCTGAGGCGCTCTTGGCAGCAGATGCTCCCT
>NW_008239309.1:1337841-1346187 GCF_000691975.1 Corvus brachyrhynchos | reverse complement strand
ATTTCAGCTGTCAAGTCCACCTCTCCCATCCCACCTCACCATGATGTGCTCCCCCATGGAAGGCTGCCACAGCCTATCCATTTGTGTGTCTTCTGCCTGAAGACCTCAAAAGGCATTGCAGCTTTTTTTCCAGCAATGGGTGATAGCAAGCAACAAAACAGTGATGTAATTATTGCCATAATTGACCTGGTAATTTAAAAGCCAGATTAGAAACAAAACTGGTGACCTTATTCTAGTCAGCAGCCTCCAGTTATGTCTGAGTTATGGAATATCTGCAGAGGTCTAGAGGGTCTCTTGACTCTGCCACAGATTAGAAAATAGTATTAGGCCTGTTTTATACTCCTGACACAGTTAGTCCAAGTGATTTGTTCTGGGTCACTCAGCAGAAAATTTCCATTGCTCCTAAGCATTACCATGCTAGACTCTGCTCCTTTCCAGGTTCAAAGTTTTTTAGTTACATCTCTAATTCTTTTAATTGCTTGGTTTCGTGACATGGCATGTTTTAGAACATTGTTGCTGTGACATTTCTTCGAGACAACAGACTTCACAATTACCAACTTTGTTCAATGACTGGTTTAGTGCCCTTTGAGGAGGTCTGTCCATTCCTCTATATGACTTCAGTCTTATTAAAAAGATGTATCACTGCAGAATAAAAATCAGGTTTTGGAACTTTTCAGTTCAAAGCCACCTACAAAAGATATTTTCCTTCCTTTTTTTTTTTTAATTTTTATTTTTTAATAATGGACTCTTTCCATTGATGAGTTTTTGACATAGCCTGTTTTGAACCCTTCCTATTTGAAACGGCTTGCTGATGTTTTCTTAAATTACATCCTCTTGTGGGTCCGTAAAATCCTGAAGTTATTACAAATAAATAAACGAAATTTCTCCTCATGATGTAAACCAGCTTTGAATGAAGTCATTGAGTGGAAGTTTGACTTGGATTGCTTCTGAAAAATTGCTCAGACCCAAGGCAAAGTTCTGCTTTTCCTCTCTGTGCTGCAGAAATTGGTGAGCAGCTGTTCTAAGTCAACTGAGAGGAGTAAACCCCTGTTGCTTAATGTCTTGTTTTAATTTCCAGTGGGAAACCAAGTACCAGAAAGTCCATACTCTCCAATCCCTTTTCTTTCATTCAGTTTTTCCAAGTAGTATCGTCCTGAGCAAGTTGTACGGTTAAATGTGACTGAAAGATATGAGATCTGAGTTCCCCTTTCTCTCTTGTGTTAGGCATCTTATCCCATCAGGCAATCCAGTGGGCCTCAAGTTTCCCCTGATTAGTGGAGTTGGCACCAATATTTAATGACCTGTGCCATTCTGAGGAACCACAAAGTTTGTGACACCAACATGAAGAGCAGAAAGAACAGCTCAGACTCTGCTATGGGACGAGAGACACGAACAAGCAGTGCTATGAAATTATGCTGGCACTTTACTTTGCTCTCTCTCCATTCCTCCCCACTGTGGTCCTCTGCTCTTCCACAGGTCTTTATCACTCTCATGGACAGTCTTTATGTCACTGAGACAAAAATTAGACCTTCTACGGTGCCTTGCAAGGATGGAAATCTGAGTCTGTGTCGCCTCAATGACAGCTTGCTCCAGTGCACTATGAGGAGGTGCCCCAAAAAAAGTTTTGTTGATTGCTTGTAGATTCAGGAGATGTGTTTAGTCTTAGCACAAAGCTGCACATTTCTTCAACTAGCACCTGGAACTCTGATCATTTTTATTTATCATTTTGTCTTTTTAGTTTCAGTGCAGTTTTCACAAATAGCCATCAACAACGCAAAGACTCAAAAAAACATGAATCATTTAATGTGTCTAGCATTGCCAAACAAAATGCTCACAACATGCTTTTTAATTATTTCATTAGCTGTAGTAATAACTTGGCAATGCAACCAATAAATGCAGCAGTCTGTGTCATAATACTGAAGACAACGACCAGGACAACCTGCTCTCAATTATTCTGAGAGAGGGCCAGATTCTGACACCAGAGTTGTAGACCATGTTTTAAATGATGCTGCTATCTGAAAGGCCCTATGCAAGCATTGACACTGCTTATGGACTGAGGTGCTACCTAGTCTCTTGGTCACAGTTAACAAGTATCTGGCCATAATCTTCACAGGAATCAAATCATAGGTAAGAAAAATACAAATAAGATGCCAGGACTTGAAAGGTAAAACAGAAGTTATATTACATGGTATAGCTTGAATTAAAAAGAACAGTTTGTTTATAGGTGAAAATCCATATAAATATGACATTTAGCACTGTGATTGAGATCTAAGTGCTATTTTTCTTTCTCAGCTGATAAAGCTCTTTAGCTAGATGGCTGCCAGGGGATTGTCACTCTGATTTCCCAAGGGCTGAGCACTCACACCACCGCATTCCCCGCGTCTATGGGCAGATATTAACACTGGGTGGAAAGTGATGTTGTATTCGTACCCCTGTGTTCTCCTACCCTGAAAACTCTGAGCTGAAAATCAAAATATTAGCAGGTATTTCTTTGTACCTGGAAATGCTGCCACTGCAGGGTCTGGTGGAGCTTCCAAGACCACCTTTCCCACTCCTCCCAGTGAGATGGGGAGATGGCTCACCTCATCCTGCTCTGTGGGATGGAGGTCAGTCGGGCAGCACATTTTGTCAGATTGAGCGTAACCAGACATCCTGACTTAGATGAAGAGAGCTGCTACATTCAGCTTCCAACCACAGCTCCCATGAAACTTTGTGGCAGCATTTCAGTGTGGAAATACTTCAACTTTCATACATTTCAGAGTATGGGATGGAAAAAGCTTGTTAAAAACCTGATACTGTTCACAGAAAACTGATACTTAAATAATTCATTTATCTGCACACTGATTTTCTGTCAATAAACAGTTTTAAAATGTGCCTGATTCCTAGTCAAGCCTGCAACCCATACTGAGCTATTTTATTACTCTGAGTACCTCTGAATCAGTTAGCCCTGCTGTTTTCTCTTCCTCCACATAAGGTAGAGATTTGTTCATCTCGTGGGATGCTCAGTCAGTCCTTGGCTCCCCACCCTGACAGCCAAGTTACAGTTTCAGCTCCACAAAACAGTGTTTATATAAGGGCTAGAGAGAAAAGACACCTATGAAAAAAGAAAAATAATTATATTTGTTTGTGTTATAGAAGCCCTCAGCAGCCCCACTCACAGCTGGGCCCCAGTACATAGCACAGGGTAAGATCACAGTTGCAGTCAAAGCTGCTTGCAATCTAATTAAGACAAGATGTAACACGCTGATGCAACAAATGGTTGAGAAGGGGATCAACGATGGGGGAAGCACTCACTCCTTAAGAGGAGAAAGAAATTAGAGGTTTCATTTTCTGCTTGGAGTTTTTGTGGGTTTTTTTACCTTTTCATGGGTCCTTCACGTTTGTGCCTTTAAGTGAAAGGTGAGTTAGCATGAACAACATCAGACCATATTTTGGAGTGCCATTTATACTGTGATTGTCGACCCCAGGAATTAGCTGTTTTGGTAGGCTCTAGAAGGCAAAGTTTTTTCAGAAGTCATTATTGTTGAGAAAGCCTTAAAAACTGTATGTTGCACTCAGTCTTGACCGATCAGATCCCTGAACCGGTAAGTATATTGCTGAAAGAACAGATCAGAGGTATGGATCAGCTTTTTTCATCTGAATGAGAAGCTGAATCTAAAAATTATCTGTAAACCTTTGTGTTTCAGTATGAATTATTTCCCCATGAATAGTCTTTCTGCAGGTACTCAGGTACTGTGTTTATATCAAAGTCCTAGCAACTACCTGTATCTTCACCTGTCCCAACTCCCGTTGTTTTCTAGACCCTTGCCCAAATTTCTGGATTTTGGAAGGAGGGACTGCACATTTTCCTGTTTAATTCAACAGAACAACTCCTATTTAACAACTGCAGAGAGCAGGCAGAAGCATGAGTTGTAAAGTCATACCGAAACATGGTAAAAGGACAACGTGCTCTCCCAGTCTTGTGTTTGGATGTGTTTATGTAGTACTGACATATTGGCCTGTTCAGTAGGAGTAGTTTTGGTCATTGCTTGGAGTCTACCTGTAAAAGAAAAATGCCTGGCAGAAGCAGAAGGTAATGGCAATTCAGCCTGCAGCACTCTTCTCTCTAAATTACGGCACTGAGAGAGTTACAATTCTGTTTGAAAGAGTTCAACAAGAATAACCTTTCCTTTCCAAAAAGTTTCAGAGTAGTAACTAGAGAAAAGCAAAATAAATTCAGTAAAAGATTCTTATCATGGTTCAGTCACTGATTGTTGGTGGTGGAAGTCAGAAGAAGAAATCCAAAAATGTCAGTTTTTCAGTAAGTTTTTGACTGAAAATTAGTATCTTGGAAGGAGCATCCTGAAATCTCACCACTTTCACACGACATAGTCTTGAAAATGTGTAAATATATTGAATTTTAAAAGTGTTCACACAACTGCATGGCTGCTACTGGCAAGTGCTTTGGTACTTAGAACTATTACAAGTAGGCATATTTAGATTATCAATCAGTCATTTGTAAAGTACTGCAATAACTAAATTACAGGTCAGCCAGCCTAGCCTGAGAGTGCTAGTCTCCATTTCTAATGATTTCAACATCATTCTTAGAATTGCATAGTTCTAAATACCCCTCAAAACTTTACTCCAACCTGGTCTAATTCTTCAGAAAATATAATCCTTCAGAAACAGTACTGAGTTAATACTTCGATAGGATAAAAAGGGATATTCATGATGCTGATTAGAATGGACTGTCAGTCTGACAAGCCATGAACATGAAATACAAACTTCTTGTGATCATTTAACTCCCTGCAACACAGTGTTCCAAAACTAGGCTGTTCGCTCAATTTCCCTGTTAAAGCAACCACAACTTGCTCATGTACAATTTTAAAGAAAATGAAATATAAAGGTGATATATTTCTTCATTTCCTGCCCTGAGTTTATGTAGCATTGCTGCATTTTGTTAAAAAAGCTGTCTTGTTCCACCCTACCACTGGATGTATTTCAAAAGTAATTGAACTAGTTGTTTAAGTATACAAGGAGCACCCACACTGCAAAACCTATTTGTACAGTTATTTCAAACTATTTCTCTGTTCTAGTGGACAAGAATGTTTGTACAATGACTATTCACATTTGTCTACTCTTAATATCTTTGCTCTTTAGAATAATAGCACCATTCCCCTTAGGCAGGAATGTAAAATGTTAAAACATGACCACAAAGGCTGCAGACTACTGAGCTGTGAACCTGCTGTTCTCTGTACCTATTTCGATTTCTGTTTCTTAGTCAAATCCCAGTGACATGTGTCTCATGTGGCTCAGTAGGGCTCCCAAGCTTGCAAAGCTAGCATGAAAGGAATGCAAATATTCCCATTTGCTGCTGGTAGAAACTATATCCAGTAAACGTGAGCTAGTGATCTAAAATCTTTTGCACATTTGCAGTCAAGGTGACTTTAAAAACTTTAGACTGCAAAGATAATACTTAACTTTGATAAAATGAAATTTTTTTCTAATATGCAGTTTATTAGAATAATAGGGGTGTTGAACAAAAAAGAACAGGTAAACACCAAGTCATTTTGGCTGGGATCTGAAAACCCAGAATGAAGTTTTGGGGACAAGGTTTTTTAAAATAATTTTTTTAGATATTAAGCCTTCCATCTTAAGCTGTCAGCATATTTTGTCTTTCACTTAGCCTGATCAAAGACTGCGTTCTTATGTGAAGGCTTTTTTTCTCCAATTCTTTATGGAAACTTATTCGTGGCTTGAAGGAGAGGAAATAAGAGATGGGCAGCCCTCTTATAATCAAAAATCCATGTTCCATCAAGTTTTTCCAGATGAAACCACTGCCATTGGGACCTGCCCATGGGCTGACAGCAGCCTGCAGAGAAGTGCTAATGATGGAGTGCCTGAGGAATATGAGAAAATACCTTTGTTGTAGCATGAATAGTTTGTCCACTTTACAAATATGAGCAATGTAAACAGAGGTTTTTCTATATGTGTCATGGCAAGGAGACCAAAACTATCATGGAAGGTGATAGTTTAATGGTTCTGGCACAGGGCCAACAAAAAGGCCTGAAGATCATGCCCTTTCCAAAGGTGCAGGGTGCAAGCTGGTGCTGGAGGAGAGGTAGACACTATATCCACTGGTATAAAACAGTCTCCCACCAGCTGCTCTGATTTATAGGAGCTGCAGCAGTGCAAGACCACTTCAAAACCAAGGGGATAAAAAACAAGCTTTATGCCTCTCGTGTCCCCATCTTTGTAGTTATGCATTCTGCTCACTTCCCTTTTGGAAGCTCTAGATTTTCATCTAAGTATTAAAGGGACCTCCAAGTCCAGAGACCAGCGCAGACCTTCTTTTTTTACAGATAGCCATCTGCTTTCCTAGCCGCAGAACGGTTATCTGTCATCTTTTCCCATTTCGTTTATGGATATTCCGTAGTCAATCAAGGAGATAAGCATCTCTTCTACGCAGCCAGCAGTATCTCAGATACAATATCTATTGTAATACATTAAGCCATATCCATTAGTTTTGAATGTTTGGGTCTTTTGGTTTTAACTACCTACTCATCAGCTGGCATCTGAAAGCAGAAGTATACCTGCAATTTTCTACTGCAAGAAAAGAGCATATATACAGATAGCCCTGTATAGCAAGGAAAAAAACCCTGTGTCTCCTTCCTCATGGAAGTGTAATCTTTACTTGTAATACAGATATCAATGTATAAACAGAACTATTCAGTTCATGTAGACAAGGGCTCACAGTCTCCTAACAAAAAAAGGGCTATCTGCACCCAGCTCAGAGAAACCCTTATTACACATCTGTTCAGATGCCACTGGTTGCACATCAGGATGTCTTTCAGCCTGAAGGCTGATGCTCTCCTGAGTGGGGGGCCACAGGCAGAACCGCCCCGGGCTTCCCACATCGAAGTGCTCAAAGCAGGGGGAGCCAGGCTCCAAGCCTGGCAGTCACACTCCCTTTTCAAAGAAGATAAAAGCAGCAGAGGAGAGTTACAGCACAACCACAGCATCTCAGCTGTTAAACAGTATTCAAACACAATGTGTTTCTGGTTAGTTTAAGGAAGGATAAACAAGATTTAATATCTGGCAATGAACACAAGTTTTTTTTTTCTTGCCCTATTAATGATATTTGGATTCATTCAGATTCATGAAGCTTCCACTCACGTAAGTCTCCATTCCATTTCCTAATTTTCCATCTTTTTTATTTCCTAAAACATGAGTTGTTGAGCTAATTAATTAAAACACTCTGAGGTTTGGTTTTGGCTCTGTGTGCATCTGTGCTCTTTTACTACCATAATTCAATGTGACAAGTTTATTGTCCTAACAAACACTAGCACCTATTGTACAACTATAATAAAACAAGAAAGATTGCCTTAAGCAACACATTTTCTTCAGAGAAGACCAAATACTACCTATTGACATTTTGTTTTCCTCACATCATGTCCCGCTTTTCGTTCCATAGTGGTCACTAAACATGCAAGTCTGTAGGCAAAGTAGACTAGATTAGAGTTTAAGGATCAGCCTCTGCAATGAGCTGGATCAGATGGAATTCATTCTTCTTATTAGCTTTCAGCTGATACTTATGAGCCTGAGCTCAGGACTTCGTTTGTGCAAGGCACATTAAACACTGTGAATGCAACCCCTGCCCCAAGGAGCTTGCAGCTCAAAAAGACAAGTATGCAAAGATAAGAAAGATTTAAAAAAAGCCTAGGACTTTGCAAAAAACAAAGCTGAGACCAGCCTTTGCTAAATCAATGTGCAAAAAGCCAGTACAAATGAGAGGTCAATTTCTCCATAAGAACCAGCTTAAATGTTTCTATACAAATCAGCCACGTCCAGTACAAGGCTAGCCCTCCAAATGAATGCCTGTCCAAAAAAACACACCCCCCCTCAGACCTACAGCTAAGTAAATAAACTACAATGACCCAAAATAAAATGCGAAACACTCTGTTTTTCAAGGCTCACAAAACAAGTTTTTAATGATGCATATGGTCCTTATTTTATCCATAATGGTTCTTTGATATATAGTGGCAAGAGTTTAATTCATTGATGGAATAATATGTTCATGTAACCCATTCTATTGCTAATGAAATAATCAAGCCTTCTTTCCTTGTATCTCTTTGAAAGGCCATATTCAATAGCAGGACTTTGAATATTTTACCAGCGGATGAATCACACAAGTGTAGCACATGCAGAACTAAAGAGGAGTCTGTCACAGCTTATTCCCTCTAAAAAAAAAAAAAAAAAAATTTATTTATTCAGAGAAATGCTGATTCATTATGGGTCTGACTCAGCACAGGTAACAAGGCAGTTGCCCACCACAGAAGATTCTTTGGGAAAAAAAAGCTCTCTTAC
>NW_008239309.1:1324017-1337760 GCF_000691975.1 Corvus brachyrhynchos | reverse complement strand
TGGTAAGCACTTTGCAAAAGCACTTTTTTCTGCTGCCTTCAGTCCTCTCCTCCCTCAAGCACAGCAAAAGTGACCTGAGATCTCCAGGGCTTGTTTTCCTTGCTCTTCTCCTCAGTCTTGCTGTGGCAGAAGCAATCTGACCCCAGTCAGGTCCCATCCTTCATCTGTGGGCTCAATCCTGCCTACATTACCAAGAAGTCTCAGGATGCCTTTCACAGATAAACTAGGGAAAATCTAGATGGAGTGGAAACACTGGTCTCTTCTCTTTCAAGCTAGGTATTTCCATGCAGTTGAGTGTTCAAGAATTTGACTGAGAGTAGTAAGTGTGTTTCACCATACTAAGGACTCTCAAACTCCCGTTACTTTTTACCTTTCTGAAAAATCTCTGTGTCACCAAGTGGCAGAGGTATGGTCTCTTCTTAAAATATTAGCTACAATTTACTACATTCACCAATGCCTAGTGGTATTCTATTGCCTTCAGCATCCAAGCAGACTGCATTAAGCACAGGAGGAATCAATTTGATACTAATTTCAGGTTTTATGATATTTTGTTCAAAATGGTTACACAAATACAGCAGGCATCTGTTTAGAGCATCTTTGGCACTGTTCAGAGAATCTATATTTCACTCAGCTTAAATCCCTGATTTAAATTAATTACTGCTCAGGGAAGGGACAGGAAACAGAGACAGGTATGTATGATGCACATGTTACATATGCATATTTTCCCTGATGGAAAGGGAGGGGTGGGAGCTGCAATTTTAAAAGCTTCCCACTCAGCCTACATTTTCTGCCCCAGTCTAACTAAAGAGGCTGCACAACCACAGCTGTTTGATACAGTGAGATGCCATATGTAATCCGAGGAGGAGGAGGCAAGCCTCCTTTCGCATCCCTAGAAAATTCATATGCATCCCAGCCTCTACTCTATCAGACAGACCAAGAGGTTCCACTTTCAGCCCTCCAGGACACTGTGGCGGAGCAGATCCCCACCTGCAGCATGCAAATAAAGGGAATCCAGGGGCTGGAGGGGAGCAGTAGCTAATTAAACTTTTCAGTGTGGATAAAATTTGGCAGATCTACATATAAGGCTAAAATCCCTGATTAAGTCTAGGACTACAAGAGAAGTCAAATCTTGTTCATCTCTGCATTGGTGAAGACAAACACGGCACACAACTCAGAGAGTTTATCACCTTGTATATAAAAAAATATATATAAATACATATATGTATCAATAATATAATATTTATATTATGTTAATATAATTTATAATATAAATATAATACAAAGCAAAAAACCCCTAAAAAGTTAAATTCATCATATTCTGGTTTTCAGCTGGTCTTAGAAAAAGAAAATCATTAAATACGAGGTGTTTACTGCATTTGTCAGTTACTAAGAGAGAAAAAAATCCTATCTTCCACTAATAAAATATTTTAGCTGCAGCATTTAGCATTGCATTTTAGTAGATCTATGCATACCTCTTTATTCCCAGGCATAGAGTGAAGACAGAGACAAATTTTTCATATACAGCAATTTCCCTGGTGGAATTTTGCTATTGAGACTTACAGCTAACATATTGAAATATATTAATAGGGCTTGAGGTTTCCATTTATCTTCATTAAAACCAGTTTGAGTCTGAAAGCTGGCTTGAGGATAATTTTTCATATCAGGAATGAGAAGACAGAGGTTTCACCCCAGCTCTTCAGCTGACTTAAGCAGTGATTTCAGACAATTCCCATCAGTTTGGAACACAAAAAGTAAACTTAATAGCACATATCTCTCTCCAAAGTAGCCTGACATTTATTTTAAAAAGGCTGTGAAGCAATAAGAGCACTGTAGGTGAATTAATTTCTCTTGTCTAATGCTGAAGAATCTGAGCAAATGGACCTTCATATACTTAATCCATTCTGCAAGTTTTATACTCTGGGAAATGGTCTGCAGCTCTTAAAAAAAGAAGCATTTTGAAAAAAATATATATACTGCTGTTTTTAACCAAATAAATGAGTTTCAAAAACATGTGTAAGTCAGTACAATAATGCAAAATTTCATGTCAGAAACAGCTTGGGAAATCATACCTTTCCTGCATTAAAAAAAAATAAATTATGTATCCTCAGAGTCTTATGCAGACAGCACAATCTGCAGCATAATCCTGCTGGATAAAGCTGACAAGGAGTGATGTCCTCTGTGGCTTCATCTTTTCCCCTCCATGCCCTCCTGTGTTCCTGGGACCTTTTGGACCATCTGGGTGGGAAAGCTGCCAGGAGAAAAACAGCACAGGACACCACAAAAACTTGGGATCATGCTGAGCTGCCACAGGTAGTGGTGTGGGCCTGGGGGATGTGCTGGGGAAAGATGCAGCTGAGGGGAAAGTTGCCTCTGTGACAAGCTTTAAGCACTGCAGTTCTGTGTTCGGTCCTTAGCAAAACAGAAAAACTGCAGCTCTTTTTTCGGCTTAGAAATAGGCTGTGGATAGATGAGGCTGGAAATAGGCACCCAGCAGAGATCATAAATAAGCACTTGGTCCCAAAACTCTGAATTCTTGATCTTTTTTAAAAGAGGGTATTAGGATATTGCATTTTAGTTCTTCAACTGCTCTGCCAGAGTACCACAGTGCACACAAGCACTGCACAGTCCTGCTGTAATTTCTGTGTTGTAAATAACATCTCAGCTACAGACTTCATTGTTTCAACACCCTTGTTGGTGCTCAGCAAATCCTGCAGGGCTTATTAAGTCTTACAGAAACATCAAGACTGGAGTAGAGGTATCTTTAAATGGTCTGAAGTTAAAGGATTTTCAAATTTCTCTCTCCAATTAGAAGAGAGCTCTAGGAACCATACACCTCTTAGTGTCTTGAAAATTTTCAGTCTCTGTTTATTCTCCATAAGATGGGTATAATGATACATACTTCCCTTGGTAGATGGTGTGAAATCAACATATGAAAATGCTATACGGAACCTGGGTATTTTTATTGGTAGTATTACTGCTGTTGTTTGTGCATTTGCTCTGAAACTAAAGTTACTGTGCAAGGACATCAACCAAAAAATCTTACTACAAAAACACAAATGTGTGGATAAACACCATAAAGAAAATTCACAGGCTCTCAGTTAAGCAAAATATCTTGCAGAATTAAGTCAGACTCTTCAGAGAACACTTGGAAAATTCAGGCCCCAATTTTTATTAAGTCACCCTTTAAGCAAAATCCAATTTTGATTTCAACTGGTTTTCAGAAATGCTGTGAAAAAAGCCAAAACACCTTCCCAGGGATTATGCCAAGCAGTAGTTTTGAACAGGTATGGGGCAATATTCAATGAACTGTAACTAATCACTTTCATCTTATTGCCTACAGAGTCATTGCTCTGGAATGATGTTTGGCTAATTTTCCAAAGGACATGTATACTATGGATTGTTCTACATAGCTGTCAGGAATGACAGTGAGCCAAAACATACTCTGTCAAGGGAAGTGTTCGGTTGATGAAATTATAAATGTCATCAATCGAAAGTCTGTTAAAATGAATCATCATTAAATGTTTCTCTAAATACAGTGTTTAATATCAAACTCCAAAATAGGAACTGCAAGACTGTCTTTCCCTCCCTCATCCACAGATCTCCTCTTTGAACACATCATGAGAATATTAAGTTAGTTAATTTAAGCTATATGTGCATGCAAGCACATGCAGAGAAGCAAAGACGGAGATATGTTTTACATAAAGCAGGCCATTGTGCACTGATTATAATGTGTAAAGAGGAAATATGTTCATACCACAATCTATTCTAAACTTAAATAGGCAGCAGTACACTGTGTTTATAAATACAAATGCAAAACCTATGTTAAGATAATGTTAAGGGTCTGGATTCTAACCACAAACCCCAGGAAATTCAGAGCAAACCTTGAAAATTTGGTCCTGATTCTGATTTCTATGTAACCCCAGTATCTCCAGCAAAGTTTGTAGGGGAGAAAGCAAAATCTTCTTTCTGAGGCTCTCTAGGTATGGCAGGACTTGTGCGAAGTGTCATCAGAGTTAGGTCTGAGGGCCAGGTAAGAGAACAATATAGGCAACTGTGACAGTGACCCCAGGGCATCCCTTAATCTAATGAAGTGTATATATGCATATGTGGGTGTGTGCAAGAGGGGAAGCATGGAAATGCGCAGTTTTGACAAGTACGTCCTCAAAACTCTCTTTTGTTGTCCAAGACACATATAGACGTTACAGAAAGCTTGGAGCAAGCTGAATATTATCAGTCTTTAATGATGCATAATTTACAACATTACACTACCATGTTTTGAGGAGACTATAAACAAAGAAGCACAGCCAGGGATGTCCCCATTGAGATACACAACTGAAATATTAATCAAGAGACTTCAGTGAGGAAGGAGGAGGAAATAACCTAAGCCTGCGCAGTCCTGTGTGATACTCCAGTGCACACCCATGACAGTAGAAGAAAATCTGGTAAAGGCAAGAGCAAGGTTGGGTCATTCCAGCTAGGAAAGGAAGGGACACTGCAATGAAGAACCGCTGATCTGGTGGTAACCTCTAACAGCTGGGGTACGTGTTGGCTCTTGTCTATTGGCAGAAGTGAACTAACCTTCCAGATGGTAATGCTGAGACATGGGAGCAGCCAACAAGGATCCCTACTGTTACAGTGTGTTTCATGTTTTACCTTTCTGCAACTTTCCATATATACAAAATTCCACATATACATCCTTCAGTAAAAATGGCTTTGAATATCTCATTTTCCCTAGAAATGAGGCTGGTGCTCTGAAGAATATAGCAAAGCCTTCCTTAAGATATAATCTCCTATGAGTATCTTCTAGACAATGAATTGTGGAGTTCATGGACATGTAGAGCAATCCATCTATTAATCAGTCCAGGAAGGGACTGATAGGTGGTTAAAAAAAGTCACCACGTTACGGTTTTTTACGTCTCTCAATAAATCCTCACCCAAGACCAGGGTCAAACTTGGAGGTCACAATGAGGTTCCTGTAAGAGCCCTGAGAGGGTAGTTTAGGTGGAATTTAGGTACTAAAGAGAAAGTGAGCAAGCCACAAAAGCATATCCAGCTGCTTTGCTCTTAAGCGGCTATAGATGTCTATAAATGGAGCAGCTATGTAGCACAGATCCTGTAAACTCTGCTCACATGGTGCCAAATACCTGCAATTTGAATGGCCCTAATCTGCCTAAAAGCAAAAGTTGACCTCCACCTTTCCTATAATAGCTGATGTTTGGTGAACCTCCTTAGGAAGAAGAGATACAGGCTGCACACTGTCCTCGGCCTGAGGCAGTCCCCATTCATGCTCTGCCACACGTCCAATGCTCTCCTACTAACTGCCCCCAAGATGCCCAGCCATTCCTCGGATTGGAGCCTCCCTGCAGGATGGAAGGCAAACAGCATCATCAGAGAGGAACAAAACTGTGTCCACACCTGTGTCCTATTAGTAACAGTGGCAAAACTGCCTCCCAGAACAGACACAGGAAGGAAGAGATGGGCGATCTGACTAATCTGGAAACTGATATGTAAACCTCCACTGACAGGCCCAGAGAGAAGAACTGACAGTCTCCAAAAGAAGGCTGTCCATCTTTCCGAAAGAAAAGGAAGCCCAATGCACAGGCTGTGTGAAAGTGAAGAAAGGAAGTATGCTGAAATAATGGTGGATGCTGGTAGAGTCCCAAAACACATCAAGAAGAGTGGAATATACCTAGAGGAAATGTTTCAGTAATAGTTAAGTTTGCTTAGATGTATACCATTTTCAAAGGAAGTACAAAAGGGGACCATGTAAATGAGTTTCTGTTCCCAGTTAATGAAAATTATACTTCTGATGTTTCTCCTGGTTTTCCATACTATTCATCAAATGATATTTAATGAGACACAACTTCAGCTGCAAATACGTTGATCATCTTTCCATGAACATTGACACACTATGCAATCAAGGTTCATTGCTTTACTAGCTTGTCCTAAAATTCTTTAATATAGAAAACCTGAAAAAATGGGGGTGTATTACAGCTGGTGGTGAGGGTCAGCGGCTCTGACTCAGGAAAAGGTGACCGGTCTGGAGAGATGGTCCCGAAAGGAATCGCCTTCCCGAGGCCCGGTGTCTTCCCTCAGCTGCTGGCAGGAGGGCCCCTGCAGAGGCTGTCAGCTCTTTAGTGATTATCAGCTCGTGATTCCAGCTCAGCTCTGCAGGGCACCAAGGCCAAGCCAGACCAGAGAGAGAGACGAGAGGCTCGTGTGGCTGGTTCCGCACAAAGGTAGCTTTATTGTCGGTCCGTACTCCGGCGAAGGGGAAAGCCAGGGACGAGAGCCCTCTCTGAGCCACAGGGGCCAGAGGGCTTCCTTTTATAGGGATACAGGGGATCGGTAAAGGACCAATGGATTACAGAGGATCTGGGATGGGTACAGCCCAATGGGTTATGATGAAATCTACATAATGTCTCCTAAAGGATTGTGGGTTTGTCTTTTCTCGCCGTGACCAAAGTGGTTGCCTTTCCAGGGAGTCCTGCTGGGCGATTGCAAAATCTCTTATCTCAGTAGAGATCCCTCCAGGGCAGGGGCTGGGCATACCCCACAGGGGTGTGTTGTTTGTTATTAATTCTGTTTATTTAAACCAGTACTTTGTTTCAGATTAGCTTATTCATGAAATGTGTCGTAAGTAAAACAGTCAGTGCTTTAAAAAAAACTCTAAAAATTAACTTAAGTGTGTAAGGAGATGAAAATATTGTGACTGTAGTCCCAGTTGACATACTCTAGTAAAAACCAGGCATCAACTCAACTAAAGGAGCTTTCCATGGGCAAAAAAAGATTATGGGAGAAAACTCAGGATCAGTCCATTGTTCCTACCCCAAGGGCAACAAAGAAAATTCCAGGAAACTTGTTCTTTATTAAAAAGCCATAATAGAGACATACTGTACAAATAAGTGTGCCAGATGAGAGCACTTCTATATATGGTTGGGTCTATAAGACAAATTCAGAGATAAATCCTGCCTCCAGCCAAATACACCAACACAGATCATCACAAAAGCAAAAGGAAGATCGCCAGTAAATTATATCATCCTTCACCAGCCAGCTTGAGACACTAACACAAGTTTGAACCTCAGCAAGACAGAAATCATCCCAAAGGAATAACATTCTTGTCTTCCTGTGAAAAGAGCATGTTTGTGCATACTGCAACTGTTGCTAATACGTTGTGGGAGATCCATACAGAAGTTCCATTGCATCTAGATAGAGTTGTCTCCTGAAGCATGTACTGAAGTATTGAACTTTTGTAATCAGAACAAAACTCCAGGAATTCTTCATTTCTTTCAATTCTTGATCCTCTTGAAAGAGGTCTTGATGTTCATGAAAAATTGTTATTTCTCTTAGCAGCTTTACCTGACAAAGACTAGATAGAGAGGGTTAGGCCGACAGATGAGTAGATGGGCTCAAGCCAGAGATGAGCAAGTCAGACAGTCTGCTGGAGACTCTGCAAACTTCATCACAATGCTTATCATCCTGTGCTGAAAGGAGCCCTCAAGGCCACAGTCCAACAGTTACGGAGATGGCTGCCTGACATCATGTTGGTTGTGGTTTTCAGGCTTTATTCTATTTGTTTTCATGCTGATATAAGTCTTGAATAACTCCATTAGGGATTGCTATATTAGTGGATCAGTCTAGATTTGTATATCTGGAAAGTGAGCTCGGCTCCTGCTTCATGGGGCCTTACCTGCTAGACAGTGAGAGAGCATGTTCAGACTCCTCATCTATTTATTCTCTGCTCCTGATAAAAAGTAGTAACTTGTCAACTACACATAGATAAAGTAAGACTATTTAAAATTATTAATAAAATTATTTGCATAAGAAATTGTTACTCCTGAAAATCAAAACTTCTGAGAAGAAAAACATTTATTAAGAGCTTGGAGTTTTGATGGATTTCTGTTAGTATCACAGTTACATAGGAAAACACTTAAATCCTTATCAGCTCTATACTTCTTGTTTTGCTCCATAGTAATTTTTTAAAATATGTCCCACAAACTATTTGCAGATAATTAAGGTTTTTTGTATCCATCATTTGATGGTAATCAAATTATGATTTGAAGTTTCTGTGCCATATCCTAGACTGCTTTCTGTGGAAAAATGTCATGGATTTTATTTATTGATAATCCACCTGGTGATTTATCACCAAGTGATAATATAGGTCACAATGCATTTTATTACAAGTGGGTGTTTGAGAATGTATGAGTGCCATCAAGACAGCCCATACACCAGAGGACATAGAGGTGCCACGGTGTTAAAATCCTAGTTTAGGTTCAAGATAACCTTGTGCTGCCCAGATTGGATAAAAAATCAGAAATTAACAGAGCAATCCCACTGGAATCACCAAGGCAGAGGAAAAACATGAACTGAGACAACACTGATGGAAGATTAGACGTGTTTTAAGAAGAAGGACAAGTGCAGGACCTCCCTTCCTGAAACCAAAATAATCCATGATAGATACAAGCTTATCTGAATCAGGGAACTAGACTAAGGGAAAGAAAGCAAGAAAGGGCAAAACCCTCATAATCATCTGGATAAATCTGAACAGTATGTTCAGAAAGAAGGAAGGGAAGAAGAAAAGAAGAAGTAGAAAAGAAAGAAAGAAGAAAAGAACCAAAGAGGAAAAGAGAGAGACAGAGATATGTCTATAGGACTTCAAATATCTGGAAGACTGAGAAAAAGAGGGTGAGTAAGGTTCTTCTCCCAGGGAACAAGGAATGTATTGTCTAAGCGGACAGGAAGCATGCCTTAGGTTTTGCATAGCATTTTGCTCAGCACTTTCAACATCTCCCACAAGGTCCTGCAAACATGTCTAAAATCTGAGAGTTCTGTTTGTTCTCTGGGCTTATCTAAACCTTGAACTTTGCCCAGGCTAATCACTAGGGCAGCACTTGCAGGTTATGCTGCATAGGTATCGTTCCATGAGCAGCTGGTGTGTGACTACAAAATCTTTGCACAGATACACCAAAATTCTATCACTCTGAGTGTCAGAAGGTCTGAGGGTTCAAAATGTCACCCCCAGTCAATGATACAAGCAGCAGCTCTCAAGATATTGAGGTGTTTAAAGTAATCACAGATGTAAGACCAGCTGCCAGATGTTGTGCTTCGAATTATAAATTTATACAGAAAGCGGTCATACCAAGCCATATATTATTCATAATTTGAAATATTTTTTTATAAATTTGTGTGGGTTTTTTGTTTTTCTTTTTTTTGTGTGTGTGTCTTTTAAAGGAAGCCTGAAAGGCTCATTTTTATATCTGAAAATATACCCAAAGTTTGTGAGGGAAGTCTCTGTCTTCAGGCAGTATAGTATTGTCTTCTTTCCCATTTTCCACAGTGGTTCAGTCTTTTCTCTTTGATGTGGTCTCTGGTACCAGAAAAGCGAGTAAGGCCATTTCAGCTCTTGTGTGCCAGCATTTCAATACCTCCAGCCACCATCTTAGTACCTACAGCTGAAAGCTGGGACTCGGGAATAGGCAGAGGAGTGAGGGACGTCCTGAATTACATTCCTGCACATCCTGACTTCCAATTCTGAAACCAACAGCATGGCAGTTAACCAGAAATCTTTACCACCAGAGTCAAATAACATCCAAAATACTAGGATTTATGCACATGTCAGAGACTGATTGCAGCTTGTCAGACACTCCAGGCTAAGTGATTTTAGAGCAATTTCTTCAATTACCAGTCTTTTTGTTTGTGTGGACCACCATGAGCAGACACCCAGAAATCCCACCACTCCAGTAAGGACTTGGCAAAATATACACACTTGCATATATACATATATGAGCAGGCGCACACACACACACATGAGAGAAAAAGGGCTGTAATGCCTGCAATTTCTTACTTTATTGTCTGAATTGTGTTTTTGAGACTGGCTAAGCAGACACTGTGCTGGGTGGTTAGTGATTATCATTTTTCTGCAGTGTTAGGGTACTTGACATTTTCATTCCCCAGCGACTTCAGTTAAAAACAAATAGGTCTACCTGCAGTCCACATCTGATTGCCAGATGGTCTCTTTGCCTATGAAGCTCCCATCTCCAAGTGAATTCAAATGACCTCACACATACATCTTCAAACATTGCTATCTGACCACAAAAATGTGTGGAAAACGCAACATCTGTACATGTCTGCATCTTAAATCCCTGTTGTTTTACAAAATATATTGCTTGTCACCCTAAAGTCTAAAGCCTCTTAATGATCTTCAGGGGGAGATGTAAATGGTAGCCTATGAATTTAGAGGCTGTTTGTTGCATTAAACTATTCGATTTCAACCAAAGGTCAAAAGATAGAAAACTATTCATTTGAGTCCACTAAAGCAAACAAATATATCCCCATTAAGTACTTCAAGTGGTCCCCAATGCCCAGCTCCATGTCACTGTGTGTCTCTGTGTTGTGTGCATTATTATGCAGCTGATGCCTCCAAGCAGTTAAAATAAACTTGAGATATTATGAAACCATCACTAAAAGTTCAGAGCTGTTTTTACATGAGTAACTAAGGTTTATCAAGCCACACAGCCTGTAAGATCCAGCATTGGTTCAAGGGAATAACTTGTCATATCAGCAGCATTGTACATGTAAACCCAACAAGAGGGTAAACATAGGTCCACTCAAATGACTGGATGAAAAAACAGATGGAATATCACAAACATTTTCCAAACTGTAACAGACTTCTAGGTCAATTAAATATGGTTAGCTTTGAATGGGAGAGGAAATAGTTTTCTTTGCTGTTAAATGTCAAAAAAAAATCTCCTTGGGGCATAAAAACCCAGCTCATTTTTGGAAACTTGCTAAAATTAATCAACCCTGTGTGAACTTTCAACCAAAACAAAACAACACCAAAAAAAAAGTAGAAATATATAGGGGAACGTCAGAAAACAGAAGTGGAAAAAAAGAGATTTTGAGTTATGTGGTACTTACATGAGTAAAAACTTTTTCTCAAGATGACTTAACCAATCAACATGGTAAAACATTTGCATTTTATGCTTAGCAGAATATGAAATTGACAAAAAGGTCTGTTTTATTATTACTACACTCTTTTAAGCTTAAATACAGCCATGAGAAGCCAGGCTAAGATTTTTTTTATTACAAAGCCAGAGTGCAGCATTTACATTTTCAATTTGGTTTTTGGTTGGGTATTTTTGTTTGTTTGTTTACAAAGCAAACTTAAATTTTGACACCTGAGAACTGTAATTTCCCTTCTGTGAAATCCATTAAAATGTCTAGTTACTGAGGAGGAAATGTCAGTTTAAGTTATTTGTCCCTTCTACTCTAGTGTGACTCATTTTAAAAGGGAAGAAATCACATTTGAAATCTTCCAAATACCAAACCACCCCAACGTTCAGGCATCCCAAGTTTCCTGCACTGATACATATTTAGCTCCTTCGAAGGGAGAGCCTTCATCGCACAGCAAAGTCAATAGTGGCCATCAGGAAGTAAAGAAAACATTGGAGAAATTCAGTTAATCTATCCTAGTAGACGAGGTCATGACAGGACCACGTGCATAAATAGCAGAGGTATTATTTTCAGATGTAGATGTTCCAAACAGGAATGGACCAGCTGGGGAAAGGCTTCCTTCCAAGTCCCCTGAATAAATGGCAGTTTTTGGCTTGGGAGACTGTGGGCTGGGATGTCATCCTTTTCTATCGCTGTCAGCTCAAGCGAAAGTGAGAGCAAACCTCACACCAAAGACACAAAGAAAATCTCTTCTGCTACACCTGAGGGGCAGTAGTGCAGAATGGCAGAAAGAAATAAGAAAAACTGCTTTTGTATTTACATTTGTTTTCATTCTTACTCACTTTCTGTCCTGAAAAGACATAGGTACAAATATTCAACCTGCAGTTTGCAGTGTGGCTTTTTCATACTGTACTTAAGATGGGCTCCTTCAGCCTGTGCAAGTAAGAGCTGCCCATTTGCCCTGAACTTTAAATCCTTGGTAGTGTAGGGATTAACCACTTACTCTTCAAACCAAATACATGCAGTCAGACCAATGTCTCAGAGGGTTTTTCAGTCGTTCTGTGTCATCTGGCATCTTAAAGTGTTTGGGCTTAAATTCCCTTCATATTTTGGACTTGTAGCAGTAACCCACAACCAAAGAATTTCCGTTCCCTTGAAGCCTCTATTGCAAACACTTTTTGCACCGCTTGTCAGATGTGAAAAGAGGATGATATAATTGAGCCTGCTTTAAAAAAAAATCAAACTGACATAATATTGCTAGTAACTTGACAGCTTTATGTAAAGCCTTCCCCTGAAAACCCAAGCTGATCACACTGTTGAAGACAAGCAAAGGTTAGAGAGAAGGTTTAGGCTCTAGGACTCCTAGACTCAGCCTTTCAGAGGTTCGGTCATATTTAGCTTGCCCTTTGACATGACCCAGGCTTAAACAATAGCTTTGTGGATATGCTAAATGGCCACATCTTGCCAGTTGCTGCCAAATTAATGAGCCCATGTCATTTTTAGTTTACAGTTCAGTCATAAAGCAGCCAAGTGGAAAATGAGGCAGGGACCGTTAAGGAGTGTCACGCAAATTTTCAAAGGGTATAGTCCCTAATTCCTCACTGCCCCTTTCAGAAGTCTCTAATCATTGTTCACTTTCCTCCCCTTGATTTCTTCAGATCCTCTAAAGATCCCCCTCACTGGGCAAAAGAGGCTTGTCAGAGAAACTAGGTACTGGTAACTCAATGCAGGAGATTTGAGGAGGAGTAAAATGCAACCAGCACTCACGATTTGCACAGAAGTTTAAGCAATCTGAGTGCTCACCTGAATTCCCCAGCTCCCACCAGGGGCATAAATGTTTAAATGTTGCAGACTTATGCAGAACATAGGTGTTAATAGCTGGAAGGGATAGAAGCAAAAGGAAGCTTTCACATTAAAAGGGATTGTTTTAAAGGGAATCCTATCCAAAAAATGCTCGGAGAAAAGAAAAAAAACATAATTTTCTACTGTCTTACATCATTTACAGGCAGGGAAACTTAAATCAATGAAACCTAGCATCCCATCTGCACTTTCAGAACTCTTCTCTTGGTCAGTGGCTTAATTGAATACCCAAGACTCAGTTCCGAGTTGCAAAGCTTTCTGCTTCAATCCTACAAGGATGCCTGTGTTGTACAAGCGGTTTTACATGCTTGCAACCTGAAACCACACAAATCTTGCCAGCTTTCCAGTGTGACTTTGGAATTTCGAGCAGCTCTGCTCTTCCCTGTCTCACTCTGCTCCCACCTGTGGTTCACCTCCTTCTGACAGCTGTACTGGCATTATTTCCTCATTCTTAATCCACCTTCTTCCATATCTTCTGTCCCTACTTCTCACCAGCCCTGGACCTCATTCTTCTATTCCACAGCCTGGGCTTCTACCTTGGAAAGGTCTCAGCTTCTCAAAGCTCAACTAATGCATTTTCTTGTGTGTGGGCTCACCCAGATACACAGGATTTTCTCCTTTGCAATTGTCAGGGATCAACGTTCGCATTATCCTCAGGCAGCCTCCGTGGCTCCCTATTCAACTCAAACTTGTCCTTGTTGTTTTTAAAGCCTGCCTCAGACATGCCTCAGGCTCTCTCTTACAATTTGTCTCCCTCTGTTCCTCTTCTTGCTCTTCCTGATTGTCTAGCACTTGGTTTCCTGTGTCCCTCCAGCAGCTAAGTGTATTCCTTGAAATTTTTACTAGGACTATTCAGTTAAACAAAAAACGGTTTTATTTCATGCTGCATTCACACCCTTTTGGCTCAAGTATAGAGGATGAATTTGCTAG
>NW_008239309.1:1307454-1323750 GCF_000691975.1 Corvus brachyrhynchos | reverse complement strand
TTTTTGGAAAATGAATACAAGTATTTGCAAAGAAACTCAGTTCTAGGAGGTATGTTCTTCCAATTGGGAAGCAGAGCAGTTGTCACATGACCTCTGTGCCCATCCAAAATTTGAAACACATTTCACATTTTAAAGACAGAATTTTCTCACGGAACCTCTTGCAAACCATTTACAGACCCTTGGTTAGATTGTGGTGCTGCACCACATGCCCTAAATAGAGAGCAGTTCAAGGCCACACAGGAAGAGCCAAAGAGATTGAGCTTGTCTAAGAAATAATTCTTCCCCATGGTTGCTCCCTATGTGTGGAGGTGAACAGTGGATATTAGCTGGTAGGAAAAAAAATATTTAGGAATACAGAAATCAGTCCTCAGAATACCCCTGGTTTTCTTGGGGTGCGCTTCAGGACATCCTTCTCTCGACCTGAGCAAGCTTCTCCCAAAAGCAGGTGTGGTCCTGTTCTCCTGCTCCAGCCAGAAGCCTATTCCAGCAGCTCAGCCATCTTAATTTAAGGAAACCTCTTCCAGTTCCCAGCCTAGCCTTTTTCCTAGCTATTTCAGACACTTGTGTGTTTCTGATAAGAACACCATTAAGCTTTCATTAAGCTATTTTTTCCTTCTTAAATGCCAGCCCATGTGGTTGCTTAAGAAGCAAGCAGATCCTCTCTCAGACTGTTTCATTGGATTAAATGCTGTTGAGCAATTTTAGTTTTCTCTCATAAGATCAGCTCTTGTTCCCCTAAATGTACTCCAAGTCAGCCCTTCTTGGCCTCTGTTCCTATTTGAATCCTTCTTCCTGAAACATGGATGCTCAGAAAGGCGCATTTTATTTCAAGGGCCTCACTAGTATCTGAGAGATTAGCATAGGCCCCTTTTTATCTAGTGAAAATGTCTCTTTTGGCATATGCTGTAACTGCGCTTGACTTATTCATTGCTATATCATGACCATATCTATTTTGTATTCATGTTATTTTCAAATGACAATCTTAATTTTCATAGCAAAATCTGTGTTACCTAGCAGTAAGTGCATGATCTTAAAACTTGCAGTACTGACTGTTATCTTATTTTTATTACTTCAAACCCAAATTAATTCAGGTGTTCATGTTATACATTCTGGCTCACCACCATACCCCCTCCTTTTGTGCTGATAACAAATGTCATTAAAACATTTCCATGCTTTCTACCAAGTCACTTCCTCTACCTTTAATTAAATCCTTAAACAAGTCTAGGTCTAGATTAATCTTTGAAGAGGTGTCTCAGTAACCCTTAGCCAACGACATGCTCCTTTGGTAGTCTTGTTGATTTTCCACTAGTATCCGTATATTTTTCACATAAACTGGTAATTTCTTTTGTAAGACCATGTGATATTTTTTACTGAAGCTGAGATAAAATAAACCATTCTTATTTTCTTGTTTAGTAATGTAGTTAACAAGAAAAAAGTCATTCTTTTGGTCTTGCTTGTTTCACCTATTTCTGACTCAAATCCTATTTTTCACTGACTTCATGTGTGTAACTATCCTTGTCTTAGAACTGGTATACTGCTGAGGTCAGACTAAAAGGACTAGTTTTCCAGCCTGCCACTTTCCTGTTTCCTGAAACAGTATGTACAACATTTGCTCTCCTCTAGGCAAATGCTACCAGATTTGATTTAACTCATTTATTCAGGATCCCATCACCCCGAATTGCAGTCTCATCTTTCAGTTCATTAGGGACTCAGAAAAAAGTTACCCCTTCCCAAAGCACTTTGTGCTCTCTGTAACATTTTCCTTCTCAGAGACTGCAAATTTCCATGCTCATACCCTCATTCTTAAGTGTCTGCCCTGTTCCCCAGACAAGAAAAGTGTCCTACAGAGAGGGAGGGAGAACTTTTAGCTTCTCAGAGCCCATTTAGACTGTGTGGAGGATCCACGTCCCTTACTCTTTAGCAGTACGCAGTCATAGTATTTTTTTATTCTTCCTCACCTTCCTTCCTCCCCTTTCATTTCCTTTTGCATGGGTTCATCTCTGACCTCAGCAGTTTTCATTCCACCCCTGTACTTGTGGTGCTGGTACTTGCCTCCTCACTGCCTCTCTAGATCTTGCACAGAACCTGATCTAGCACAACGTCCTAACCTCATTCAACAAAACATGTCCCAATACCTGTGACCAGGCACCATCTCCTCATCTTCCTGGTTTTTCCAACCCTTTCAAACTGGTGAAGTAGAGCATAACTCCTGCAAGCATGTGCGCTTCAAGATAGAAGAGCTCTGCTGATTTAACCCCACTGTACAACTGTGAAGAAAATCACAATCTTCCTCTGAGGGCTGCATTCAAAAGATATCACGAGCAATGGACAAACTTGACACAAATTAGATTGGGTGCACGAGCTAAATCCTGAAAGGAGAAGAGAGACAAATAATTGGCATGAATAAAGCAATAGTTAAAATTACTCACTCTAGTGTGCAAAAGGTCTTTCTCTCCCTTTCTCTTTACATTTCTTTCTTCCTCTTTCTGTCTTCATATTTCTTGCAGCTCCACATTTCTCCATCACTATTACTCTTCCCTGGATTTCTCTACAGCTGTTAGAAAGCATCTTAGAACCTCATCTCAGATGTTTCATTCTGAAGTCATGGAGGTATAAGTTGCTCTGCCGCTTGCTGCAAGATATCAGACCAAAGTCAGTACAGGAAAATGCTGGCACTGGTTTCAGCTGAACCCCTCTGGAGAGGTGTGGGGAATAGTGGTGTAATTTGAATCCTTCACAGCAGTTATTTCTCCAAACCTATCATAGTCCACAGAGAAGAATGGGGGCAAGTAAGGTCAGAGTTGGGCGACTCAGAAAGCAGACAAAACTGGCTGTAGAAAGGTGTCCAGGACCAACAAAACAGATATTGAGTTACTGCAGTAGTATCTACACCAAATAATTTTGATCTTATTTGGCAGCAGAGAAATTTAGATCACTACTGAGGTACCAGCTTTCTGTGTACTGCTACTGCTCTGTGTGCTACAGAGAAACCCTCTCTCATCTGTGGCTTAACTGGGCTTTGCAGATAACTTGCCAAAGAGGTGGGCACATGTTCTGTTGGCTCTTCCTGCGCCAGAGCAGAACGAGCAGCAGGGACCTGTAACTCCTTAAACAGTTAGAGTTGCCAGAAGAGGAAAAGGAAAGTACAAACCCAAAAATATCACCAGATATGTGTTACAAAATCCTTGGTGAAAGACTGACATTTTCTTCATTTGAAGCCAAAGACCTCACTCCCACTGAAGACATCATTCACAATACAAGCCTGTAACTCTGACTGAACACATCTTTCTTTGCAGCTGAATTTTTAGACTATGCATATATCCAGTAGGATGCAAATCTTGTCTTAGACAGTTATAAATGAAGTTTTTGAAAGGCAAATGTATTTATAATGGCAAAAGCTCATACTCAAAGTTCACTGGAGAATTGTTTATTATATACTAATCTCTCACTTAGTGGGTATTTTATCCCTCACCTTCCGACCTTGAGCACTCTGCACAGCAACTCTGAAGCTACCCCAATTAGTTACTCAGAACGTAGGCTGACATGGTCGAATGGCTTGGCATCTACAGAGATTCAGCCATAAACTGAGCAGCTAGATTTGCTTTAATCCCATAAAAAGTAAGCAGGAATACAAATGTGCCAGATTATCAGCTGAAACAAACTAGCTCTGCATCACTGGGCTCAGTGATGCTGTTGTTGATTGAATCCATTGAAGCATTTGGCCTCAATATATCCTAGAGAAACAGTCTTTCAGAAAAATAATCAATGCGAAACAGTGTTGTCATTGGAAAGCTTGGAACTGATGCAAGTTAGATTTACTCAAGTTCTTCGGTGTGATATTTAAATACCAGTGTTTGAATGCCAGGGAACTACAGGCCAAAGAAACTGTTCCAAGTTGGATTTGGTAAGCCTGGGGTTTTGCTTTAAAGAACATTAGTCAGACAAGTTCAGTCAAAAGTCATATGTAAGATTATTAGCTCTTTTGCAGGGGTTTTCTCATTTTGTTGGCTCTTCAAATGCTGTGGAAGCTGTACTGAGCAAAACACTGAACAGCTGAAGATGGTTGTGCTGGAGGAGGGCTTTTATCCATGCCTTCCTCACTGTGCATCCGCTTGCTATTGGAATTCAATTCAAGAAACAAATTTCGTTCTTACAATCATAGTTTTAGGAAAGCAGTTCTGTAAAATGGAGGGAAAAATATTATGATGAAGCCTCTTTTTTCCAGATTTCTTAGTATTAGAGACAATGGACCCTGTGGTGTCTCATATAGTTAAACAAGGGAAGGGACCGAGCAGTCATGAATAGCATAGTCATGCTAAAATAGCGTTTCTAATGCCAGGATTCCAAGTTGTGAAATGGTCACTCAGCCTTAAGTCTGCCCCCTGAATATATTGTGAGAAAGCCCCTAATTCCCTGTTTATTCATCCTGTCACTGAAAAAGCTTCATTAATGAATTAAAACATGTTTAAAGCCAAAACCAGCAGCATGTGAAGCCCAGTAGGTAGGTATTAATACCTTGGGCTCATGCAAGTGTGAGCAACCTGTAGGGGCTAGACAGCTCAGGGACCAGCAGAGGTTCCTCAACAGCATCCTGAGGCTCCCAGTGACCAAAGGACCCACAGCACTGGAAAGATCTAGGGCAGCTATGAAACTCGGAACTAGCTGGACTGCTTGTAAGGACCACAGAGACTGGAAGGACCCTTTGAACCTGTGGTCAGTGTAGCCTGGCAGGTGAATTATCTAGTTGAGTGCCTCACAGACTAGTCTGGCTCACATTAGGTCCTCCAACAATAACCCAGTGGCACAGGAGTATTGTTTTGTTCCTGTATCCTTCCCTTAGAATGCGTTGTAAGACGTGAAACTGTGTGGACACTTTAGTCTGACTGGGTAAACCTTCTATTTTATGTTCTCATGGCTTTACTCCAAGTGTATCAGACAGATGGGTTGGAGCTTAACTCACTTCAAGTACAACAGATGAGCTAGGAAACACAAGCTACAGCAGATATGTCCTTCCAGGCAGTGAAAGCAAAACAGCTAAAGTCATCTTCCTCTACTCTATGACTGTACAGCTCTTCTGCTCTTTCCATTTTATTTTCATATCCCAAGTAACTTTGAAATCAAGTTAATGTTCACATATGACTAATATATTTTTACTGATCTTTCCTCTAGATTGGCCCAAGACTGAGCTACTATTCATAAGCAATACTCACAGCACTCCAACAAACGGAAAGAGGCAACAAGTACCTTTCATCCTGAGCTCCCTCTCCCTCCACCTACTCCACTGGCAGTCTCAGCTTTCAGCTGCACTGACCTTATGAATGGCCTGTGGGCGTCTTTGGGAAGGAAGCCCAACCAAACACTTTGAACATGGTTTAGGCATAGCAGCCTCTGTGAATTTATTCTGTACCATGCTCTGCTTCTGTATTCAGTTACAAGCATTATTTGGCTCTAAAGACAAAAGAACTTGGAAGTTACTTCCATCATATTAATTTTATTTTAAATCATGTGGCTCTAGAACTGGATTTGTGCCTCCTACACATCAATGTCTCTCAAAGCACAGCTGAAGCCAAAGCTACACTTCAAAGGAGAGTTAAAGGTGCATGTGAATGCATAAAAATATATGTGTTTTGCCTCTTTTCCTTCTCAGCTAACTGTGATGACAATACTAGCACCCCAGTGGTGGCTCAGTATGCTCCCAAGCTGTGATTCAGAGCAGATCTTCTCACCAGGTGGGGGAGCAGGGCTGTACCATTCAGTTACAACACCTGCAGCAAACTCTCCTCCCATTCTGAGCAGGGAGTTACATTTTCCTTCAGTCCCTTCAGTCTGAGGCTTAGACCACTGGCTTGCCTTGTTATTTTTTTTAACCTATTCTCTAGCCTGCTACTGATGAATATCGGAAAATTCAGAGCAAGCTGCCTTATGTCATGATTTCACAAACTGCTGGCCAGTCTAACAAAGAAATGGAGACTGGAAGTGAAACTGTTGGAGTAAGAGCCTATAAGAAATGCAGAGAGAAAGAGAGAGAAGGACGGAGAGAGAGGAAGAAAGAGTAGGTCCTCTTCCCTTTTTTACAAAGGGTTTTTTTTTTCCTTTATTTTCATGGATTAATGAAAAAGAACAGCTGAAGAGAGTTGTTAGAAATTTGTGTTCCATAAACATGAAAAAACCCGTCTTTTTCTGCTTCTTTGTATTCACTTCTCCTTCTTTGTATTCACTAGTAACCAGTCCTGGTTACAGACCTGAAATTATTGACTAGCATCTTGGACTTGAAAAAATGCACAAGGCACAAATAAGGCTGTCAGTGTATTCTGAGTAGACAAAAGTTAATGATTATCATGTTTATAGCTTGATTTAAAATGAGAAAGCCATAGAGACAAACTTCTGATAAGGTAGTACCCATATCCTAGTGAACTGTGAATTTTCTACTGGGCACCAAGGTCTCCAGTCTCGTTACTGAGTCACTTGTCAAGCTGCTTATGAAGCTGTTTAACTTAGCAGGAATAAATTTAGTAAGTGTCTGTAGGAACACTAGCATAACTCCTTGCTTTGGTCAGCTGCTGATGTGCTAGACCCCCTCTTGAGTGTAACTCTAAAGGAGTGTTATTTTTCTGTTCTGTTTACTTTGAAGATCCAACAGTCTATCCAACTTTGAAAATCCAACAGAGCTGCCAACAAGAAGGTGGCATCTCTAAATTGCAGTATGCAGCTTGTATGTACATTGGTGCAAACCAAGAGTTTACTTCAGCTATCTCATGTTGCAGTGGATGGGTCTTTCATCAACAGCATGAGAAATGGAAAACTTGCTGAAGTCAGAAAGGGACCTTTGTCTTCAGGTCCCAGACCTTCAGCAGTAACATACGCCATTGACTCTGGCTGCTAAGTTGGGGTACCCATCTGCTCTCTAGAATGTTGCCACAGGTGTAGACTGTTGTTGTTTCTGACCTTTTACATTTGCTCATCTAAACAACTGGACAAGCGTCTTTTTGTTTCATGAACGTTGTCGAGCCTGTTAATTACCCTGCAGCCAGAGCTTCATATAGCAAGAAACTCATGCAAAGCATTACTGAAGTATAAACAAGGTTTTCCAAAACTTAGCATGATCACTCTTGCAGTCACTGGAATTGGATTGGAACTCAAGCCTTGAAACACAGAAGAGGTTGGAGAGGTAGGATCCATTTTGCCTTCTAGAAAACAAAACAATAGCCATCTGGATGGTATTCCTCTATTGCCCTAAAAATTATGGCTAACTGACTAGGATGAATGGTTGCAGACAGTAAAAGAAAAGAGTGAGGAATAGCTACAAAGTTCAGATAAAAGGTGCAATTGCATCACGCTTTAGGCAGAAATTAAACCCTGTGGTATTTTTGCAGACATTGGCCTCCATACAGCAAAAGGATGAAAGCTCTCAACTCCAGTTTAGATACTTGAGAGCTCTCAGAACACTGCAGAAAGCCAAGAGCTGCTGGTGAAATATTCAGTCTTTTTCTATGTGTTAAATCTGGAAAGGAAAAAAAATCTCAAGTAACATGGAGGTAAAATGGAATAAGCAAGCACAACTCTTCATTCAGTAAAACTCTGGAAAGCAAAAGGACTGCCTCGGGAGATTATGGATAAGGTGATAGCTGAAGCTGTTACATTTTATGAGATAATAAAACAACTATAGAAAATATTTTCTAGTGCTGCTTATACTATCTTAGCTCTGAGAAACAATAATATATTGACTGCTTGGGAACTGTACGGAATTGTGTATCCAGCTTGTGCTTTGCTGGTCAACACACCACAATAAATGGCTAGGTTTGATTAATTTGTTCCTGTTGTTTTTTGATATTAAGCTACAAGTAAGGATTGCACTGTAAAATTACTAATATCTCTTTAACCTGTAAAATGGGTTTCACACAAAAACCGAGAAGAACAGCGTGTGCAATTACAGGATTCCTAATGGTTTTGTATTTTTTTGCTTTTGGCACAGCTGGGAACTAAAAATATCTTAATTGGCAAAGCATCTTAAGTCTCTCCAAATGTGAAAGTGTTTATTACCAACTACTATTTTTCAATTCCTAACTAACTAATGACTCTCCAAAGATAATCAGAAAGACAAATGCTGTCCCCATATTACAAAGTCAGCGGAAGTGGAAAGAATGAGCCTTGCACTTGACAAAGGGGTATTCTTCTTGTGATTTGATGACTAGATTTGACGACATCAAGCAGCAGTCCAACAACTTCCAAGTGTGTGACTCCCAGCCACATGCTAGGAGCTGGTGTGGGGCTAGTGAACATGCAGTTCTTGCTGTCTTTTGTGTTTTGAATTGTCATCATTGCAGAGACAAATTTGGAGCTCTACAGAATCCTGTCTCTCACACCCTCAGAAGTGGAGTCACCAGGGTAGCTAAATACTACAAAATAAGGCCTGGCATAGGGAGAATGGGAAATTCCACAAGGTAGGTGTGAGACCTATACAGAGTAACAAAGTTAGCCAATCCTAAAGCAGCAAATTAAGAAACAAAGAAAAATAAATTGCAAGAAAACATGCTGTGATGGTGCATTTCCCCCCCACGCCTCACCCTATCCCAAGGCCACACTATGATCTGAGAAATGCTCATTGACTTTGGATTTGAGGAACGATGCCCAGGCTCAGGTTCCCTTGAACTTATTAGAAACACTGTCCGCTCCCAGAAACCTGCATTTTCTAACAAGCTACATTTTTTTTTAATGAATAGTCTTGGAGACTTATTTTTCTTGCCTCAATAACAACCCAAGTGGAATAATATTTTTGTTATCAAATTTTCAAAGTTACCAACCTGAATTGTGGCCAGGGTGGAAAATTACTCTGACTAAAGCCCAGTCTCTTGCAACCCTATAAAGAGCGGTCTGAAAGGAGACCCTTTGAGCTCTTCTGGACCACAACAGGCTGTGACCAACAACCTCCCTCTGAGCAGGGCCCCTCAGAGCTGGAAAACTCTCAAGTCTGCCATACTCAGAGGACCACTGAATGACAACGGTGGATGATAGCAGGATGCCTCGGGATAACCTTCAGTAAAATGTGAACACAGGGGAGAAAGGTTCCCCTGGGAAAGTAGTGGTATTATGCTCTGCAAAGGATGCTTTGATGACTTACTTTGCATCATCTTATTTCTCCAGTTGTTTTCCAAATTGTGACATGTTTCTCTTGCTTTACAACTCATAATGGAAGGTAGCTAGCTTGCTGGCAGTAATTTCAGAGAAAATGTGTTCTAACACTAGTGGCATTAATACTGCGTGGCATTCTGATCTCAATAAATTTGGCTCCTTTTGATATGACCTGTTGCCATAAAGCTGACCCATCACAGTTCCAAATTTACGAATCTTATTACCGAGAGATTCTAGTAAATATATATTAATATTTATATATACAATTATATATTTTTAATTTATATATTTAAAAAATGCTTGAAATTGGCATAAGCTCATACAGAGTATACCCAAAGGAGAGTATACAGAAACACTCAGCCATAGGTGTTTATAAAACCTGTACTATCTGAACTAATCTCTCTGTCTACACTTCTCTTTCTCTGCCTGTGGAGCTAGAGACTATCCGAAGGAATTATGGAAGACCCCCTTGAGACAAATAACTATCAAAGCAATCTGGCTGAAGCAAACTGTTTAACTGATGGCAAGCTGCTTCACACTGTGCAACATTATGCTTTACCAATCAAATGCCTCAGTTAAAGTTAATTCATTGAGCTCCACATGGATTAAACAGACTAGAGTGCACTCATCCTCTCCTTACGCAAGAGGAGAAGATTTGGTTCAAATGCTGATTTGCAACATGCCAAGAAATGTTTTCTTCAATTAAGTAATCTCATATTAAAGAGAGCTCCATGCAAGAAAAATAAACAGTGCAACTTTTCTACACATGCGCAGCAGTTACATGCAGGATACAATATTACAATTTCTGTGAAGCAGCTCTTGAAAGCCAGGAATTCATATTTATATCAGAATCACAGCTGCAGAAGTATTAGGCAAATTTTGGGTTCCATTGCACCTGTATACATTACAGCCAATGCATTTCTAGTGGATGTACACAGGTTTAGTGATCATAATAGAGAGAAAGCATGCATTTCAAACTGGTGCTCCTTGGTGAAAAAGAATTAATCCACAGACTTTGCTCCACACAAACTTCACTTTTAATACTGTTTTTTGATGCAGCTTAATTCCTCACAGAAAGATTTTTTTCCTCTGGTAAGAAACTAACCGTCTGGAATAAAAATAGGTGATTATTATTAAAAATTATAACAGACATCTTCTCTGGTCTTTACTACTAAGGAGATCAGAGATACAAGATAATCACATTCCTCAAATGGATCAAACAAAACAAGAACTCCATCACTGTCAAACAAAAGAAAGGTACAGAAGAATAAATGTACTGTAGGCTTTTATCTCATCTTCAAGCCCAACAACTACGGCCCGACCACACACATCCTAAAGTCTATATAGTTACAGCAGAGGTGATTTTTGGCCTTGTGACAGGGAGTGTACATTAGATAAGCTGGACCTAAGGAATATATTTTCACAGGGCTTTGTGATGGCATAGCTGAATTATGAATAATTACTGCCACCCCATCTGAGAGCGCAAGCAGTACACCATTATGCAGCTCATTGGATCTCCTGGGAAACTGGCAGTAAGGCAGCTTTGCTTCTGTCTGCAGTTTTGCTCACCCAGCTGCAATTATTGCATGCAGTGGAAGAGGGCTGGGCTCCTTCCTCTGCTATGACACATGCAGCACTGGAACAAAACCCTGGGAGTGTGACCCCAGAGGTGAGAGGACCCAGGCAACTGGGGAAGCCCACAGAAACATATGGTCCTTGTCATCATTTGGTCCCTTCATCAAATTTTTAGAGAGAACAAGCTAGGGTGGGGTTGCTGGATTTTTTGTTGGGTATGGAGTGGGGGGTTTTTTATTTTTATTTTAGGGGGAGACACAGTTAAAACATGAAATAATAAGTCAGCACTTTGTTTCCTATTTTCTGTGAATAAAAACATCTAAGGTTTTATGTTACTTATAATGAAAGGAACAAAATAAAAAATTCTTAAGAACACAAACAATATAAATATCGACTATACCTATTGATTTGCCCTCAATGCCAGAGCCGAACCAGGGGAAAAACATGGCAGAGGAACTGATAATCTACCACATACTAGATACCCCACCAACCTGGGGGTAATAATAAGCTCTGTTGGAAGCTTTAGAAGATGGTAGACTGACTCACACCCTATTGCTCTGAGTAGAAACTCGAAGATGCTGCTGTGTCCTTTGCAGGGTTAGTGACAGGGAAGGCCTGTGATACCATGATTCCCTGCTGCTAGCTTTACACCACCTCGTCCTTGGGGTGACCGCACTGAGGCCAGGTATTCTGACAGAATATTATGCACCTGCTGATGATCTGATTAGAGGGCTTCACTCACACCCATTCAGCAAACACAACCTAGGAAAGAGGCTCAGACACGGTCCCTGATCCGTCCATGCATGCATTCATACCAGCTTTACAGGTGTGTTCTAGCACACAGCCAATGTCCTCAAGGAAAAGCCTGATGGTCTTGCCCATGTGGAGGAAGAGACATAGTGGCCAGCACTGAGAGGCTGTAGAAATTGAGGCTTTACTCCCATATTCCCCAGTTCTGGAGTTCGCACTGATGTTTAAATGTGGGCAGGTAATGAAACACTTCAGATATGAAGCAGATTTGAATTCAAGTGTGGGAAGAAGTTCATATTCATATGACAAACCAGAGGTAGTGAAGTGGCCAGGCCGTTCTCCAGCAAGGAACACAAGTATTAGTGAGAGCATCTAATCAATTAAATTACAGCATAATAAACAATTACTCAATCACAAAATTACAATGGATTTTTAAATTCAGGTTTAAAAATTATTTTTAAAAAGTTTTAGATTTTCCTGGCACTGTGAAATCTTTGTGTTTTAAAAAGAGGTAGACACTTCTTCATGGGAGAAAAACTAATCCCTGCTGATTACTGGGCTCAAGTAGGTACCACTGCCGTGCACAGGTAATATGTCTGAAGCAACATCTCTCCTTGATTCTACTTTTCCTCCTCTCAGAGGAGGGTTGGCGAAGTTAGTAGGTTTTCTTCTTCTCCTTGACTGGCTGGGGGTAAAGTTTTACTCTCCCTTCTGTGCACAGGCTTTAATTTGCTCTAACCTTTGCCACAGAGATGCTCCAAGGACTAAGTGCAGCATCACATCTAAGATCTAAGTAGGATCCCATTAAGCAGCTGGCAGTGAACAGTGCAGGCAAGCTCTTTCCCATCGAATCCCTGCTTCATTCCAGATGAGCTGTTGGGTGCAGTAGGTACAGTCCTGTGAAGTTCACCACATGTACACACACACTTTCCATTTCATTTGCAATGCTGACGCCCTGTTCCTACAGTTTGCAGAGACTGGGATTTGTTTCAATGGTTTTAACTGGGCCACTGCTTGTTCTCAGTTTCCTGTTGCTTTGATCATGGTTTTCCAGCTCTCCTCAAGTAAGTTGTATCCTCCAAGGTGGATTTTCTCCTTTCCTGTGCTGGGCCAAAGCATCTAAGTGACCTTTGATTTTTTTTCTTCTTCCCTCTTTTTTTTCCCCTTTGGCTTTTTTTTTGTTTTGTTTCTGGCTCACCATATGTGAGATAATTGTGCCCACAGGAATTCCTTTCAGAGTACCTAAGCACAAAAGAAAAACACCCGGCCAGTTCTTTTTCTAGAGCAGTACAAACATTTCCTTAAACCTAAGTGTCTCAGGAGGGGCATTGACAGAAAGCTCCTTTCACCCAGAAAGCCCGCTCTGCACTGAGCTGCCGGTGAACCCTCAGCCGCCTCCTGCATTTTGACGTCACTGATGGAGCAAAAGTTTTGCCAATAAAAGCAGTCAAGTTCTTTGATTCCAACTTTATGACAATGGAAAGGAGGCCAGGGCCAATCCTGCTGTGGTGGGGTTTACTAATGGAAAAGGGCAGTGGGAGCCAGTAACTCTCTGGCAACTTTGTTCCTTTGACTACTGTCCCCCTGCATTGCACTTGATGGATGGAAAACTGCATGCTCTCCTCTTCAGTGATAGCTTTCCCATGCTACTAATCTCCCCAGTAAGAAGGCCTGGACTAACATTAGGAACTTGCACAGCTTGGGAAGGGCAAAGCGGATCTTAAAACCACCCATGTGATTTGACGGCTGCAAGGAACCATGCTAAGAAAATATCCCTTACTCTGAACTCATATTATTAAGGGAATAAATCTGATTTCTTCTTTGAGCTCTCCTCCCCTGTGGTCTGAACTGCTAACCCCTTGGTTTCAATAGATGAGTTATGTCCCTGGACAATGACACAAAAATTTTAGTCCTATTTTCAGCATATCCCAAGAAAATGAATTGTGATCTCTCCTCAGAACAGTTTCAGGATGCTTCTGTCTGTCACTGCACTAACAAAAGATGGGGTTGACAGTTAGCTAATCAGGGGCTCATTTTTCCCAGGTTCAGCATGGTTGTGTGCTGAGGAAAGAGATTCTGAGTCTAAATCCCAATCTGTAGAAAGGGCAGCTAGGCATAGCTTTCCCCCCCCCTTCCCTCCTCTGTCACTAAAATTGCCAGTAAATGCCTGGAACTTGTCCTCCAAAGCAAGAACAATCCCCATTCCAGGGACCACTGCATAACAACAGAGGTCAGGGACATCTGCTTTAGTGGCCAACTCAGCTTTAGGGAGGACCAAAATAAAAGTAAGGAGTAAGACAGGCTAGAGCTTGGTTGGAAGGTAAGAAAGAAGGGGGAAATGCCTCTTCCCTGGGAAAGAAGCTGATAGGGGACCTAAGTGCCTCTTTCTTGCTTCACCAACCACATCGCAGAACAAGTTACAGCACAGAAGCTTTAGGAACTCCTTCCCTCTCTACTTTGTGATGCAGGGCACTCTCAATGCAGTCAGAAGTCACCCAGTCTGTATGGTTATTCATAGACCTTTGCTGGGCACCAACAAGGAGACACTCCTGAATGCACCTCCCAGGGAAGCGGTAGCGTTAGAGGATATGAAGTTCCTGGCAGAAGAATTCTGCAGTACAGTTTAAGATAATGTCAATGAAAATTCTGAAATAGCACAGCTCCATAGGACCCCATGCTTTAGGGCTCACTTTGGGTGTCATGATTTTATTGCTGTTAGTAGAGAGAAAAAAAAAAGGGGAGGGAGTATTTAATTTGAGCTTAACATCTCCAGCATTTGTAGTTGTAGAATACAGATTTCAGAACAATCCTTGCTGAGAGACTTCACAGATAAGAACACTATAATTTATTCCTCTCTTTGTCTGAGAAGTAATAAAACATCACTCTCCCCAAAAGTGTATAGATATAGGTGACTAAATCTTCTTAAAAGTGCATAGAAAAAATACTGCATTGAAATACAATTGATTAATTGTAATGTAACTGTATTGTAATTGTAATTGTAATTGCAATCATAATTGCATTGTAACTGTAATTAGCAGTTGGGAAGGGTGAGGATGCTAAATGTCTAGGGATTTGGAATTTTTATGCCATGTACCCAGATTCATAAGAAAAGTTTGATATATGTAGGTTGGGGATAGGGAGTACAAGATATATAAATGCTAATGTTCACAATATGCCATTCAAGTTTTGTATAGCAACTTGAAACCAGAATTTATAGAGTGCTATTAAAATGTCTTGGTTGTATGTGTTAGACCTTGACTGCAGATGGATTAGCCTTAATTTTTATATTTTTTACAGGACCAAGAAGAATGTAGCTGCGCATCCCAGCATGTGAGCAAGTTTATCAAATACAAGGCAGCAGCCTGAACAACAGGAGATTGCATAAGAAAGCCCAGCTCTTGGTTGGCAGAAGCACATTGACCTCTTCTTCATGTCACTGGGTTTAATACTCCAGCTTCACTGTAAAAGCGTCTTCCCCGAGCCCGGCTTCATAAATGTGTTAGTGGTCCTTGATGTTCCCAGCAGACGACAGTAAGGAAAACACAGCCGTGAATAGCTCACATTGATTGCAGCAAATACAGAGCAGGAGGGTCAGAACCATTTCCCAGCCCAGAGCCAGTGCTGTAGAACTGAGCAGCTATTCATAGCCACTGGATCCTCTCCAAGCTGTGAGTGTAGATTTACTTGTATCATCTTTGCAGAGAGGAATTGTGGTCCCCAGTGCCTCCCGCATGATTCGGATAGACTGTTTATTTGTTTAGTCCTGTAATGATATTATCCACAGGGCTAGAGCCACACAGCGAGGATTAGGAGTTCCTGGGGGAAAAGCCGTGTGTTTATTACCATGACAGCCCAGTGTGACACAAGCCAACAGCTATTTGTAGTTGTTCTTCCCCTCTGAAAACTTGGAGCATGCAGCCGTGGGGCGAAGGTGTCGGATCGATCTCGCAAAGGCACAAAGCGAAGAGGCTGTCACAGGGAAAGTGCTAGGATTACCCTGATAGAAACTCTGTCCTCGACTATCTACAAACAGCTCTACTTCTGGATGTTTTCAAATGTAAACGATGGGATGGGGGACATCAGAGACCGAACTCTTCAAATATTGATAACGCTCCCAAACCTGTGCATTTAAGCTGCCTTGCAAGAGCACTTAATAAGCCATGCAACTCAGATTTTAGCAACTCAGATTTTAGCCTTATTTAAAAAAAAAAAGAAAAGCCCTGCTTTTTAAAAACAACAAATAAAAAACAACCGACACAAAAAGCTCTCGCAAGTGTGTGCATAAGCCCAGCGAAAGGGGAAGAGGGGCCAAGGGGGAGGAAGAAGATTGTTGGTTTGGGGTGTACTTCCTTTTATTTTTCTTTTTTAAAAAATCGTTTCCTATTTTAATAAATATTTAATCATGGAAAGGGAGGGGAAAGGCCAAAAGTAACAAAGAACTGTAGGTTGTTTAGATTGCTTGGGAACTCCCTCTTTGCAGCTGACCATTGCTACATGTAGGTTAATTTCCACATGGAGCTGGAGAAACTCAATCCCCGGTTTGTGAAGTACGGGTCAGCCGAAGCATGTTAATCTGTTTAGCATGTGTGCTTCGTGGAGGTGCCAGACCACCGCCGTGCAAGAGCAGAAGCAGCAGCAGCCATAGTCCTTGGGGGTAGTTAATAAAGACTTAAAGGGAAACAAGTTTATAAAGGTTTCAGTTCACGCACCATGCCAGCTTTGCACATTTCAGGCTTCCAGCCCTGCGGATCAGAAAGCTGAGAAATCCCCGGGCTGTTAATCGCAGCCGTAGAAGGCAAAGCACTGGTGACGCAGCCTGAGCCGCTGAGGGAAGATAGGGAT